>NC_092082.1:26193181-26502840 GCF_043229965.1 Drosophila suzukii | reverse complement strand
CCAGTTGGAATTGTAATAACCTTGTCACCGATGTGGAAGAGGTTATTTTTTTCATCAATATTTTGAATCGAATTATACATATTAAAATCGATAAGAGCGCACTCATATCGACCATTCAATTCGATAGGTGGAAAAAAGTTTGTATTTATAATGGAACTATTTCCATTCAAGGATAATGCAAGTGATCTAGACATATTGAAATCTCTTGATAAACTGTGGGATTGTAAGTATCTAACCAAGCTTTATATTGAAATTACTCCTTAAATCATAATAAATTGATCAAATCCTTTTCTGTATCTTCCGTTATCCATTTCGTTATCCTTGCTAATTAATAGGAATCCGTGCTTGTCCTCCCAACATTTTTGACAAATTTTCACAAATGTTTCATAATTCATATCAGTGTTAATATGGTCCCGATATATATGCCGCATATTTAAATCATCTTGCTTAAACATTATAATAAAGTTGGCATTGTCACGAATCAGATGTTTAGGTATATGACTATACGTTTGACATAAATAAAAAGAGTCGATATTTTTATGTCGACCCATACAAAAATAAGATCTTATGTTATCTTGTTTTTCACAAGCTACGTCATCGAATATCATAATGGAATTGTTTTTAGCTTCACTGGGGTCTAGTACACCCTCATTATGGGAGAATGTATGATATCCCATTCCTTTAAGCGGTTTGATTAATTTCTCCAAGTACTCATATTTAGGTTGATATAAACTTTTTGAAAATATATAAACATTTTCGAATTTTAATCCATTAGGACTCTCTATTAGACTTAACATAATATTAGTTTTACCACAATTCGAAGGCCCAACAATTAGAGCCCTTATTGTGTTCGGTAAGAGAGCACTATGTCGTGGCGGTAGATTTTTCTCGTTTTCATCGTTAATATTTCTAACTACAATTTTTTGTTTCTGACTTATTAAACGCATCTTTTAACCTAATGTACCTCATTCAATGAGAAATCTTTGATGATTAAACATCAATAAAATGGGGAAACGTTTTTATAATCGCATCAGTCGTATTTTTAATTGTAAACACGGTGGTGGTCTTGTCGATAAGCTAATTAATACATTACCGTTTGAAGCCCATATTCCGGGATATAATTTTTGTGGACCGGGTACAAAGTTACAGAAACGGTTGGAACGTGGTGATCAAGGAATAAACCCATTGGATGAAGCTTGCAAAGATCACGATATCGCATATTCTCAAAACAAGGCATTGAGTGAACGACATAGGGCAGACTCCATATTAATTGACAAAGCCTGGTCGCGTGTCAAGGCACCAGATAGCAGTCTTGGTGAAAGAGCAGCAGCATACTTTGTTACAAATATAATGAAAGCCAAGAAAAAATTTGGTATGGGATTGAATAAAACGGAAAAGAAAGGAAGGAAAAAGATATTGAAGAATAAAATGAAGAAGACAAACCTTTCGACTGTAATTAATGCTGCTACTAAGATATTAAAAAAACAAAAACCATTAGACATTATGAGTGCAATTAAAGTTGCACGTAAATCAATTCATCAATCAATGGGTTCTAAGAAAAATGTTAAAGTACCTCGTGTAATTAATGTACCCAAAATTGGAGGTTTTCTACCAATCGTGCCGATCTTGACAGCCCTCAGCGCTCTTGGTAGTTTAGCAAGTGGTAGTGCAGCAATTGCAAAAACAATTAACAATGCGAGAATGGCTAAGGAAGATATGGAGGAGAAAAAACGTCACAATAGGAAAATTGAAAGTGTTGCTGTAGGAGAAGGATTATATCTCAAGCCCTATAGAAAGGGTTATGGTTTCTTTCTTAAGCCCTATAGTAAGGGGAAAGGAATTAAGAAGCGAAAAAACTAATTTCTCTGCTACCCAATAGACCACTATCAAATATCGACATTATACATTTTGCTAGGAAATATATCCCAAATTTTAGAGGGGTGTTTATGAGAGATCTACTCCCAGAAGCACCAAAAAGTAGGGAGTGTGGTATAGTAAACTTAGATAATTCCCGATCAAGTGGTACACATTCTGTTGCATATAATAAAAATAAAAATAATATACATTATTTCGACAGTTTTGGAAATCTTCAGCCACCTAGAGAAGTTGTGAAATACTTGGGACATAGAATACAATACAACTACGATAGAGTTCAAGACTTTGATACATACAACTGTGGACACCTGTGCCTCGCTTTTCTACTTTCTTTCGTAGAAAATGTGGAGTCAATACCGGTATATTTAAATGGTTAATTTACATTTGGGGGGTTGAAAATCAATGTATGGGTACGTGTATGTGTGTACTCTGTATGGTATAAAAAGTGGACCTGCACGCGTGCAAATTCACAGTCTAAGTTTGTACTTCACATCGAACGTCATCTAGAGGACAAGAATTTTTGATCATTCTTAACAAAAAAGCCTATAACTGCTCATAACAGCTCAAAACAGTTGGTGACCAGTTTATAACAACTAGTAAACAACTAGTTAACAGCTACTAAACAGATAATAACCATCTAATAACAGCTATTAACCAGCTAAAACAAGTAGTAAGCAACTACGAAACAAGTACTGAACAACTGCTAAACAGGTAGTAAACATCAAAATACAGCTAAAAACAACGTGGAACAACTGTATCAAGTCCAAAAAACTCAACAACCATCATGAATCAGGAAAACCAGATGAACATTGTAGTTAAAGAGTTCAATAAATTTAATAAAAAGACACTGCTATCGAAGACAAGGATGCCTGAAAATGTAAGATTCCCGATCCTCAAGGCGGAGCGCAAAACAACAAAGGTTGGAGAATCTATTGCTCTCGAGTTGGAGGAGCACATTCTGTACATGCCGGAAAGGTACACCTCTCTTCAAGATGATATCATCAATGAAATGGTTGATGGAAAATTTAATATTTATAAATGTAATGACAATTTGTATTTAGAAATAAGTCAGTAATCATTAAAAAGATTGAGATTTTAAGAATATAACAATAAATACACTTTTTAAAATATAATGAAGAAAATGTATCGAATCTTTTTTTTTTATTCGGAAATGGTATATAAATCTTGGCGTTCCCTAAACAGTATTTGTTTAGTAACTGAGGAGTGACTACATGAATTTCGGAAATTTTAAATCTTTCACCTATAAAGTTTGAACAATATACTACAATGAATATTTTGTCACAGTTAACCAAAGCTAGATTTGCTTTGAAGCGAAAATTCGATGATCTCAAACAAGTCAAAAATCATCAATTTACAATTGGAGGAAACTTTTAAGCCTATTACTGAACCCTTACATGAACTTGTTAAGGAAAATAAAAAACAAAAGATTTCTAATGTAAAAGATAGTATAAAAGTAAAGCGTGAAATGAAGCAAATTAAGAAATACGATGATGATGAGAGAGAGCTTGACGATTTCTACTTTACAACTAATGAGAAAGGTCTGCAGTCTAATCGAAACATAACTCCACCAAGGTCTTTCGATGATAGTGATTCCTATAATCAATTCTTTTCACAAACGAACATAGAGGAAGATATAGAAGAAGAGAAAAAGGAGAAAAGTGAAGAAGAAGGGACAACACCTTTACCAATGTATACAGGAGAGGCCGATATGGGTGTGGATGCAGAGCTAGAAGATAATAACACTAGTTATAATTATGTTTTTAATATCAGTAATTTGACCAGAGGAAATGTGTTGGATAAGGGCTAAGGACCTAAAAAAAGCGCAAACAATTCATTAACTTTGGGAGATAAAGAATTAAAAATTAAAAATAATAAAATAACATTTTCTAGTGGAATGAGTTGTAATCTGACTCCTGGTCTGTACTCTCTAATTTTTCTTAGTAAACCTGAAAACTATGATGACCAAGACTTGAAAATGTATAAAAAAATTATTTTAGAAACGAATATACATAGAGTAGGCTTTAAACCTAATAACAGAATCAAGGGTACACGAGCATACAAATGTAGCCATATTATTAAGAAGTTGATAGACAAAGATTTCAGTCCTACAACGTCTACTCCACTTCGCTCAAAAACAGGCTTTGGTTACATGACTCTTCAGAAATCAAATCCAAACTATGTATATTGGAATGATGTAAATGAGTTAGTCGAACGATTGGAAATTTTAGTAGCATCAAAAGGAGGTAACACCAGCCACAATAACGAAATTTTTTCAATATTAGAGGAATTGCGTGAAGAAAGGATTATATATTAATGAGTATAAATAGGAAGGACAAATATGTTTTACATTTATAAACATCATGTCTGTCGACAAGTTTGGACATTTTTCTGTTGATAAGGAACGATCAGAAAATTTGAAAAGACGTGTTTATTCTACTGAGGGATTATTCATCGATGAGGACGGTAATCTAAATGCTCAAAATAAACGTATCAAAAACGGATCTAAGCCTTTAGACAACAATGATCTAGCAACGAAACAATATACTGATGAGATCCTCGGAAAGTTGGGAGAAGATTTAAGAAAAATTATAACTCAAAATGTTAATCGTCGACTCACAAAAATTTCAAGCTTAGAAAATAAAATTGAATTGAATAGTAAGAGGGCAGACAGCGCTGACCAAATTTTTGCCAAAATTCTGGAAAAGATTAAAACCATTGAGGACTATATATTTAAATATGTAACAAAACCGATATCATTACCGAAAAAAACCACAATTGAGTTAGAAGGTGTCGCTTTTCAGCCTATTAGAAGAATATGATTAAGCGAGAAATCGTAAATGAGTTGCACGGACCATCTCGAAAAAACTTTCAACGAAGACGAGTGATTACAAGGGGTATAAACGATCTGTGGCAAGCAGATTTGGTTGAAATGGGAGCCTTTTCAAAATCTAATGATGGGTACCGATACTTGTTGACTGTTATAGACACATTTTCGAAATATGCTTGGGGTGAGGCATTAAAATCAAAAAATGCAAATGATGTTTCCCAAGCCATGGAGAGAATATTTAAATCGGGTCATGGAACACCAAGAAACCTGCAAACTGATGATGGCACTGAATTCTTTAATTCCAAATTTAAGGTATTAATGAAAAGTTATAGGATAAATCATTATTCAACCTTCAGTACTCTAAAAGCATCAATAGTTGAACGTTTCAATAGAACTCTTAAAGAGTTAATGTGGCGTGAGTTTAGTTTCAATGGAAAATATAAGTGGATAGATATGTATAAACAATTAAATAATAAATATAATAATAGAGAGCATAGAACAATAAAAATGAGTCCAAGTAAAGTCAATTCTTCCAATGAAAAACAAATATTACAAACATCGTATAATCACCTGAAAATATTTGTTGCAAGTAAATTCCGTAAGGGGGACCACGTTCGTATCAGTAAATACAAACATGTCTTTGAGAAAGGGTATACACCGAACTATACAACTGAAATCTTTAAAATTAGAAAGGTGAAGAATACATACCCTAAAACATACTTACTTGAAGATTTAGATGGTAGCCCGATTCAGGGCGGATTCTATATAGAAGAACTGAAAAAAACACGATTTCCCCACACATACCTAGTTGAAACAAGGAAGAACGCTATAGTCGAGTACCTCGACTATCAGATACCCGTTACTCAGCTATATGGAGATATGCAAGCAGCAAAGCGAGATTAAAATGCGCCACCTACCGGCGGTATACAGATTTAAGCGTTATGGGCGTTAGAGTGGGCGTGGAAAATTTTTTTTCAATCAATCGATAGGTATTGACGAGACCAATACATTTCAGTTAAAATTTTTTATCTAGCATGAAAATTGTGGGCGTCACAGGTTTTCGCGGTTTGTGGGCGTTAAAGTGGGCGTGGCAAACTTTTTTTTGGGTCAATCGATAGGTATTGATGAGAACAATACATTTCAGTTAAAATTTTTATTCTAGCATCAAAACTGTAGGAGCCACAGTTTTGGGCGGTTTGTGGGCGTTAGAGTGGGCGTGGCACTGTGCTGAAACAAACTTGCGCTGCGCAGGAATCTCAGGAATCTGCGTGCCTAATCCCAGTATTGTAACTCTCATAGTTTCCGAGATCTCAGCGTTCATACGGACAGACGGACAGACGGACAGACGGACATGGCTAGATCGACTCGGCTAGTGATCCTGATCAAGAATATATATACTTTGTGGGGTCGGAAACGCTTCCTCCTGCCTGTTACATACTTTCCGACGAATCTAGTATACCCTTTTACTCTACGAGTAACGGGTATAAAAATTGTAAGGCGAAAAGGAAATAAAGTTTTGGTTAAGTGGCTTGGGTTTTCAAAGACTAGCTGGATAAACAAGGAAGACATTTTGTAGTATAATAAATCATTTATTTAATTAATTTTTATTTACATATTATCTTATCTTATATTAAGTTTAATATTAATATTTTTGTACAATGTTTTAAATTAAAATTAAATATAATAAAAATACTTTTTACAAACTCAAAATCATTTTCATTTATATTTTCCAAAGTCTCGATCATAATAAAACATCTCCAATTCAACTGATTTATAAAATAGTTCTTTTTCAATATGTTCCTTTTGAAATTTAAGGCTATCTAATGATTCTCCATCGTTCACATAATTATTTTGTATCATCTCACCCAAGCAAAATGAATTTGATTCTAGCCATTCAACATTTTCTAAAATATCTTTTTCAATTAATCTCTGATGTTTTATTGATGTCGTACCATGGTCTTCATTACTTAACTCTAAAAATTGTGTTTCATTAACATTACGTTTTCTTTTGTTATCTTTGCCACAAAGAATTTTTTTATTTACTTTAACTGTAGTTATTTTATGTGCTTTTGATCTAAACATTGTTCTATTACCATATAGTGAGGCCCCAGTTAATAAAACGTTTTTATAGTCTTCGATTGCTTTATTATGTGAAGATTTAACTTGATCTATTCTATAACAATAAACCTTTGAGCACAGACCTACAAATTCTGTCATGAGTTTACCGTTAAGCTCATCTTTAAAAAACCCTAAACTTTTTTTGTTAACTCTTTTAAAGTTATATAGATTAATTCTTTCATCTGAATAGTCCGATGTATCAAATTTTGCTTCAAGATCATTACGAATATCTTTATAAAAATCTTCAGTTTTTATTGTATAGATAAATGAATCAGTATCCATATAATTTAAGAGTAACTTTTCCTGAAACTTTGGCTTCATATATTGATAGTGAAAATCGTACATTTTCCATTTCGATAAGTCTAATACTGCAAATCCTAAATACATTGGCTTATTAAATAGAACGGACAATCTTTTCATTTGAATTGCATAGAAATTATCATTAATTTTAGTTGCACTATGAAAATTGGATTTTGAAATTAAAGTTTTGGCACAATGTGCTTTTCGTCCAGTCTTGGAGTTATCCGGAGCTTCCCATGAACTAATTAGCTTAATATCGACCCTGCGCTCGGGATCTTCCATTGTTTTTCCGTAAACAGAATTATTCATTAATTTAAAAAAATCTTTTTCAAATTTATTTTTTGCATTTTGTCTATGTAAAGTGTTTAGATCAATGTAATTCTTTAACCAAGGCTTTTGTAAAAACTGAACACCTCTATGGATCTTTTTCAATACTAACCCATTCTGTATACATTGTTGCAAATTCCGATAATGTATTACATAATTTTTCTTATTTCCCAGGTCAGCAATTAATTTTTTTACCTTATCCTCTTTTGAGGCCAGACAATTTGACGGACAAAATGGAAGATCATTATGAAGATCATGTAAACGGTATGGATATATTAAGTCCACTTCCTAAAAATAACCGTATTTGCTATCGATTGGAATATTATTAATATCAAAATTGTCTATGTCTGTGGTAGACATCCACTTAAAATCTTTATATGGTAAAGGTTGTGACATTGCCCAACCATACAAGTTATTCGCATCTACATACATTAAAAATGAAGACTCCTTCGAGGAATCATAATCTGACAAATATTTGTTATTTGCTTTTGTATATCTATGACAACATTGAACTAAACCACCTCGAATGCTACTTTGAATAAATCTATACATATCTATATCTGTCAGCAATTCAAGTTGAATATCTGTAGATTTCAACATTGCCTCCCAAGATAGACCTGGTGTCGTAAAATACTGAGCTGGGTCAAGTGAATAAATTTGCATACAAATTTTTCGGAAGTTTTCAAAAATGTCGGTTAAAAGAAATACATCTGTTTTTAAATATAATTCTAAATAATCTTTAAGAGTGGAACAAGAGAAATGCGACCAAACTTTAAGAGCTTGATCATAATCTTCCTGAGAGCATTCCCTTTCCGTTAAATTACTATAGAATGCTTCCCTTGGTGGGAGGGAAGTTTCCTCGAGTCTACTGGCGGAATCTAAATATTCATAGGGAAATATACCCTTCTTACGCATTAGTCGAAATTCTATATCATTACTGAAAAACGATTTTACAGTGTTTAATTGATCGTCAACTAAATTAGAAGCTAGGGAATCTAAACTTGATGGCATAAATCTATATGTATCGAGAAAACGAATTTCAAAACTATTTCCACTTAAACTTTTTATTTTCTTCGAGACAGAAATATAGTTTTCCTTATTTATTGGTATTACGGAAATTTCACCGGGAATCTTTCCCAACTCTTGAATAAACAAATGACAGTCGTATTTTGAAAAATTATGAAAAAATACTGGTATGAATTTGTTAACTTTATAATCCAAGTTACACTTAGAGTGGGCTGCACCTCTAAAGCGACCTGTGAAATGACAATGATCTCTAACCCTATCAGTCCCTAAATCTTTCTGACAAATAGAACAATTCAATGAATTATCAAATATTTTCTGGTCATCCAAAGTCATTCTCATAGGAACTATTTTATTTAAGTAGTCATCACTCAATTTAGTTAGATTTTTTATCAATGAATCTACAAAACTTACTCCCGAATTTTTTCCTGTTTCTAAAACAAATTTATCTAGTCTAGAATCAAAAGCACACTTTATATAATACGCATATGATATTGGAATATGTTCATTAATATTAAATAATTTAGGGCTCACTTCAAGATTTTTCGGTTCCAGAATGCATTCAAAATCCGCGTAGACAACGAATGGAACTTGAAGCTGATGTTGAACCTGGGTAAATTCCAATGTATTATTCTGGGGGTGTGGCATCTTTGAGACCTTTTTACTGCAGAGCGTTTTGTGTTTCAATGCAGCTTCCTCAGTTTTGGAAAAATTTAAACACACATTGCAGAAATATTGCGCCCTCTTCTGATTTCCTCTCTGAGCAGTCATTAGTCTTTGAAAGAGAAATATATACAAATTATTTCATTGCTTAAAAGAGATAAAAATGAATAAAAGAATTTACCTTGAAATATTTTTAATGTACATGTAATGTCCATTTCCACCTTCTTCCAAAAACATCATATTGATATGAAGAGGCTTTTCCACTTCCGATTGAAAAAGTGGTCCAATTATTTCCCTCGTCTCTTCATTATATCCGAATACGTTTAAACTCATATGAGTATTCTTCTTTAAAAAATTTTTTATACATTTTATTTCAAGGGGGAAAGTCAACCCTGTGAAATCTAATATTATTTCATCACTTATTCGAATTATCTCCAGCGATATATCAATATTATATGCCGAACATCTTTGCGGCCTGTTAACAATTTTCAAGGCAGAAATCAAAGCCCATTTAAAACAATAGTGGTCATTTTCGTTACAAACGTTAACTATTGCTTTTTTCGTTAAAAGGAAACGAGGTAGTGGTATGAAAGATGAACCAGCCATCGGTGTATAATGATTCACATTCATTTCCAAGCGAATCAATTTTATAAGAGACCATCCACTTTCTCTCTCTTGAAATTCTTGTGTTTTTGAAATTATTTCCATGGTATGTTCATGGAAGATATTTTCTAAGTCAGAATCTTTGTTCATGATCGTCATTTTACTTTGAAAACTTTTCATATCAATTTCTTCAGATTCATCTTTAAAAAGTATATACTCTGCAAACAGTTCAAAGTTGACTTTTGCTGAAGTATAACTTTCTAACAGAATGCTGAGATGAGGTAGCAGGGACAATCCAGCTTCACTCAAGAAACTCTCTGGTAAGATCAAGTCCGATCCATCGTTTACATACATGTAATGTAGTATTCTTCCCTTGAATCCCTCAGAAATTTTTTTGACTCTTCCGTCAAGGGGTTGAATTGCATTTCGCTTATGCAACTCCGAACGGACATGATTTGCCCACTTATTCTTTAGCAAGAAACACTTGCAGGATTGACAAAACTGATTTTGGTTATTCATTTTTATTTTATTCGTTTTGGTAAAATTCTTTTTTCACGATCACTTTTTTCACTTTTACTCAAGTTGTGTTTGACGTAGCAGAGTATCCCACTTCAAGACTATTTTTGGTAGACTAACTATTGTCCTCGATCATTTATAGTGTTTGAAGTGGGCGTGAACGATAATATTGAAGATGAGAGATGCATACTTAAGATTTTTTTAAATTTGAAAACAATATAGGCAATTCTAGTAGGTTATATCGACTTTTCATTGGTTAGAAGAGATGAGAAGTATTGATTTTGAAAAATATTTGATACAAGTGTAACCAATAGGACACCATCAAATCGATAAAGGAGACACAAAATCATAGAATAAAGGAGAGTGTTGGTTAGAAGAGGTCGCACATACTTTGCTGCAGGTGGGAAAGGAAAGGTCATTTTTTAGACACACCATCATACTCAGGTAGCCAATAGGGGACAGTTTGGAAAAAATCATTTCGAGTTAGGGAAAAAACAAAGATTTTCATTTGTTGAATTTCGAGAATGCACATTTTTGGGTAAAAGAAGAGGAAAAATCAAAGATTTTCATTTGTTGAATTTCGAGAATGCATATTTTTTGGGTAAAAGAAGAAGATGAAAACCTGTAGAAATTTCCTTATAAATCGTGTAAGCATATTTAAAAGGGTAAGACGATATTGTTGACTTAGATAGACAACATGCATTCAGTTAAAATAAATAACTTTTTGAATGTATTTGACGGAATTCTGTTCAATGCACACTATGTACGGCTCCAGTTCATACAATCAAAACTCTTTGAATGTGAACGAGGTAATATAAAAACATCTATTCATGGAAACCATATGGACACCTGCGTGTGGAGCAATGATGCAGCCACTGAGGGAGTTGATACTTGTGTATGCCATCGAATTTCGGATTACAAAAAGGAAGCACTCAACATTATGAATAAATACTATAATCTAGAAAAAAGAATGAAAATGATTAAATAACATAATAAAAACATGTTCGCAGTACCAAAATAAACTTCTGAAATTTTTTTTTCGAGTTAAAATTACAGGTAAGGAGAATGGAAAATATTTCCTTGACTGAGATATGTCGGCTACTTGCGAGCTGTTGCGCGGTCGTGATTTCAACCCCTATTATGGGAACGTCGTATGAGGTCGTTGGCGTAAGGCCCATGATCTTGTCAATGAGCGTGCGCCTTCTGGGTTGTGCATGTGTCCCTTTTATTGCGGTCAGGTAATTGACAGGTGCGCATGTTCGGGTAGCTCTTGCTTGAATCCCTTTTATGACATGTTTATGACCCATTTGTGGAAAGGAGAGAATCTTAGACAATTTACCTGTTAAACGTTCTGGGGCGGAAACAAAAATGTGTATTTGAAAATATTCCACATCTGAGAATCATTAACTTGTGAGATTTATTTTATTGGGGTTCTTTTGATTTCTAAATTAGTTTTACAATCATAGGAAACATTAATATGCTAATTGTCCCAGAACCCGTCTTTCCCTACTACTGCTGTCCCTTTGTAAAAGTAGTACGAATTCTGATCTCGACATTAAATGCACTCTCGTCTCGCCTGCTGTACTCTCTCTCGCTAATATTGTTAACAAGCCTAAAGCAACTGAAATTCGTATTTTAATTTAGCAATAACTAATAACCTTTTCTTACTAATAATGTTGTATTAAAAAAGTTTTCAGATTTCAAAAAAGAAGAAAAATAAGTTTGTTTGCGCATCAAATACAATGCGCTAGCACCACGCCAGTGCCACGCCTACATATTTTTATCCAGCGGCAAAATGCTTTTTTGTGACAAAAAAGGTTTTTTGTAGAAAACTTTTTGTGGCAAAGTGATCCTATATTAGGGTCAATTTGACGTTCGTTCAACGCAAGTGCTTTCCTGCATATTGCCCTCACGCATAATGTTGCCAGTTACAGCGGCTACCTCCCGCTAGGTGACGCTAGTAAGCTTAACAGTATGGCGAAGTATGTTTGCCATTAAAGTTTATTGAGATTAAGAACACGCTGATTCTTGCCGATAAATCACTCGAGTGTTGCCACACCATTCTTTTAAGTCAGCTGGCAAGCTTCTGTTGGCGCTGCTGCCATATTAGGTTGCCACAGTACTCCCCCTCCAGTGAATGCGTCACGAGTCCTGGTTTGAAAATTTAACTCCATGACTTCTCTCATATGTCCTGGTCAGTCTAGGTAACTTCTTCTGAATCCAACTGGCGGTCGTCCTTTACTAAAAATGATGGTTTGAGGCGATCATCTGATACTGCAGTCTCATGGGCATTGCGTCTGACAGTGAAATAACGATCGTTTTCGCGTCTGACAATCTCATGATTGATTAAGGGGCTTCCAGAGGCTGCTTTACGGCGTCAGTGCGGAGTCGCACTTTTTGCATGTGCTTTCGAAAGATACTCAAAAAAGAGGTGGGGTCAACCGTATTGTCCGTCGGTAAAAAACTCATTTGGCAGTCGAATAGGTGTTCCGTATACCATTTCTGAGGCTGAAGATTTGATGTCCTCCTTGAAACAGGTACGAAGTCCAAGCAAAACTGTTGGCAGTAACTCCTGCCACCGAGTACCTCTGTTGCACATCAAAGATGACTTAAAGGATCTGTACCACCTCTCTATGAGACCGTTTGACTGAGGATGGTAGGCCGTCGTGTGTATGTGTTTACTTCCAACCTGATTAGAAAGATGTTTGAAAACTGCTGACTCAAACTGTGTTCCATGGTCCGTAGTTATCGATTTTGGAGAACAAAATCGAGATATCCAGTGAGTCCAGAACGCCGTAGCTATTGTCTCAGCAGTAATATTTGAGAGAGGTACAGCTTCTGGCCATCGCGTAAATCTATCAATCATCGTCAGGCAGTACTGATAGTTTTGTTGGAATGGCAGAACTACAATGTCAAGGTGAACGTGGTCAAATCTACCGTTTGGCACTTCGATCTTTTCTGGTAAGAGGTGGTTGTGTTTGTGGATCTTAGAGCGCTGACAAGGTAGACAACCTCTGCACCATTCGAGGACATTTTTATTCATCGAGGGCCATACAAACTTTTGGCGCACTTGACCGACCACTGGGGTGAGACAAGCCGTGAACGAACGAAAACACAGCATTGCGCAAAGATTTGGGTACATAAGGACGAACGCTTCCTGTAGAAACATCGCAGTAGAGTGAGATGTTGTCATCAAATCGAAGCCGTTGAAGTTTTAAACATGTGGTTCCTTTTAAAAGGTGTACTAGTTCAGGATCTGACGCTTGCTCCTCTTCAATTTGCGATAATTTGATGACAGTCAACAATGCCGACTGTCATCAAATTATAGAGCATAATCTTAAAAAAGCGTCTGCGACTGCATTCTCGGATCCTTTCACATGCATAATAGTCGTGCAGAATTGAGAGATGTAAGCCAAATGTCGCAGCTGTCTCGGTGATGCTTTCTGTGGTCGCTGCTGAAATGCGTACACGAGCGGCTTGTGATCCGCTCTGATAACAAAAATGCGTCCGTCAACAAGGTGTTTGAAATATTTAATAGATTCGAAAATAGCGAGTAGCTCTCGGTCGTACCTAAAGTAATTTTTTACGCTGCTCCAAGACTGCTACGATTGCGAAATTGGAAGCATATCAAACCAGCTGAAGTTCAGATTTTGGTGCGGGAAAAGACAAGAGGGCTGCGTCTGCTTTGCATTGTTTGCAAGCTTCAAAAGCTGCATGGAGCTCTGATGTCCATTCAATTTTACGTTGATCATTTTTATTAACATCCTTTATCAACTCAGTGAGCGGTGCTTGTATGTGTGATGATCGAGCCAAACATCTGCGATAGTAATTTATAACGCCCAAGAAACGACCAAGTTGGCTTATGGTTTAAGGACGTGCATAATTAAGAATGGCATCTATGCGTTCGGTGGGTGGCTTAATTCCAAATTCGTTGATCGTATAGCTGAGAAAGTTTACTTGAGATTGCGCAAACTGGCATGTGGTCAGATTGATGCTTAGGTCATGTTTCTGAAGTACTTGCAAGACAGCCCGAAGATGTTCTTCGTGTTCAGCGATGGAATGCGAAGTTATAAGTATGTCGTCTATGTAGCAACGAAGTCCATGCCGCGAAAGATGTTGTCCATAAAGCGTTGAAGTGTTTGAGTCGCGTTTTTTAACCCAAACGGCATGTACTGAAACTCAATGAGTCCAAAAGGAGTGCACACCGCTGTTTCTTGGATATCGTTTTCTGCCATGGGAAATTGGACTTTAACCAAATCGAGGGTTGAAAAAATCTTTCCTTGCAGTTGTTCCGTGAAGTCGTGTATGGTAATTGAATTTAGTTTTCGATTATCTCCACATGCCCGCCAGCCACCGTCTTTTTTGGTAACCATATGTAACGGGCTGGACCAAGGACTTTTTGACGGGCGACATATGCCTTGCTCAATGAAGAAGTTTATTTCTCTCTTGGCAGTGACAATTTTTTCACCGGAGAGGCGTCGTGGTCTATCAGCAACAGGTATTCCATTTGTTTCAATGTAGTGACGCACGTCGTGTTGGGTAGCTGCTTTTATCGATGGCTTTGTCACGTCGACAAATTCACTTAGAAGTTTTTGAAATTGGGCATACACTGCACTGTGGAAACTGATATGTGTTTCGCTTGTGCAAGACATGCTGGTGTTGATAGTCCAGTAATTGAGTCGATCAAGCGTTGGTTTTTAAGATCAATGAGCATTTGGAATTTGCTCAAAAAGTCTGCCCCAATAATAGCTGTGTGCACGTCAGCGATAATGAACGGCCATGTAAAGTTTCGTCGAAGATCCAAGTTCAGCTGAATGACGTACTTTCCATAAGTATGAATGACTGTCTGGTTCGCTGCGTACAGTGTCAAATCGCTCAGAGTTGTTTTTTATCTAAGAGTTCTTGGTATGACGGAAACCACAGATCCAGAATCAACGAGGAAGCGGATGTGAGATGTGCGATCGGTGACGTGTAGGCGCTGCTCCTGTGGAACAGCTGACTGAACTGTGGGCTCGCTGGTTATATTCGTGCTTCCGCCGACCAGCGTGTCGGGCGACAGCTCTTTTAGTTTAACGACGAGGAGCGGGAACTTTAGAGCCTTTTCTCCAAACCAGTCGTGGTAGAAGCAAAGCTTCTCTTGAGGTCCAGATGCCTGTTGATTCGAATGTCCAGTTTGTACGTGGCAAAGCGATGAACATCGTGAGCGCCCTTGGTATTGGAGACGTTTGACATCCTTTTGCAATACGTCAATCTTCTGTGATGGCGAACGCAAGTTGTCGTTGATCTTTTTCCAGGGGTCTTCGGTGGAAGTCGCGGAAACAGATCGGCCCGCTGCAGTCGAGGTATTCGTGCTGATCGCAAAAGTGGCATTGTGGCTTACCGCTTCGAGCATCTTGTCTGCGATCTTAGCGAGCTTATCCAAGTCCCGATTGACGCCGGCATCTCTGCCAGGAAAAGAGTGAGAATGATGTTGGCTAGGATATCAGATGGTTTTAGACCAGACTCTGGAGATTTGTTGAGTGGTCGAATGACTAAGTCTTCCACTGCCAAAACTACATCCTCCTCCAGGTGAAAGGTCACAAGGTCGAACTTTTCGGTGTCGTCGATAATCTGGTGCAATCGAAATGACCGCTCCACTTACGCAAACCATAGTTGAGGGTGGCTATGTGCGAACTTGGCAAGTGGACAGTCGCACGTGTGTGTGGGCGAGTAGTCTCATCCCGGTTGCCAGGTACATTTGTCCGAAGTACCTCGAGTTGCTGCTGCAGATCTCGGACTTGAGCAGTTAAATCAGGATTTCAATCCGGCATGATGAATGGAAAATCGGAGTGATCGCTTTCTTCGTCGAAATTTAGCCGCCTACCTTTTATTTTTCGCAAGTCGTATTGGCGTCTGTTCATTCAGTGCGAGAATTCTTAATTGTGAACGTGAGTGTAAGTTTCGTACAACAAGTAACTTTTATTATGATTTTACTTTCCGGGGTCACCACTATGGCGAAGTATGTTTGCCATTAAAGTTTATTGAGATTAAGAACTACAAAGATTATTAATATTATCATCGCTGACTCCGATAATCCCTCGAGTGTTGCCACACCATTCTTTTAAGTCAGCTGGCAAGCTTCTGTTGGCGCTTCTGCCATATTGGGTTGCCACAACAGCTATGGTTTTGAACTCCACTACAGTATCGATTATTTTTCAAAGGATTTTAGATTTTTGTTATATTTCGTCGCAATGCATCATGACAGAAAGAAAGAGGGGTGGAGTAGGAAGGTAAGAGGAAGCTTAATTTAAAAGGTAATTATTAAAAATTTGATGAATAAATTTAAGCCCAGCGATTACTTACTCTTTAACTGTTCCTGCACCAGAGGCAAAAAACTATCTTCAAAAATGTTGTGAAGTTTTTATACCCGTTACTCATAGAGTAAAAGGGTATACTATATTCGTCGGAAAGTATGTAACAGACAGAAGGAAGCGATTCCGACCCCATAAAGTATATATATTCTTGATCAGGATCACTAGCCGAGTCGATCTAGCCATGTCCATCTGACCGTCTGTCCGTCTGTCTGTCCGGTGAACGCTGAGATCTCGGAAACTATGAGAGCTAGGCTATTGAGATTTGGCGTGCAGATTCCTGAGCTTCTTACGCAGCGCAAGTTTGTTTCAGCAGAATGCCACGCCCACTCTAACGCCTACAAGCCGCCCAAAACTGTGGCTCCTACAGTTTTGATGCTAGAATAAAAATTTCAACTGAAATGTATTGTTCTCATCAATACCTATCGATTGACCCAAAAATAAAGTTTGCCACGCCCACTGTAACGCCCACAAACCGCCTAAGCCTGTGACGCCCACAATTTTCATGCTAGATACAAAATTGTAACTGAAATGTATTGGTCTCGTCAATACCTATTGATTGATAAACAAAATTGCCACGCCCACTCTAACGCCCATAACGCTTAAATCTGTATACCGCCGGTATGTGGCGCATTTTAATCTCGCTTTGCTGCTTGCATATCTCCATTTCCCTTTGGTCCCTTTAGCTGAGTAACGGGTATCTGATAGTCGAGGTACCGACTATAGCGTTCTTCCTTGTTTTATATAAAGTTTTTGGTTTTGGACGACTTTTTGTAAAGTTGAATACTAGGCCTAAACTTTTTATTTTCACCTTTTGGACACATTATTAAACTTTTTTAATTTTAAACAAATAGTTATAATTAGACTTACCAAACTAACCATTAATCACTAAAATGATATATGTTGTACTTTAACTAAAAACAATCCTAAAACAGTATAATACATAAAAATACAATTTTTTTTGTTTTTTTGTTATTTTAAAAGGAAAGTGTAAAATAAATTCAATGAGTTTATTTAATTTTTTCGTAATAAAATAATGTTATATAAACATTAAAACTTGTGCAATAACATATCGTGGGTAACCGGACTTAAAGAAAGATTTAGTTCATTTCAGAAGTTTTTAGATAACGCTAGGGGTCACCTAATTAACGATTTATTAAATAATTTATAAATTCAGTTAGTGACAATGTTCAGAAAACCGTTTATTGGTATTAATCATTACAAATTTATGCTTTATTATAAAAAGAACATGTAAAATAACAATTTAAATATTTTAAGACCATACAATTTTAATTGTTAAAAAAATGCACTGTAAAAGCTTAAAAAAATATATATATTTATTTTAGTTCATCAAGAGCTCCCGACTTTTTGTTTTTTTTTACTTGACTGTATAGCGAAGCCGCCTTGTAATTAATAGGTCCGTAATGTTGACTCTCCAGATCGGCATAAATAAATTCATCTTCAAAGCTATTTGCATTTAACGGCTGTTGTGTGAATACGAAAAATAATAGTTAGAATGTTTTAAAAAGTCTGTTTAATAACCCATGTGTTATGCTTGGCAATCTCTGTAAGCTAAGCTTGTCATGCAAATTAGAGCTGAGAGCATAAATATTAAACAACAATTAAACAAGAATGACAAAATTACCTTTTTTCTAGTGGGACAATAGATATGATCTATTTTTTATGGAAATTTAGTCAAATAAAAATTTAAAATATATATGTATTGCTGCTTTTATAAGGATCCTCAAAGTCGGAAAGGTGCTAAAAAATTACAATTGATTTCGTTTAGGTACAGTGAATAATAATTTTGTAGATAACAGTAAATTAAGCGTTTTGTTTCTCTTTAGTTTTTTTAATACCATGTGTGCGTAAATAAAGACACGTCTGCCGCCAACAAAGTTAAAAAAGATTTTTTGGTTACACAATATAAAGGAACTTAATATTAAATTACAATGTTGGAAAATAAAACTTATAGTTTGATTATGAAATAAAGTACATTAAAGGAAAAGAGAATAACGTAGCAGAGGCTTTATCCAGGATTACAAAAAAGGAATCACAAATTGAAGAAGTATTTCAAAATGAAGACGATGTAGATACTATTGCAGCATCGGTGCGTAGTGCACAAGAAGATACTGGTGATTGCATACAAATTTCCGAACGACCGGTTAACGTTTTTAATTACCAACTTATATTTGAAAAGGGAAATTGAGACGCTAACGAACTTACTCACTACCTTAATAAAAATATTAATAATGCAGTGACATGACTGTAACTTTGGAAAAAGACATAAATATCACATTTATATGTGGACACAATTTTGTTATGTACATTAATCATCATGAAAACTTTGCTATTTTTCAACGAGCCTATATGAAATTTATTAAACCAAATACGGGTACGAAATTAATTAAAACTTAAGTAACACTTCCCAACTAGCCCACATATTCAGACTTTAATTAAAAAATATTAGAAATACACGAAGAACAATACATCAAGGTATTTAAAAGACTTATGACAATTTAAAACGAAATACTACTTCCCAGACGCACAAAAACTTATTCAAAGCATTGTGAAATTTGTAATTTATGCAAAGCAGAGCACGAAAAGAACATAAGATAGATCAAATTAATAAAAACCGCGAGGAACATGAAGTAGATCTGGAATACACTTAAGTTGAGAAGAAATGAAACGTTAAGCTAAATTAGTAACCCCATTCTAAAGGGCAGGAGCGTTAGAGCAAAAGACAAAAAGCAAAAAGACAAAGAGCACTGGCAAAAACTTAATAGGGGTCATAAAGAAGTAAAACACATAAGTAAATTTAAAAAAGCTAAAATGCAAACTGTCTATTCTCGTTCCAGGGAAACTGACAGTACTGATCCTAATAATGAAATTGATCATGATAGTGACATGGACGAAAATACAAAATTAGCATTACACCCATTACTTCGAACAACGGATTTTTACTTCTGAACACAGGGAATTTATAAAATACGAAAACCAATTTATAAACGTATTAGACATTGCCATATCATTGAAACAATTAAAAAAAAATCAAGGGAATTACTTCGTCATCGAGACAAAAACGGGGACTAAATAACTTTTTAGGGACAGCTCTCAAATATCTATTTGGAACATTAACTGAAGATGATAAAAAAAGAATTGGAAGATAAACAACAAAACTTAGAAGAAATAATAATTGGAAAAAAAGAATTTAATGAAATAATTCATCTAATAAATGAACAATGAAAAGATATATCAACAAACCCGTGAAAGATAAACAAGAAGAAGAGGCTTTGCACATTTTTAGATATTCCTTAAATATATTTCAAGAATACATTGAAGACTTACAAGACTTAACAAGAGTAGGAATATTTAATCCTAATATATGAAAACATGAAGAGTTAGAGAACATAAACGAAGAAAAATTACTATCAATCAAAGCTTCAGCTTGGTTAAGCAGTCAAACAAAAGACACTTTTATTCTAGCCCTTATAGCCACATCATTTAAAGAAACACAAAAATATAGAACTATTAGAAATCCAGATAATATAGGCTGACAAATTGATATAAATGATAATTATGAATATTTTGTAAATGACGAAAATAAAGTATTTTACTTGGAAAATTCAAAAAATTCATTAGCAAATATATTAGACCAAAAGTTTATGTTGGGGCGAGGTGGCTTGATCGCTGAATTAGCTGAAGTCCCAAGAACGAAGGGTACTCAAAAACACGGGGGTAATTTGTGGTTTTATTGTTTATTAGTACACTTTGAAACATCAACTAGTTAAGCCTAACTTAACTTAAGCGCTCCACAGGGGAGCTGGGACTTAGGGGAGAGATGGAGAGGGAGAGCGGGCGGCAGTGTGAGCGCGCGAGATGTAGACATCTGGATAAAACTGCCGTTCGACACTGCCTCCTGAAATTAAACGCCCTTTTGACGTAAAAATTTAAATATAGGCTAGGCGATCGTCTACCGTCATTTGTAGGAAGCGTGGACATATACGCACGGGGTGGTTCTTCTTCAAACACAGATCGCAGCCTTTGGATATCGGAACTAGCCTTGTGTTGAAGGAATTTATTTTTGGAAATTCTGCCACTCGATTTGTGTCTTTGTACTGGACGTGGTGGAGATTGGCAGATCGGAAGCTATCGACGGCCTCAAGAGTTCGATGGCTCTCCGTCAAATAGGAATCAAGCTCAAGCCACGTAGGAATTTCGGCTTTATTTTGGATGGATTGCTCCCATAATGAGAGAGTGAGCTTTGGTAGTTTTGTCGAGCACATATAAACCAGGATAGGGTCCCAATTCTCAATATTAACACCGCAAAATTTTAAGGAAGTTAAGCAACCTTGAAAAGTGCGTTGAAGTTGATTTAAGGCTGCTCCCGACTCCTGTGCTATGAATTTCACATTGAAAAGTATTTTCACCCGCAATCGCCTTTTTTAGAAACGCTCAGTTAGGTTATTCCAGGCTGAGCGAAAGCCACCATTGGTGAGTGGAGATCATGAAACAATGGAATGAGCTTTGCCACTAGTTTTTGAATTTAAGTGGAATAATTTTTCAACAGGCGTTAGACTCGGATTGTCTATGTATATTGCCGTGAATTGTTCCATCAGCTGCGCTTGTTCCATCAGCTGCGTGGTAAACATTTCATAAGTGGAGTACGTTTGGTAATACTTGGATTTTAGTATGGATTTCGTGTCTAGAAAACAGTCTGGAAAGCACAACAAAAGAACTTTTTTTAAACCTTTTGATACAAACATCTTCTGAAATTAAGTCTAAAATCATTTCACTTTTTACTTCATAACATTTCCTTCTTGAATAAAGAACATTTAGCTCAAAATAAGAACATTTGTATTTAAACGGTTTTTATGAACGAATGTTCTCAATTCAAGCACAATGTGCTTGGTTGCTCTCTGTTCCTCTGTTCTGTTCCTCTCTTGGGTCCTCTCTGTGTATACAACTAAACGGCTAAGCGCTTTAAAAACCCGAATTTTCAAATTTAAAAATTAAAATATATAAACTTTGGACAAGTCTTTAAATTTTTTAAAATAAAGCATACCTTGGCACGCCAAAGTTTAATTGCCCTTACAGCCTCTGCACACTTCCGTTTTAAATAGCTAATGCAGTTTTAGGATGAAAGCTGTTCGTCTAGAAACCGTTTTTGTACACTTTAGGCACGCTTAGTAAAATTAGAATTATTTGGAGTTATTAGATCGACCCCGCTAGTGATCCTGGAAAGAAATCGGACGACTTTATCATATAGCTGCCATAGAACGATCGGATAAATATGGCATGCAGATTTCTGAGCTTCTTACGCAGCGCAAGTTTGTTTTAGCAATGTGCCATGCCCACAAACCACTAGAATAAAAATTTTAACTGAAATGTATTGTGCTCATCAGTACCTATTGATTAACCCAAAAACAAGTTTTCCACGCCCACTTTAACGCCCACAAACCGCCCACAAACTTCAAAAGGTCGTAAATATGAACGTCGATATCTCGGGAACTATCAAAGATAGAGAATGAGGATCTCAAATTTAGGTTCCGTAGCCTTGAACGCAGCGCAAGTTTGTTACGCGAATATGCTAGATAAAAAATGTTAATTGAAATGTATTGGTCTCGTCAATACCTATCGATTGATCCAAAAAAAAAAAGAATTGGCCACGCCCACTCTAACGCCCAAACGCTTAAATTTGTCTACCGCCGGTAGGTGGCGCATTTCAATCTCGCTTTGCTGCTTGCACATCTCCATTTCCCTTTGGTCCCTTTAGCTGAGTAACGGGTATCTGATAGTGGAGGTACTCGAATATAGCGTTCTTCCTTGCTTTTGATCTCATTCCCTTCTACTTCAAAACTAAGTTTGAGATAAGATAAAAAAATAACTAGTATGTAATATAGCTGCCATAGGAGGGATAGTAAAATTAATCTCAAACAAGAAAAGAAGCTAACTTCGGCAATCCAAAGTTTCTATAACCTTGAAGGCTGTTTTTAGAAAACTAAATTTTAAGATAATGTTCCATTTTCTTTAGCTACCGCATATGTTTCCAAAAAGAAAATAAAACGGTTTTTGTATTATTTTGACATTACTTTTTCGATCCTTTCTATGGCGGCTATTTGATATAGTAGTCCGATTTTTATTAAATTAAATTCGTAACGCCCGATGGCGTCACTATCGCAAGAGAAATTTACTATCGTGTAGTACATTCTCGTAGACGGCTACTGTCGAAATTTCAGCCGAATCGGACTCGTAGTTTTGTTTTGACTGCGTGTGGAATCGGACGTGTCCTCGGATTTTAGAAAAATGGAGAAAGAGCAATATCGGTCTGTGATTCGATTCTTGTTTTGGAAGGGGTAATCGCGCAGCGAAATCAAACAGGGGACTTCACCCGGCGAACCTGCTCCGAAGAAGGCGAAGGTGTGATCTACACCGACTACCTGGAGAAGGGCAAAACGGTCACAGGGCTGTACTATGCCGAATTATTGGGCCGATTCGCTACCGAATTGCAGAAAATACGGCCCCATTTGGCGAAGAAAAAATTCCAAAATTTTCGTTTTTCTTTTGGAGGCTAAGTTCTTATCGGACCACCCTCGTAGAAGAGAATATGATCAAAAATAAGAGAGCCAAAATTATTTTCCTTTTAATTTTCCAATAATTATCCGCTTGTTTCTATAGCAGCTTTATGAAATAGTCGTCCGATTATTTTTAGAAGAAAGAATAATAGGTAATATACTAAAAAGTGGCCTATGCTCCAAAAATCGCGATAAAATTACCCTCGATGAACCGCGATTTCTTAGGAATTTACGTGCACAAGATTATCGGCGGAAATGAATGGTTCTCTTTTTATTGCATTTTAAAGTTGCGTGTTTTGTTTGATAGCCCTAATGCAACTAATTATGATAAACTTATTACTTATTTTCTATCTTCCTGTTGGGGCGGTGCGGCTTGATCGATGAAATAATTGAAGCTCCAAGATCGAATGGTACCCAAAAAACACGGGAGTACTTTTGGGGTTTTTACGCGACGTGCGTAGGTGTTTATTCGTACACTTTGAAACATGAACTGCTTAAGCCTAACTTAACTTAAGCGCTCCAGAGCAGAGCGGAGACTTAGGGGAGAGATGGAGAGGGAGAGCGGACGGCAGTGCGAGCGCGCGAGATGTAGACATCTGGATAGAACTGCCGCTCGACACTGCCTCCTGAAATTAAACGCCCTTTTGGCGTGAACATTCTCCCCCCCCTTGCGAGGACACCCGTAGCAAGAACCTCAGGATAGTAGGCTCAGGAATATGTTGGAAGTATAGATCGGTCGTCCGTATGTAGGAGAGTGTGGTGGGCCTTTCCACACTTGTGGCAGTGATGACCACTGCGGCAGGAGTCCTTTAAATGATTGTGAGCCAAGCAATTGGAACAGTACTTCTGGATATGTACTTCCTGAAGCCGATTCTGGGGGCTTAGCCGTAGAAAGTGGTGGCACTTCCGTAGAGGATGGATCTTTTGGCAGACTCGGCACTGGTAGGATTTAATACCTCGAGTACGTCTGCCATCCAAGGCGGGGTATGGAACCCAATATTCGGATGGAGTATTCTTAGGAGGAACTTTTTGTACGGAAACTTGCGTTGAATAGGACGAAATGATGTGTGGAACTGAGGCGGATACTGGCCTTGGAGGGTCGGATGGAATCGTCGGAGTAGTAGGACCGCTGTTTCGATGCAGCAATGCCGATCTTGGCAAGTGAGACAGTTGTGAGCGCTTGTGCAATCCCGGAATTGATGGCTACTTGCAAAGCAATTGGAGCACAACTGCTTCCTTTGGATATAGGCTAAGCGATCTTCTACCGTCATCTGTAGGAAGCGTGGACATATACGCACGGGGT
This sequence comes from Drosophila suzukii, assembly GCF_043229965.1. Taxonomy (NCBI): domain Eukaryota; kingdom Metazoa; phylum Arthropoda; class Insecta; order Diptera; family Drosophilidae; genus Drosophila; species Drosophila suzukii. The sequence continues at coordinate 26,478,339 of NC_092082.1, read as the reverse complement.
GGTTCTTCTTCGAACACAGATCGCAGCCTTTGGTTATCGGAACTAACCTTGTGTTGAAGGAATTTATTTTTGGAAATTCTGCTACTTGATTTGTGTCTTTGGACTGGACGTGGTGGAAATTGGCAGATCGGAAGCTACCGACGGCCTCAAGAGTTCGATGGCGCTCCGTCAAATAGGAATCAAGCTCAAGCCACGTAGGAATTTCGGCTTTGTTTTGGATGGATTGCTCCCATAATGAGAGAGTGAGCTTTGGTAGTTTTGTCGAGCACATATAAACCAGGATAGGGTCCCAATTCTCAATATTAACTCCGGAAAATTGTAAGGAAGTTAAGCAACCTTGAAACGTGCGTTGAAGTTCCTTTAAGGCTGCTCCCGACTCCTGTGCTATGGATTGCACATTGAAAAGTGTTTTCAGGTGACTGTTCACCTGCAATCGCTTATTTTCGAAACGCTCAGTTAGGTTATTCCAGGCTGAGCGAAAACCATCATTGGTGAGTGGGGATCTTGAAACTATGGAATGAGCTTCGCCACTTGTTTTTGAATTTAAGTGGAATAATTTTTCAACGGGCGTTAGACTCGGATTGTCTATGTATATTGCCGTGAAAAGGTCCCGGAAAGTCGGCCAGCGAAGATAGTCGCCAGAGAAAACCTCTGTGTCGATAGGAGGGAGCCGACAGCCATAAGACGTGGAATTTTGGGACGGAGTTACTGGAGCTTGAGGTATTTGGGAGGAGCCTTTTTGGATTTCTTCCATCAGCTGCGCGGCAAATATTTCGTAAGTGGAGTACGTTTGGTAATACTTGGACTTTAGTATGGATTTTGTGTCTGCGGCGCTCTCGCCTGCAGATATAATGCTGTCGGAGCATATGTCGTATGCTGCCTTTACCGTTTGCCACAAGGAATTGAGGTGATCGCGACGGATGTTACAGGCGGATAACGTTGGTGTAGGAGCACCTGGAGCGTTCACAGTGGCCTCAAAGTGGATCAGACAGTCAGCTGTGGCCATAAATCGGGTTAAAGCGGATTTTACTGATGTTGCCATGACGTTAAATAATTTAAAATTTTAATTCTGATGTAAGGAAACGGATTGGAATCAAATTGCAATTTAGGAACCAATTAAGATTGTAAATATATACGGTTACACTGTCGGATAGGCAGAGTCAATAAATATAAATATTTATTATATCGGATGGTCGGACTTATGTAAAGAATTACAGACTTTAATATTGTATGTTTGGAAGGAACATTTATTGTGAGCTCTTGACCCACTGTGCACTGGCGAAGGTATCGATATACGTATGTATGTGTGTACATATGTGGATTGCGAGTAGCAGAATAACGTTGCGGGAATGGGAAAGACTTCGCTTATGTTTGTATGTCGGTGCGTTTGTTTGTCACCTGCACAACTAAATTGCAAACGATTTGCTGGAGTAAATTTGTGGATATTGTCACTTTGTTCTTAATATTGGAAATAGTTTAGTCGTATTTGTAGGTCGAGAAAAGTAGTTGGAGTGGACTGTGTTAGAAAGAGTAGTTAGAGTGGACTGTATTAGAATATTTATGTAAATATACACACGCAGCTGGAACACAGGAAAAAATAAAGAGTGCAAATCTTAAGGAAAAATTTTATGACCGGGAATTTTTTACTGCGGCTGAGTTATATTTTACACACGATTGGAATTGACAATATATTTGACAAATATTTTCGTTGAATAGTAGCACTGTACAATTGTGGGCAAAGGAAACTGGAATATTGTCGGGCACAAGTAACGGAATCGAAATACATATATTAAATGCCGTTGCGTCGGATTAATCACTTTTGGATTTAGACAATATATCATTCAGAAAGTTAGTCGAAATAGGGTTCGAAAAACTGGCTGTATGACCGGCAATTATAGTAAGCGGAACTTATCTGGAGTGTTTCAAGCCTGCTGGGACAAAATCAAAGGAAACTCCAGGAGAGGAAAGTCCAAAGATTTCGAAATCCGGATTCGACTGGACCAAAATGTTGGGGCGGTGCGGCTTGATCGATGAAATAATTGAAGCCCCAAGATCGAATGGTAACCAAAAAACACGGGAGTACTTTTGGGGTTTTTACGCGACGTGCGTAGGTGTTTATTCGTACACTTTGAAACATGAACTGCTTAAGCCTAACTTAACTTAAGCGCTCCAGAGCAGAGCGGAGACTTAGGGGAGAGATGGAGAGGGAGAGCGGACGGCAGTGCGAGCGCGCGAGATGTAGACATCTGGATAGAACTGCCGCTCGACACTGCCTCCTGAAATAAAAACGCCCTTTTGGCGTGAACACTTCCAATAATTTGTAATTTTCTATGTTACTAGCCATTCTATGTGAGCATGTATTTTAAACTGTCTATTGTTATGTCGTCTTTTTCCATGTCCGCGATTTCGTTTACTTGCCCAAATCCGTTTAGGGCTCCTCGCGTAACATGCATTGCTTGGTGTCGTAAGGGCCACTTGTTTGTACTGACCATAGTGCATCAACGTCCAAGAATAAAAACCAAGTAGAATTTTCTAGGATTTTAAGGGCTGTGCTATAAAAAGCTAGTATGTTTTTGTTACTCCTTGCCATGGGCGAAGAAGACGTTTGCTTTTCTGCAGCGACACGGAGTTGTTCTGAAGAACAAGGACTGTCCCAACTGCAGTAAGCCCGCAATATTGTGTTTCAATACGAAGGGCCCGAATAGTACACCATTTTGGAGGTGCCGCAGGATGATAAGTAATGATCACCGAAAACGCAAATTAAGAAGAGAGCAATGCTCCTGTAAGGTAATCATTTTTTAATTTTATGGAACTTGTACTTTAAATTCTATTTGTAAAGAATCTGCCCTTAAACGGATATTCTTTAGGCCTAAAACATTGTAGCGTTGGAGATTGTTGATCCCAACAATATCATTCCTTCGACGAGAACTAGGCTGGTCCCAACAGACGGTAGTCGACTGGAGTAGTTTTCTTCGGAAAATTTATGTTAGCTGGACGGAGAAGAACGCAAAGCAGATAATAGGTGAAGTCAGTTTAACCGTCGAAATTGACGAAACAAAAATTGGCCTGCGCAAATATAATTGCGGGCGTGTTGTAAATGGCCAATGGGTTTTCGAAGCAATTTTTAGAGAAACCGAGGACTTTTTTTGGTGGCTGTGGAGGATCGTAGCCAGGGAACGCTTCTTCCGATTATTGAGGCCAACGTCGACAATAGAACCACAATTATATCCGATTGCTGGAAGCCATACCATGGTTTGAAGGATTCAAATTACTCCCACATGACCGTTAATCATTCAGTTCACTTCGTGGACCTGATCGAGAGACTATGGCGTGATCTGAAGGAGAATGTTCCTCACTATGGCCGGAAAACAGAGGATACCTAGCGCGAATTACTCATTTTTCTCAGCAATTGGCAATTGTATAATCCTGAACGCAATGTTAGTATTTACAAAAAGAAGAGAAATGACTCAAATGCATTTTAATCATGCATTAATCATATGCAATTTAATCACTTCTCTTCTTTTTTTAAATACTTACAATTTACTATCTTGAATTTTAGGAATCCACCGATACGGACAACGAAAAGGAATAGACTTAATCTGTAGCACTGAAATTGGTTTGCAATGTGGAGTATGCTTTTATTAGAGAAACCACAAACAATAAAACAATGTACCTTTGTACTGTCCGAGTGATGGGTTTAGTGAGAAAGAAAAGAAAATACCTTTAAGAAGCCAATTTTGATATTTTTTGGCATTATAACCAGCATTTTTTATAATAAATATTTTCTGTCAAATCATTAACCATAAGTTCATAAAGAATTTCAGTAATACTCTAGATTAGGGGACTCACCCCCGAAATTCGTGAAAAAATTATCCTCGGTGGACGTACATGGTTCTCTTGTAATTGAATTTCAAAGTTCCCGGTTGTGCTATAAAAAACAAATGTGCTTTTCTCATGCTTGCAATAAAATCGAGTTGTCTTTAAATTTTATGTAATATTGAAATTTGTATCAAAAATTGTTGTTTATTGATTAATTCTGTTCAACATGACGTGCCAATGCTGCTTTCTAACGTTTGGAGATTTTCTCTGCATGGATGGTAAAGCTGATTTCCGCTTCCTTCAAGACCACGGGATTGTTTTGGACCAGCGGGTCTGTCCAACATGCTGTACCCTATGCAAAATAATGAAGGATGATGGAAAGATAAAGTGGGTCTGCCGGCGAAGGTTGAAAGTTCGAACAAAAAGAAGAAAATAAAGAGGCAGTGTCCATTTAAGGCAAGATTTTCATTCATATATATTCAAATATTATATTATTAAAAAAGTAATTTCTTAGGAAAGTGCCTTCAAAAACAAATTTTTTGAAAATTCTCACGTGCCCTGCAGTGAGGCATGCAAGTTCATTGCGTGGAACTTGAAGGGCTTCACATACTCATTTTTGAAGGATGAATTGGGATGGGCGTCCCAGACCGTGGCTGATTGGGCAACTTTCTCAGGGAAATCTATATAGATTGGTCGGAGAAAAGGGTTAAGAACGCAATCGAAGGCGTTGGTGCGACTATGAAAGTTGATGAGACAAAGATTGGTCGCAGTTAGAATAATTGCGGCCGAATAATCAAGGGTCAGTGGGTGTTCAGTGGCATCGACCGCGAGACGGACGACTTTTGTCGTCCCCGATTGCTGGAGAGCGTTTGACTGTTTGGACGGCTCAGGCTATCAACATCTGAAAGTGAACCACTACATCAATTTTTTTGACCCAGTCACGAAGGCAAACAGCAAAAAAATTGAGCGTCTGTGGCGGGACCTTTAAGAAAACTTTCAGCACTATGGCCGAAAGAGTGGATATTTGGCGCGCTTCGCCTTTTTAAGGAAGCACTACCCGCACACCCTGGGCCTCCATTTCTTCTTTACAGCCGTGGCGGATATTTTCAGGCCGAAGAGCAAGTCATATGATGTACCTCAGGGAAAGAAGTATATGTGCATTGAAATTATTTAAAAAAAAAATAAAATAATTATATTAGGTTTTTGATTAAATTTTTTTTATATTGCTTGAGTACATATTAACAAAAAAATAACAATATATTTTTCGTAAACGTTAAGATTAACTTTAAATTAAATAAAGAACTTTATTTTCATATGAAATAAGTATATGTGCATACTGCAAGAAAATTCGAAACACAAGTTGAACAATTTTTTAACAAATTTAAATATACTTCTTAATAATTTATATGTTTTCCTTTCTTAATAAAAATTTGATTAATCCGATTGGGCATTGAAGTTGTCAAGTTTTGCAGAGTTGTCGGATTTATTTGATCCCATTCCTTGATCAAAGCCTTTCTGAGGTCATTAACTGTGTCGAACTGGCGGCCATTTTTGTAAACTTTATTAGAAAGTATTCCCCAAAGATCTTCTATTGGGCTTAGGTCCGGGCTGATCGCTGGCCATTGCAATAGCGGTATTTTTTTAGCTGCCAGAAAGTCTTTAGTTTTACGAGCTGTGTGGATTGGCGCGTTGTCTTGCTGGAATATCCACTCATCCCCATAAAGGTCTCCAGCAAATTCGATGAGCACAGTTTCCAGTAACTCTATATAAATTTCTGCATTTGTTCTAGTTGGTATAAAACAAAGTGGAGACTTCCCAGCATACCCAAATCCGTCCCAAAACATTAATGATCCTCCACCGTGATTTCGTTTATGGCAGATCTGTCGTGGTTGCCTTTTGTCGCGCCAATACTTTTGACAGGAGTCAGGAACGTCTAAATCAAATTTTTTTTCGTCCGTAAATATTACTTTTTTAAACTAACCCGACCAAAATATGTATTGCTCAGCAAATTGTAGACGAGCGGTTATGTGACGCTTTAATAGCCTTGGTACAGCGTCGCGTGAACCATATGTAACCATTTTGTTATGGTTCAAAATTTGGTTTATACGTCTTTTGGATACGTCAAGACTCAGTTGACCTTTTATCTCCATGCAAGACTTGTTGTCATGAACAGCTAGACGCCGAATTTGCCTCTTGCACCGCTCTTCGATTTCAGTGGGCCTGCCGCTTCGCTTTATTTTTCCATAATTTTCCGGATTTTTAAGGAAGTTACTTATTGTATTCCTGTGCCTATTTAATCTGGCAGCAATATAAGAAATGGTCTGGCCAGATTCAGCCAGTCCTTTGATCATGCCGCGATCTTCCTCTGACAAATGTAAACCACGTGGCATTCTACCGTAAAATCAAACTTAATATTAATTATTTTATTCTACAAGGATTAAAAATCTATTTTACTTACGTTCCGCTGATTAAAAAATATTTTTAGATCACACTTCTTAGCTTACTCGCTATCAATAACACAATAATCTCAATTTGCACATATAATTATTTCCTATTAAAAACACAAGTTTCAGCACATGTTACTAAAAACGGTACAACGAATGATGCCCAAAGAGGACCATTGAATTAGGAGATGTTTATAAAAGATACGAATACAAAACTGCGTACTTACAAAAACTGTACCGTTAACTTTAGAGAAAATAATAGAAAATTAAAAAGTGCACATATACTTATTTCCCTGAGGTATGTTAAATATAAAATCAAAACATCGTATATGATTTCATATTTAACATATGTACATCCTACAATTTTTCATATAGAATACCTCCGATGTCGACTAAGTTGTTAATTAAACACTCTGCAATGTGGACTAGAGGGGGACACCACTATAAAAAAAACGAGCCAGGAACATTACCTCAATGATGGTTCGGAAAAGTGTTCATTGAAATTATTTGAATAAATATAAAGATACAAATTGTTGGAGTGTTATTTAATGCATTTAAAATGGTGGGGGACCGTGGATCGCTCATGGCCGATACAACATTGTGACATAAATCATGTGTCCTTCATAGACCGCACTCCACGTAAAACATTATTATTTGGTAATGCTTTTTCACTAGACAAAAAATAACATTTTTTATTTAATGAAAAAAATGTTACATGATTTCTATAGGAACTCATTTGAAAATTTAATTAATTGTATAACTACTTATTAAAGCATAATTACATCGATTGAAAATTTGAGAAAAGCACCCTGGTTTTTTATAGCAAATCCGGGAACTTTGAATTTCAATTACAAGAGAACCATGTCCGACCGCCAAGTTCAATTTGCACGTAAATTCTTAAGAAATCGCAGTTCATCGAGGGTAATTTTTTCGCGAATTTTTTTCCCTAATCTAGAGTATTACCAGAATTTTATTCACTATTACAAATTAATTACAAGTATAAGAAGGTACTGAACTAGTTGATAACAACTTTCGTAATTGGCTTTGATGACGACTAAGACCCCAAAAAAGCATAAAATAGTTGATCCTCATTGGACCGCGATTTCTCTAGATTTATTTTTAAAAATGTTTATGTTGGTCATCCATGGTCGCTCGAGTTCTTTGGGAATCACGGCCCATCGAGAATATTTTATTCGCGGTTGTGGGGTCTGGCCTGCTATAAAATCAATTACAGATTTTTGTCAAATTTTGTTTTTCGAATTTTTTTTTATTAATTTGACAACGAATGGAAAGCAAAACTACACAAAACACCCCAAAATCCTAGAAATTGCTACTTGGTTGTTATAGCAAAACACGCAACTTAAAAAAGCAATTCAAGAGAACCATGCATTTCCGCCATCGAGGGTAATTTTTTCACGATTTTTGGCACACATGCCCCTCTTCTAGACTATTACTGAATAATGTTAAAATATTAGAAGAAGTAAAAGTTAATATGTCAAAAAACACCGAAGATAAATAATTTTTAGAATTTTAAAACCAAAAACTTTATCGTTTGTCCACTGCTAGTTTACGTTTCTCCACTTTTTAGAACTTAAAAAACTCAAAGCTTTTAATAATTTGCCACTTGTTGGTTAATTTGACCGGAACTAACACCGACAGCGTTTTTAACAACTTAATGCACTTTAACTACAAATTTAGCAGAGGACATATTAAATGATGTCTTCGAAGGGATTTTTAGATATGAGATGTGTCACGTTTTTTTATATTTCGTTATCAATTACACTTTTGATTTGGAAACATTAATCGAAACTTAAACTAATTTTTGTAGGACTATTTAGAAATACTAAATATTTGGCCAGCATTTCAAATTAAATTTAAAAAATTTAACATAAAAGCTTCCGCAAGGGAGCTATTAGCTTTTGTTATATATTTACACTAATGGTAGGTGATTTAATTCCAGAAGACGATAAAGCTTGGCAATTCGTAAAGAACTTGGCCAGTTTAATAGATCAACTAGCTTTATTTCTGTCGATCTAGCCAAGTCCGCCTGTCCGAGTGACCGTCTGTCCGTACGAACGCTATGATCTCGGAAAAATATAGAGAGTTGAGATTGCAGATTTAGGTTCCTTAGTATGGTACGCAGCGCAAGTTTGTACGCGAACATGCCACACCCACAAACCGCCTAAATCTGTGGATTCTACAATTTAAAAGCAAGAAAAAATTAACTAAAAAATATTTTGGTCTAAAAAATACCTATCAATTGACCTGAAAAACTGTTGCCGCGCTCACTAACGCCCACAAACTTCAAAAAATAGTCCACATGAAAACTCATATCCCGGAAACAATCAAAGCTAGATAGTTGGGACTTAAGATTTCGATTCCTTTGCTTTGTACGCAGCGCAAGTTTTATTACCTAATGTGTCACGTACAAAGTTAGTGATAGAAATTCTTTTAGCTGAAATATATAGATCTCGTCAATACATATTGATTGTCATAAACCTAAAATGTTTACCGCCCACATGACCATGTGTTGAAATCGCGTATAGGTGGCGCTGTACAATCTTGTTTCGCTGCTGTACATCTCCATTTCCCTTTTGCTCCTATTAGCTAAGTAACGGGTATCTAAGAGTCGAGACCCACGACTATATCGTTCTTCGTTGTTTTGACTTGTTCACTTAACGTTTAATCAGAAAAACTTTACATTGTTTATTTGTAATGTAAGCCTTACCGAGAAAGTAACACCCTTGTCTTTTGTATAAATCGTATATTTTTCGGACATTATATGTTTAACATTGGCTTGTTATATTGATTCGTACATTACTGTTTATAAAAAAATGGGGGGGAATATCAAAGGGAATAAGAAGAGTTAAAAACAAAGAAAAACTGCTCAGCTAAGTTGTGGGATAACATTGTAAATATTCTACTTTTTTCATATAAAGTATCAATGTATTTATGTCTAAATAGGCTACAAGACTTCAGTCATATTTACCAATTGAATTCTAAGCAAGGAGAAAAGCTATAGTCGAGTGTCTCGACTATATTAAATCTAACACCCGTTACTCTGTTAACCAAATCTATGGGTACTGACAAAATAAATGCATTTCAATAAAAATGAAAGCAGAATTTTGTTGAAATTTGTAGCAATGTTGAAATTAATTTAAATCAGAACAAAAAAATTAAACATTAAAACATTGGGTGGTACAGATTTTTTCGATTTGTGGGCATAGGAAATCGAGGGGCACTGAGCACGTTTACAGACAGACAGACAGAATGAAGAAAATCAACTAGAATAGTGAGCATCAACATACCACCATAATTCCACACTTAATAGGGTCGTAAATGCGCCCTTCTACCTGTTACATACAATTTACAACAACAACATACAACTTAGACTTTTGCTGTAAGAGTAACGGGTATACACATTTTAAAAAACATTAAACATTTTTTTATATTGTTCCACTGACAATATTACAATTTGGTTTTGGTTTTTAGTAAACAGTTTTTACATATTTATTGTTTAATTAAATGCTAACTATGTTCAATATAAAATACCTTGTCTGCGTCACTTAGGCTTGTTTTAATTTTTAATTTTATATCTAAATATGAACTTCACAACTGCTTTGCTATATAAAGTATCCAGAGCACATGCAGTCTCGTTTTAAATAGCTTTCGATGTAATGGAGTTTGAAGCAGGGGCAGTACTACGATTGTCCGAGGTGGGATAGTTATCGCTGTCTACCATGCATTCTTCTTCACAGAAACTGTATCCAAGATCTTCATCATCTTCATTTTGAGAGAAAGGAAAGTCATTTTGATTCTGATATCGTGTCTTCTGCTCTGCCGAAGCTGTCAATGTAGGTGTTGGTGAAATCGGCTTAAAGGCGTGTTGTTCACTTAACTCCACCGGACCAATTACTAAAGGAACCTCTTCTTGTTCGAATTTAGCCCTTTCTTGCATTTGCAGTTGCAGTAGCTCCCGCAGCTCACATAACTTGCCATTAGCTGTCTGTGTGTTTTGGAAGTGAAAGGTGTGATGCTTACGCAACGGTAGGCGTATAGGCCGACGAGCCACTAGGCAATCATATTCCCCATCATCGGAAGAACCTATTATGACGTTTGAAGAAATCTCGGGCACAATTAACACTTGTCGGTCGGCACGATTCCCGATCTTTCTGCTGGTAGTTTGAGCTGCATGGCTGATAATTTTCATTTGCTCTGGTGATGCTGTTTGTGAATCACCCGATTCAAATTTGGGGCCAGAATTGTGAATTTGATTGGCATCTGAATGGAAGCCTTGGTTTTCTCTGGAGGGAGCACAATTGTCGCTAGGGCCTGCATATTGATGCTTTTGGATATGTTCGTACGGGTTACTAATGGTTTTCCGTCGCAACATCCTGTTGTTGTTTTTACCGTTGACAGCGTTTTTTTTTTCATATTTGGCTAGAAATGGATTATTAGCCAACAATAGTTTTTTCTGCCGTTAGTATAATTATGAAGTTGTTAAAATCATGCATCATAAGGGTTATGTGAAAAAATCATTATCATATGTCGACGCCGTGTTTATTCCGTGTGTATAGAAATCATGTAAGTAAATAAAGTGACAAATATAAGAATCGAAAGTCGAGGATGGATATAAATATATTGAGTGCCATCTTGTCTCACCAATATTAATTACTTCGTGCATTTATTTAAAAAGAAGAGTGATATTGTCTGCTCAATCTTAAGATCTCAAATTGGTCATATAAAACTAATATGAATATATATTAATATGATTAAGAGTTATATCAATTACAAATGTTGATAATATTCCGTAACCAATTGACAAATTGGTATGTTTTATCATTTAAAATGTGACTTCGGTCCTTAGTATAAAAAATCGGATAACTCTGCAAAACTCTGAAAACTAGTTCAACATACTTGATCTTTAGTATATTATTTAGTGTCTTTTGAACAACATCCACTTCCGTACTATTCCGTACTACTCCGTACTATCGGCTAATATATTGGTAACCAAGCGATTTCTGAAACATGTTTTAATATATTTCGTCAAAAATATCCAGACGTTCGGATATAAATTACGTTGAATCAGAAGGTAAAGAATCTAATAATAAAATCTCAACCCTCCAGCTCTTATAGTTTTTGAGATCACAGCATTCATACGGGAAAACTAAAAACTAATTACAGAAATTTTAAGATAATGTTCCATTTTATTTTACTACCGTATATACATTTACCGAAAACGAAATATATCGGTCTATGCATTATTTTAGCATTAATTATCTCATCTTTTCTATGGCAGCTGTAAGATAACGTCGTCTGATTTGTTTTAAGCTTTTATCGAAATTCTAAAATAATAAAAGAATAATATTCCCAAGAGTATAAGTTAATATGTCAAAAAAAACCAAAGTTATATTTTTTTCATTTTTAGAGAATATTTTTACAATCATTCATTTATTCTTATGGATCTATAGGATATAGTTGTCCGATCCGACTTATATACTACCTGCATTAGAAATACGACTTTTGGAAAGGTTTCATTACCATAGCTTTCAAACTAAGAGATTAACTTGGGTAGAAACGGATCGACAGACATGGCTAGATCAACTCGACTAGTGATGCTGATCAAAAATATATATACTTTATGGGGTCGGAAGCGTCTCTTCCCTGCGCTGCTAACTTCTGTCTCCTCTGCATGGGTATAATAATCTGGACTTTCTGTATTTAGTGACTCGAACCACCATGAAAATGGGATCTTCATTTCATTTAATCGTCAAGCTCGACGAGATGTTTTCAGTTCGTGGGTAGTTCAAATGAGAAGAGTCTTTATTCACTCTGACTTGTGGTCTGTTGTGTATGGTTAACTTGTCAAAGAAGTTTGCGATAGTGCTCTGAAAAAGGCTGTTTGATTCGAAGGACGACAAAGGAACAATAACGAATCGGAAAACTGGCAAAAGAAGAATTGGCAAGCTGGTTGTATGGTCGTCGTGGACATATGTAAGGCAGCGCAGTATAAAGTAAAAGAAAATCGCTGGAAAAATAAAGGTAGTTTTAACAAGCAAAAATCGTATTCAGGGTGTGCTGCAAGTGGGTAAAAAAGGACAATTACTTTTAAGAAAGGACACATAAAACGGACAAAAGTTAATCATTAACAAATTGAATGTTTTGTTATGTTAGAGTATTGAAATTATTTTTAATTATTGATTCACAGAGCAGAAGCTATATTAGTTGGATGGCCGAGTCTATAATTTCGTCATCCAAGATGACATTTACATATTTTCGACAAAAGTCCAACTGGTTCTATTGAACTGTGTTGATCTATATACACGGACTTAGGAGGAAATTTAAGCTTGTTTGTTTGGCATTTTGCTCCTGTTTTTAAGTTATCATGTTGCTCACGGATTGATCAATTTTCAAAAGTAAGCAACTTTTGCAATATTTAGGAATTCAAACCTATCGAACCCTACCCAAAAATCTTTTTATACACCCTTCGCATAGTGTCCATCCGTTCGAACGGTTGGGATTTTTGATAAATGTGAAACTCCGATTCCCACAGGGCACATCCACCATCTACCATCCGATAACAGCTGATCTGAAGACCTGTGGCTAATCAAACCAAACCTGTTGCCTCTGCGCCAAGAGAGCACATCCACCATCTACCATCAGATAACCGCTGATCTGGCTAATCTAACCAAACCTGTTGCTTCTGCGCCTTCCGTTTTCGATTGTTCCCTGTCATTATTGTATACGTTTTCGTAATGAATGTTTCAATTCTCACTGTCAAGAAGAAGAACTCAGAGTTGCACAGCAAAAACATCGCCTAACTATCGCATAAAAGACTACATCAAATTTGGACGGGTAATTATAAGGGAAATTTAAAAAATTCAAATCATTTGCGGATAACCAATCTGATAAGCGGTGGATCGGGCTAAGAAGCGATATCAGACGAGAATACCTAAGTGACGCGTTTGAAACCTTCTTTTTAAAAATGGTATTAAACGAAAGTTAACAGTCCCTTATTCTCCTTTGCAAAATGAAGTAAAGGAAATGGATAGGCATGCAGCATGCTTTTGCATTCTGCCTGGACGAGCGTTTTTGGGCTAAAGACATTAAGGCCGCAACTTATTTATAGAACCTAACCGAATCGTCATCCATACCAGGTAAAACTCCCTTTTAGGTTTGTGATGGGAGAAAACCCTGTGTTATATCTTCTGAATTAAACGCTTAAGAAAAAATTGGCTCCAAAAGTTGAAGTGCAATTCTTGGTTGGCCATTCCGGGACTACAAACGTTTACAGATTGTTTAATTGAATAAAAATTGTTTTACATCATCAGCTGCTCAATAATCTTAAATGCCCCAAATTGGGACGTTCGAAGATGTACAGTACATGCATCCGTTAAAGGAAAGAAGTGACTCTTCAATCTTAAATGCTAACGAAATTAGAGTAGGCGTACTTCTGAACGACAAAAATTATGCTTGTCCTATCAATTCTTAGTAACTTCTATAAGATAGTAACAAAACATACATACATATATCGCGTAGAAGTCACTTGTTAGTCACTTCTGGACAATAGAAAGGCTATAGAAATAGAAAAAATCGCATTAGGCACACGGGTTTCGTTTACAGCGCTGTTACGTGCACAAGTTTTCGCTCCTTTTACTGCCTTTTAGTCCTTTTCAAGCGATCTTCCGTTTCTTTCTTTTATGATTATGTGAATGCACAACATATCACAATGGAGAGAGGGGTAATGCAAAGAGCAAGAAGCCCCCCTTCCGCGCCAAACCATTTAAAGTTTATATTAACATAATAAGAATTAGGTAATTGAAATTGTTATTGCATTTATTGGAGAGATAGAGGGGGAGACAAAGGGGACAAACTGTTAAAATTATAATAAAAAGAGAGCAGAATGCGCAGCTGCTTTCTCTTAGTGGCGGCAGCGATTTTCACTTTACCGCGCAGTTCGGCCTGCAACTACATAATTACACACAGATATGCATAAAAACATTTGTTATTGTCTGGCTCTGACGTCACTGCTTATCTTCTTGGGAGTGTTGTGGGCGTTAGAGTGGGCGTGGAGAACTTTTTAGGTCATTCTATAGGTATTGACGAGTCTAACACATGTCACATGTCAACATTTTTTTGTATACCTCCAAAACTGTGAGCGGCAAACGAACATATATACTTCTTCTACCTGTTACATACTCTTGTATACCCTTTTACTTTACGAGTTACGGGGATAAAAAATGGTCGAAAATATATATCTGAAAACTTATATAAGCTAATATATAAAAAAGAGTAAATTTTTCCTGTAAAACTGACAAGCAAAACTAAAGATTTTTTACCCTTGCAGAGAATATAATGATTTAAACTATTTTTTGGGGACTTGACCCAAAGATTTTGTAAACACGTCATGAAACCAGTATTTGAAAATTCCGCGCTATAATTTCTGTTATGTTTACATATGTTATCCCATCAGCTGTAATCAGGTATTGCCAATATAAAAATTTATACGATTTTCCATTAAAGCACTCACATACTCACTTAAAGTTTTAGATTGATACAAGCCAGCAGCAAATCTTGTGAAACAAATTAATTAATTGAACAATTCACACTGCCAAAGAGAGCTTTGATCACTTATTTTGGCGCCCAACGTGGGGCAAGTGATTAAATTTACAATTGTCGGATCGCACCTCTATGTACATTATGGCGGTCCACATTTGTATGGACATTTTAAAGGTCCTACTCTCATCTGCCTATACGCTGCGGATTGAGGAGTAAGGTATACCATTCAAAAATAAAAAAAAACGCGGTAAAGAGTCTTCGAATTGGTTATAAAGTTTATAACTCATACGCCCTGTTGATGTTGATCAAATATATTACTATCATATAGTTGGCCCTGACTTGGATGGAAAGTCGAAGTGTCTAGTTCAGCGATCGGCAGCGCCCTGTTAAGTGAGCATAGGGAATTGTTCTGCCCATCCGCTGCTCGCTCACGTATAACGTAGATGTTCGTGTGACTGTGGCATAGGACTTCGGGTCTTTTTTTTCTCAGCTTCGGCGCGCTTTTTTGCTGCTAGGGCAGAGGTTTTTAAAGAAGCTTTGAGGACGTTAACTTGGTCTACAACTCAACCATGAAATTTGAATTTTTCAATACATGTTTTGCACACTTTAATCAACCATGTGAAGAGGTGAAAACAAAATTTCATTTTTTGGACCGCCCTTATATACATACGTATGTAGGCTCGAGTACTTTGCTGTCCGCGCTATACATACATAGATCGAATTCGCAATCGTTGTCCGAGTGTGCTGCTTTCGCCACTCGCCACATGCCGAGTGGGACTTCGATCGATCTCGTACGAGCTCTTCAATGAGGCCTCCATGAAGGACGCTCCGGCTTTTATAGGGAGGAGGAAATAAGGTCGCCCGCTAAGGGACAGCTGGAGGAGCCATCACCAGGCATTACCAGGATGCTGGGCGACTTTATGCAGCATCAGGCGAAACAACCCCGTTTCCAATCCGGCTCCCACATCCTCAAGGTCCAATATGCCTATTGGGATTCGGAGCTGGCCTGCAGATGGCGCTGGAAAGATGACGAAGCATCCGTGGGTCGATAAAAAAGCTTTAAATACTAACTTACATAAATATAACATTCGTTGAACATTCCACCAGCAGACTTCTATTTTAAATTGTTCGAGTTGATTTGTTTCCCCAGCTTGACAGTAAGACCATGCTACTTGCATTGCAAACGAACTTTGAAAACTTCGGTCACACTATATAAAATAAGATTTTGTCGACTAGTGAAACTCTTTGCCGATCTGAGTACTTGGCCTTAGAATTTTATCTTGTCGCCGTAGAAGTCAGTTACTCCATCGTCATCGTCGCTACCGGCCGCAGCCCGGGGAATCAGCTAGGGCTACGAGCATCATTTTCCACACGCCTTTAGCATCACCCAAACGTTGCAAGGAACTCGTCGCAAAGGTACCGTAACCCGCGCTCAACCTAACCTTATATTTGTTTTTACGCCCTTGTCGAGCTGGATCCTAATTTTACATTACATCTTTACAAATATGCAAGTCTGTGTACACACCTACAACTTTACTTTACATTACATTTGGGAAATTCTTTAGTCAGCATTACTGAATTTAAGGATCTTTATTTCCAACCTAACTAAACAGATAGTCTACATTTCATTAGCTTTAACTTGACTCATATCAAAATATCAAAATTTCATAACATCGTTCAAGGAGGTTGTTAGCTCAGTTGGCCCACACCAAAATATTCAAACAATTATTGAATTGCCTTCGTCGTCTATCCTTTGAAACCGGCAAGGCTTTTCAAATTTCATCGGAAATCTATCCTAAGGCTCTTTGAGCGACTCAAAACTCGTTACGACAATCCAACCCTTGTATTCACTGATAATATATAAACTCTCTTTGTCTTACCGGGTGTATCCAAACTCAATGAAAACGTAGTTTTACGGACAATGCTTCTGATCCTTACAATTCTTGTTTGCTTTTAATACTTATTTCGATCATCACTAGCAAGGTAGATCAGGAAACCAATCGAAAGTGGAATAAATCGTTAAACTACATCACGTTACCAACTTTGGATAATTTCGTCAAGCGTATTGAGTGCCATTGTCAGTACCTAGAATCTAGTCAGCCATCATCCGAAACTCAACTTTCTAACTTATCGTTTAGCTGAGCTGTACAGCACACATTTATTAATCTCTCATTTGAGCATCGATTCAATTGGGACGTGCTTTGTTAGATTCCGGTTCGCATATAAAGTTTTTTACTGATGAGATTACACATCCGTACAGAGGAAATACATGTTCTTAATCACAGTTCGTCGCAACGTGGACAGTCGTATGGTTGTTGATCTTCCATTTAAAGATGAGTGTAGTCTGTTAGGAGAATCAATCGATATAGCTAGCAACCGATTTCGCTTTCTACAGCGGCGATAAGATCGAACACCGGACTCGACGAAGTGTACTCTTCCAAAAATCACGTCGACAAAGCTTCGAGTAGTGTTTGACGCTTCTTGTCACACAAGCTTGCAAAAATGTCTAAATGATTTATTACTACTGATTTTTAAGTTTCGGTTTCAGTTTCGCATAAATCGGAAGGCCAATACTGCCG
This sequence comes from Drosophila suzukii, assembly GCF_043229965.1. Classification (NCBI taxonomy): domain Eukaryota; kingdom Metazoa; phylum Arthropoda; class Insecta; order Diptera; family Drosophilidae; genus Drosophila; species Drosophila suzukii. The sequence goes on along the minus strand of NC_092082.1, from coordinate 26,460,938 downwards.
ATGTAGTTAAAATATTTCGGCAAGTCCTCGTGGATAAGAGGAATCGAAGGTTTCAACAAATTCTCTGGAGAAGGTCACCGCTAGAACCCCTGAATGAAGAACCACAAATGGCACTCCAATTACAAGGACTTTATCGCTGATTGCGCAGTAAAAATCGTAATTTGGGGCACGATTTAGTAACCAGCACCTTAAGCTTGAAGTGGAATATTCCTTTTCTAAGTGCTTTCGCAGAAAAACTCAGATAAAGTATCAAAACGCTCTGTCTTGTCGGTCGCGTCTTCATGATTTGGTCCATTAGGCTAAGTATTGCCTGTGATTATCGTCGCAAAAATTATAATGCAAGAGTTGTGGATTTTAAAGGTGCAATTCCCCAGAAAATACACTCTGCGTGGCTATTGTTTTCTTCGTCAAAGTCTTCTCTGGAATCGTTGGGAATTCGTCGCTATTGCTTAAAGCCGAATATGATCAGTCTGCATCTTCATGGGTTTTGTGATGCCACAATCAGAGCCTACGGCTGATGCATATAAACACGCGTAGTCAGTTAAGGTGGTACAATAAGCGTCCAGCTGGTCACAGATAAATCTCGAGTAGCACCAACCAGGAAGTTGTCGATGCCCAAACTAGAGTTATGCGGAGCACATTTATTTTCGAAACTTTGCAGCAAGGTTATTGGTGCCTTTACAACCAAACGGCCAAAGTCGTGTCTATGGTGCGGTTCACGAATCGTATGACACTGGATCCGTCAACACTCCGCAACATTATCAACATTTGTAGGTAGTCGCATTTTTAAGGTTTAAGAAGAAACCACCACTTGGCACTGGAGGCATATCCCTACGTACCTCAATCTTGCGGATGATATTTTGAGAGGCTGTACAGATGGTTCGACGGACCAGAATTTCTGATGCTAGATCAAACTCAGTGGCCAGCAGTCAAGCGTAAGGAGCCTGATGCTGAGGTTGTAAAAATGGAATCTCGGAGAACAGCACTGGCAATATCAACCATTCTGGAAGGCGTATACAAGATCAGCTCTCAAAGCCGCTGCCTATCAGTAGTCGCGTGGATACTTCGATTTGCCGATTCCTTCAGAAGGCTTAAAATATCAATACTTCATCACCGTCCGCAGATGAACTGCGACGCGTGCTGCATTATGTTGCTTGGAGCATACAAACGAATTATTTCACCGAGGTATTTAGTCGGCTGCAAAAAAGAAAGCATATTCAAAGGAATTTAAAAAATCTTGGCCTCTTTGTACAGAAATGCGATAATATTGAGCTGATTAAGGTAAGAGGGCGTTTAGAATGCGCTTGTGTTCCCGACAGCCAAGAACATCAAATCTTGTTGTCAAGGAACGACCACTTTGTAAACCAATTCATGCGATAAATCCATATAAAGAACTATGCAGGTCCAAAAACGCATGTCGGCCATAGCATGTTAGTCGACGAGTCGTTCGTTCGTGCGTACACTGCGTAAGACATCACCCGGTTTTATTCAACCAAATCATGGGTCAACTTCCTAAGGATCGGCTTATCCCTTCGAGACTAATCTTGTGGGCCAGTAAATGTTTACATGTGCACACGCGGCAATCCACCTTTTAAGGCTTATGTAGTGGTATTCGTTTGCATTATTACCAAGGCTTTACATATTGAGATGGTGTCTAGCCTATCAACTGACTCATTCCATGGTGCCCTCAAACGTTTAATAGCTCGGCGAGTACGTTCTTCGGATGTATTTTGCGACAACGCGAAACTTTACTGGAGCAAACAAAAAGTTACAAGCGCTGAAGGAGTTCCTATTCAAAAAGGAAACCATTGGAAGGACAAACCATTTCTGTAATAGCGAATTTAGACATTTCCATTTTATTCCCCCTAGGGCTCGCCATTTCGGAGGGATTTGGTAATCAGCCGCCAAAAGCGTTGAAGGTCTTCTTAATCGAATTCTATGGAATGCCCGACTTTCGTTTGAAGAACTCAGCAGTGCACTCGACGCGATTCTGAGCTCCCGCCCGCTGTCGTCACTTTCTACGGGTCCAAACGACCTGTCGGCCCTCACCCCGAGCCGCTTTCGGGTTGCCTGAAACGCCAGAAACAGACACTAAGATGGAGAGTCTGGAGCGTCGGCGACGAGTCTGTGCCATTAGGGATCAAATCTGGCGTCACTGGAATACATTCACTAATTAAAGCTGAGAAGCAACTGCACTTAGGCGTCGCCAAACATTTCCGTGGTTGAAATGGTTTTAATACATGAAGACAACATGCGTCCGCAACGATGGGATCTAGGTCGGATCATCGCAGCCATACCAGGAAGAGACAACAAAGTGCCGACGACCCATACTTGAAAGACATGCACTACTTTCAATGGGGCAGGGATGTTGAGGACTTTCCCCAAAGATTTTGTAAAAACACCATGTAACGAGTCATATTTTCAAATACCACGCTATAAGTTGTGTTAAGTTTACAGTTTGAGTTTTAGTTTTAAAAATGTTAAAAAAATGATAGCTTTGGTGTTTTTGACATATTAACTTCTAATTTTTGGAAAAGTTCTTTTAATATTTCATAATTTCAAATAAAATGAAAAAAAAATCTTGTACAATATAGCTGCCATAAAAACGTTCCTATCGGATTAATGTCAAAATAATACAAAGACCTTTATACTTGGTTTTCGGTAAACATATACGCTAGTATATTAAAATGGAACACTATTTTAATGTTTCTGTAATTAGTTGTTAGCTGTCTAAAAATCGGAAAGCTCTGAGCATACAACGCTCCCACGGGAATCACATGCAAGGGTATAGAAACTTCGGCTTGCCGAAGTTAGCTTCCTTTCCTTTTTCTTTTGGAAAGTCCTCTGAAATCTTGTTTTTGGAAAAACTTTTAAACGAAGCATCTCCAGTACACCTATGATCTCTCTCTCTCAAAAATATTTATTTCCCTAATGTCTTGATATACAATCATTTTTGTTTTTGCAATTCCTTTGGATTCGTGTATCATTCTATGGTTTTGTAATTGTCTACGTAACTGTGTACGTCAAAACAAACACAAAAAGTGTGGTTTGAGGGTTGTCGCATTTAGGGTTCCTACCCTATAATGAGTGAAAGTTTTTCCTTCAAAAGTCGCTGAGACGCTGAGACCCATTTTAACGCAACACACTCACTTGGAAAAAATTAATTAAAAAATGTTTTTCAATCTTTAACAGTATGTTCACTCTGAATCTTTTTTGAAAAAGTCTTTAAATGATCTTAACTTTATTTACTAACTACCCTGTCAAGGAAATTTTGGTACAAACATATTATGTGTATACGAGTTATGAATTAATAAACAAATAAAGAAAGCGGGCTTAACTTCAAATAAAATAGTGATAACTTTAATATTTATTCCAAAAAAAATAAAAGTAGCCTATTTTATAATAATTGACAAATGCTTTTTTATGTTTTATTGATGAAATATTGAGCTTACAAACTTGTTGTATTTTTTCTAAACAAAATTGAAATATTCTTCACAAAAAAAGCTCTGTCCTGCATAAAAATAGGTTGACTAGATTTTTTAAGATTTTACCCTACCTGTGAAAACCCTCGAACAACACTTTATTTGTATATTTATTTACGTAAAAAATTACGAAAAACATGGCACCGAACTTCAGTTTTGTGTTTTCCAGAGAATGCCCCATATAGTAGTTAGTATCCTTCGCACTCTCCTTGTGAGCTTCCTCTAAGCGTGGACTGCCGTCCACAGCTCAATAACTTATTATAACTAAATAACGCTGCGCTTTCACATACACCTTCGTTATCCTCAAACGTCTGCCTGAGCGTTGCAACTATATTTTTGTTACAGTCAAAACTAAAAGAAATAATAACAAAATGATCCTAGCCTGGGAGTAAGTTGGGGTCAAAACTATTACTGTGTAATAAAATCATACTTTTAAACTCCATTCATATTTCCGATTTAATAAATACGAACCTTATTTGGTCTTTGAACGCTGGAAGTGTTTGAACTGAGGGAAACTGTTGGCGTAGATACCGAATTCACGCACTGGTGACCAAGTGGGTGCTGCACAAGGGCTTCTGTTGTAGTCCTGTCATTGTACTGAATTGATGGTGGCTGGTGATGGTTGCATTGCGAAGAGGCAGCATGCTTTTTACAGGGCGAAAGCGATGTTGAATTATTAACTAATGGTACACCGCATTCAGAAAAATTATTTTCGGATAATAATACGTTAGGCGAATCATTGTGAATCAATACACTTTTCTGAGCTTCCACATTTTTATGAACACGTTTTTGAATTAAATGGTTAACAGATCCTTTTTTTGGTTTTGATGGTCGAATTTGTGATAAGGCTATGGGGAATTGGGACTCGTAGGAGCTATTAGATATTCCGGAGTCACTCCGATAAATGCTGTTGCGCTCAGCCTCCATTAACTCCAAGTCAGCAATCTCTTCCTTCTTTATTTGCTGGTGGTGGTGATGGCGGTGGTGGTGCTTCTTTATTATTTCTTTGCCTAGTTGAGTGTGCAGCTGAACAGTGGCCAAGGTTTGATGAGAATGGAGAATTAAATCGTTGCTTCCTTTTTTTATTGATTCTGTACTTTGATCGACTGTGTCTTCAACGACCATATTCTCGTCAGCAGGAAGATCGCAGGGGGGCATGGGCTGCACACTCGGGTCAATATCGCTTTTGCTTTGGCGACCTAAGGAATTATGCCTCTTGCATGTTGATAAAATGCAAACGTCAATAGCGGACTGTATAGGTGATGTGATAGAACCTGATGAGAAGCTTTCATTATAAGAACGATTTTTTAGTTTGTTTCCGCCTGGGAACTTTAGCGAATTAAACCTTTTCTCCAAGTCCAGAGCGTTTTTTCTGTGTTTTTCACGTGGCATACTTCCAGAGAGGTCTTCTCCCTCTTTAACGTATTTCTTAAAGTTGGTAGCGGCCAGAAAAGGGTTAGTGTTTACCAGTGTCGGAATAGGTAGTGGTCGGCTCATTGCAGTGTAACTGGGCAGATAATCATGATCTATGGCATTGGTTAGCTGAACGTTATACAAGGAATTTGTGTTTATCTTCTGATCCTTTGCTGTTGGAAATTGGATTTGATGATGTTGCTGATTTTGATGGTAATACTCAGTGTAACTCTTGGGGAAGCATTTGCTTAGGTTATGTATAGCTTGACGATTGGAGTCTAGTTCAGTTACGCATTTATTGTGTCGATCAGTTGGTGATTTGTGGTGTACGGTATTGTATTGTGATCTGTGAGCATACTGTAGTTCTTGCTCGCAAAAAGTTTGTTCCTGGTATACATGCGGATGTTGAGTAGTCTGACGATCTTGATTGGTATTTCCATTAAGTCCCTTGATTCGCTGAGGACCATGCACCGTATTTGAGTTGCTTTTAAAATTTATAGGGGTAGTAGAGCGCTGGGATATGAATCCATTGCGTAAGCAACATTTGTTAGTTAGGAAGAGCACACGATGAAACAAAGTAGATAAATCGATATTAGTGTGATTGTTAGCTTGTCGGTAATATGGTGATGTTAGTCAAAATAAATGTAAAAAAAAATAAAGGGTTATAAAATTTCTGCATTTTGTTGTCAATTTTAAAATGTTTGCTAGCGAACAACAATAAAGATCTAAATAATGCATAGACACGTTGAGTAAAGCTATTCGTTGTGGTCTTAGCCTAAAAATGTATATTGTTAAAACTAAGGCAGTCTTTAAAATATTATTTATACGTATAATTCTTATACAAAAATGTACAAACTATAATTCATTTTTTTTTTCCTTATAAAAAAACTTTTAAAACAATTCGTTGGCGACAGCACTTATAATTTTGTTGTATTAAAATATTAAAAAGTGTCAAGGAACTAACGTAAATATGCAAGTGTGTAATCAAAGATAAGTATGAAGTGGATTGCTATATTTTTATGGCAATGAACGCTTTTTAGAATTCGATTTAAAACATAAAATATTTTAGAAAATATATCTAATATGTGTATAATATGAAATTGTTTTTTTGAATAAAATAATCTCAATGCAATTTAAAAATTAATACATAACAAAACAAAAACCAACTCCATAGTCGAGTACTTCGACTGTAAAATACCCGTTACTGTGTAACCAATTTTAAAATAAAAATGCATTCAAATGTAGATTTAGACATTGGTCATGGTAGCAATGACTTTTATGATAATTTTCTAATAACATCTGCAATAATGACTTGACTTGAACATTTTTTTTGGTTCGATTGATATTGACCTACGTTTTTACAGACGAAAGACAGACGGACATGACTCAAGGGAGGCGGGTTAGTCCTTAAAGAAAAATTAGTACTACATTGCCCGAATTCGTAAGAACTTAATTTATATAAAAGTACTATTTAAAAAATTTGGAATAGCCCTGGCTACGTTGTTGACTTGGTTAGTTTCAACCAGCTACAAGCTTTTAAAATGTACAAGTAACGTGTATAGTTTTTTTTAAATATATATGTAGTTGTGTTTTTATGTAAATCTAATGAACGAGTACATTTTCATGCAATGTTAGGTAGATCATAAATATTTTAATTATACCTTATTAGGTGCCGTTTGCAGACCATGAAATGGAAGATTCTCATACTCGCCAGGTTCCGTCAATGGTTCCCCCAGTGAAGACGACTTGCCGTGTACTATAAGGCAATTCGGTACGGATTGGTTGGTTTTAAACAATTTTTCCAGTATTTTTTTGATTTTATATTGGAAGCAAACGAGAGAAAAAATAAACCAAATAATTAGAATAAAATTTATTAATAAAAATATTTAAAATATGTACAACATAATTTTAAAATGTATATTTACTCCAAATTTTCAAAGTCAATTGTTATTCTTGTTTTTAGACACAAATTGATGTACAATCAAAGCAGTACATGCTAGCAACAACAAAAATAAGTAAAATATATTAGATCAAATAATTGACAGATTTATTGAATGTAATGATTTTTATAGGTAAATACTTACGATTGACTTATTGTTAGGCCCTTTTCCCAATCTTATGTTTTTTCGCTTCTTATTTTTCCAATTGTTCTTAAATATGAAACAAAACGAAACGAAATAGTCGAATTGCTCGATTCCACCAGTTTGATAATTTCATAACATAAATGAATCTAGTTGTAGCCAGGTGCAATTCAACCGGCATGACGTAACTGGCCTTTTAAGTCTCCCTAACATAGATTTCTATTTTTTTCTGACCTTAACTAAAAGTAGATTTTAAACCTAGGAAACGTTTAGAAATGTTAAGCTCGAAAACCGACATTTAGCCTATTTTACAAACAAGAAATCCTTACAGAGTCTGTTATGCCAGACATCTGATTTAAGGTAAAACGCAAACAATTTTTATGGAGTATTTGAATTAAATAAAAAAATTAACTTTCAAATGTTATATTTATACCCGTTACTCCTAGAGTAAAAGGGTATACTAGATTCGTCGGAAAGTATGTAACAGGCAGAAGGAAGCGTTTCCGACCCAATAAAGTATATATATTCTTGATCAGGATCACTAGCCGAGTCGATCTAGCCATGTCCGTCTGTCCGTCTGTCCGTCTGTCTGTCCGGATGAACGCTGAGATCTCGGAAACTATGGGAGCTAGGCTATTGAGATTTGGCGTGCAGATTCCTGAGCTTCTTACGCAGCGCAAGTTTCTTTCAGTAGAGTGCCACGCCCACTCTAACGCCCACAAACCGCCCAAAACTGTGGCTCCTGCAGTTTTGATGCTAGAATAAAAATTTTAACTAAAATGTATTGTTCTCATCAATACCTATCGATTGACCCAAAAAAAGTGTGCCACGCCCAGAAACCGCCCACAAACTTCAAAAAATCATAAATATGAACGTGGATATCTCGGAAACTATCGAAGATAGAGAATTGGGATTTCAGATTTAGATTCCGTAGCCTTATACGCAGCGCAAGTTTGTTACGCGAATATGCCACGCCCACTCTAACGCCCACAAACCGCGAAAACCTGTGACGCCCACAATTTTTATGCTAGATAAAAAATTTTAGCTGAAATGTATTGATCTCGACAAAACCTATCGATTGGTACAAAAAAAAAATTTGCCACGCCCACTCTAACGCCCATAACGCTTAAATCTGTAAACCGCCGGTAGGTGGCGCATTTTAATCTCGCTTTGCTACTTGCATATCTTTATTTAGCTGAGTAACGGGTATCTGATAGTCGAGGTACTCGACTATAGCGTTCTTCCTTGTTATAGTTCTATATTTATAGCCTTGCAGTGGGTAAAATGATTTCAGTCAGAAGTTTGCAACGCAGTGAAGGAGACGTTTCCGACCCCATAAAGTATATATATTCTTGATCAGCATCACTAGACGAGTCGAGCAAGTCATGTCCTTCTGTCCGTCTGTCCATTTCTACGCAAGACGTTTCCTCAGTTTTGAAGCTATTTAGATGAAACCTTCCCAACAGTCTTATTTTTATTGTAGGAATATGTAAGTCGCAACGAGCCGGATCGGACATATAGTATTTTTAGGAATGCTCAAAAAAATATTTTTTTAAAACAGTAACAACAACGCAACACTACTTCTTAGGGGGATAAATGCCAAAAGTTATTAGCCAAGTTTTATTCTTTCTGAGAATACGCGTTTAATGATACATAATTTGTTAAAGTAGTGTATTTAGTCGAATTTAATAGCATATTTCGTACAAAATTTGATATCAGATTATTGGTAAGTTAAAGGTGCGATCGACACGACGCCTTACCTCGTTAAGAAGTGTTTTTATTTGATTAACAATAAGTCTTTTTAAACCCGTTACTCGTCGAGTAAAAGGATATACTAGATTAGTCGGAATCAAAAAATCGTAAGTATGAACGTGGATATCTCGGAAACTATCAAAGATAGAGAATTGGGATCACAGATTTAGATTCCGTAGCCTTGTACGCAGCGCATATTTGTCACGCGAATATGCCACGTTCACCCTAACACCCGCAAGCCGCGAAAGCCTGTTACGCCCACAATTTTCATGCTAGATAAAAAATTTAACTGAAATGTATTGGTCTAGCCAATACCTATCGATTAATCCAACAAAAATTTGCCACGCCCTCTCTAACGCCCATACCGCTTAAATCTGCCTACCGCCGGTAGGTGGCGCATTTTAATCTCGCATTGCTGCTTGCATATCTCCATTTCCCATTGGTCCCTTTAGCTGAGTAACGGGTATCTGATAGTCGAGATACTCGACTACAGCGTTCTTCCTTGTTTTTCAACTTTTATTATAAAAATTTAAAACAAGTCTTTCTCTCACATGTATACCAAAAAATTTAAAAAAGGGCTTACTCTGTGATTTTTATACCCTTGCAGAGAGTATAATGATTTTAGTCAGAAGTTTGCAACGCAGTGAAGAAGACGTTTCCGACTCCATAAAGTATATATATTCTTGATCAGCATTACTAGACACGTCGACTAGCCATGTCCGTCTGTCCGTCCGTTTCTACGCAAACTAGCCTCTCAGTTTTAAAGCTATCGGGCTGAAACTTTCCCAAGAGTCTTCTTTCTTTTGCAGGTAGTATATAAAAAGGAACACGCCGGATCGGACAACTATACCTTATAGCTCTCATAGGAATAGTCGGAAAAACATTTTTAAAAATTATATCTTTTATGTTTTTATACCCGTTACTCGTAGAGGAATTCTATATATTATATATATTCTTGATCAGGATCACTAGTCGAGTCGATCTAGCCATGTCCGTCTGTCTGTCCGTCCGGATGAACGCTGAGAGCTCGGAAACTATAAGAGCTAGGCTATTGAGATTTGGCGTGCATATTTCTGAGCTTCTTACGCAGCGCAAGAGCCACGCCCACTCTAACGCCCACAAGCCGCCCAAAACTGTGGATCCTACAGTTTTGATGCTAGAATAAATATTTTAACTGAAATATATTGTTCTCATCAATACCTGTAAAGTTTGCCACGCTCACTTTAACGCCCACAAACCGCCCACAAACTTCAAAAAATCTTAAGTATAAGCGTGGATATCTCGGAAACTATCACTGTGGACGGCAGTACACGTAGTGGCGAAGCGCGCAAGAGAGCGTGCGAAGACAACTATTATATATAGCCGCAGAATTGAAAATCTGAGTGATACACCAATCGAAAGGTATCGCACTAACTAAGAAGATTGCAAACCAAGACTTTCAAAATATATATTTGTTTGGGAGAAAAAGCGGTGAAAGTGTAAAAGTAAAAATTTAGAAAATTGGAGCTGCTGGATACGGTGGGGATAAAAACCACCAGCTGTTTAGCTAGATTTATTCTTACTGAGAATACGCGTCGAATGACACCTCATTTGTTGAAATCCGATGTCCCGTTCAAAAGTAATTCAAACAAGAAAGGAAGTTAGCTTCGGCAAGCCGAAGCTTATATACCCTTGTAGCTATAATTATTAAATTTAAAAAAACAAAAAATGATATTCCCAATAGTATAAGATAATATGTCAAGAAACACCGAAGCTATAATTTGTTTCATATTATTTTCCCACCAATTTTCCGATCGTTCCTAAGGCAGCTATATGATATAGTCGTCCGATTTTGATAAAATTAAGTTCGAAATTCAGAACTAATTAAAAAATGCTATTTCCAAGCGTAGGGGGTTATATGTTAAAAAACACCGAAGCTATAATTTATTTCATATTATTTTCCCACCAATTTTCCGATCGTTCCTATGGCAGCTATATGATATAGTCGTCCGATTTTGATAAAATAAAATTAGAAATTCAGAACTAATTAAAAAATGTTATTTCCAAGCGTTGGAGGTTATATGTTGAAAAACACCGAAGCTACAATTTTTTTTCATATTATTTTTCCACCAATTTTACGACCGTTCCTATGGCAGCTATATGATATAGTCTTCCGATTTTGATAAAATTAAATTCGAAATTCAAAACGAATTAAAAAATGGTATTTCCAAGCTTAGGAGGTTATATGCTAAAAAACACCAAAGATATAACTTTTTTAAATTTGTTTTTCCTATTATTCCTATGGGAGCTATAAGATATAGTTGTCCGATCCGGCTGGTTCCGACTTATATACTACCTGCAAAAGATATAAGACTTTCGGGAAAGTTTCAGGCCGATAGCTTTAAAACTGAGAGACTAGTTTGCATAGAAACGGACGGACAGACGGACATGGCTAGATCGACTCGTCTAGTCATGCTGATCAAGAATATATATACTTTATGGGGTCGGAAACGTCTCCATCACTGCGTTGCAAACTTCTGACTGTAATCAATATACCCTCTGCAAGGGTATAAAAACAAGATTTTCTACTTCTTCCCAAAATGAAAATGTTTGTCTCTTTGTTTGTGGGTTTGTATGCATCCCATCTTAGTTTTAGGGTTTTGAAAACCCTATGGGTGTATAAAGTAGCTTGAATTAGAAAACGTTTGTTCTACGACTTTTGGAAAAACCCGCTAGTTTAGCGGAAAATCCCAAAAAAAAGCCTGATTTAAAATGCTTATAGTATCTAAACAACTAATGCTACAGAAACGTGATGTATATCATATATGTCATATATATATATATCATAAATGTAATATATTGGGTGGGCAAGAAAGTCATGTCGTTTTTTTTAGTAATCGTTTTTAATCTAATTTATTTACGACTAATCGAGCACCAGGGTCACACTTTTTAGTATCGTTTTAAAGCTTATTGTCTTAGGTACTATCGACGAAAATTTGGTAATTATTCGATAACATTTGTGGAAGCTATAGCAAATTAAACATGGAGGACCAAAGTGAGCATTTTCGGCATATTTTGCTTTTTTACTTCCGAAAAGGAAAAAAAGCGGTCGAAGCTCGCGAAAAATTGTGCGAAGTGTATGGTAAAGATGCCATGAGTGATCGCCAATGTCAGCGCTGGTTTGCCAAATTCAGGCTTGGAGATTTTGGAGTTAAAGACGCCCCACGTTCTGGTCGACCATCGGCCGTTTTTGACGAACAAATTCAGGCTTTGCTGGATGAAAACCGGCGCTATTCAACGCGGGAGATGTCAGAGAAGCTCAGTGTGTCGCATACAACGGTTGAAAACCATTTGAAGAAACTTGGCTACGTAAGCAAGCTCGATGTTTGGGTTCCGCATAACTTAAAGGAAATTCACCTAACTAAGCGTATCAACATCTGCTATTCTCTGCTGCAACGGATTAAAAACGATCCTTTTTTGAAGCGGATCATTACTGGCGACGAAAAGTGGGTTGTTTACAATAATGTCCAACGAAAAAGATCATGGAGCAAGAAAGATGAGCCAGCCCAAGCCACATCAAAGGCCGATATCCATCAGAGGAAAGTTATGCTGTCTGTTTGGTGGAATTGGAAGGGTGTAGTGCACTTTGAGCTGCTGGGACGGAATGAAACCATCAATTCAGATGTGTACTGTCGCCAGCTATCCAATTTGGCGGAAAAAATTAAAGAAAAGGAGCCGGCACTAGCTAATCGCAAGGGTATAGTCTTTCACCATGACAACGCTAGGCCCCACACATCTTTGGTCACTCGGCAAAAATTAACGGAGCTGAATTGGGAAGTGCTACCACATCCACCTTATAGTCCGGACTTAGCACCTTCAGATTACCATTTGTTTCGCTCTCTTCAAAACTCTTTGAATGGTAAAAACTTTGATTCAGATGAGGCTGTCGAAAACCACTTGTCTCGATTCTTTGCTGGAAAAGACCAAAAGTTCTTCGAGCGCGGAATTATGCAGCTGCCCGAGAGATGGTCATTAGTGGTCGAACAAAACGGCCAATACATAATTGATTAATTATAAGTCCTGATATAAATAAATCATCTTTGAAAATATTGAAAAAAAACGACATGACTTTCTTGCCAACCCAATAGTTTATTTATTTTATCGAATGTAATAGAATAGAAATTTTTGTTAAAAGCGCGTTCGCCACTACTTTTTACCTCGTTAAGAGGTGTTTTTGCTTGATCAAGGATAGAGAACTGGGATCTCAGATTTAGATTTCGTAGCCTTGTACTCAGCGCACATTTGTTACGCAAACCTGTTACGCCCACAATTTTCATGCTAGATAAACAATTTCAACTGAAATGTATTGGTCTCGTCCATACCTATTGATCAAAAAAAAATATTGCCCTGCCCACTCTAACGCCCACAAACCGCCTAAGCCTGTAGCGCCCACAATTTTCATGCTAAAAAAAATGTTAACTGAAATTTATTAGTCTCGTCAATACCTATCGATTGACCCAAAAAAAGTATGCCACGCCCACTTTAACGCCCACAAACCTCAAAAAATCGTAAATATGAACGTAGATATCTCGAAAACCATCAAAGATAGAGAATTGGGATTTCAGATTTAGATTCCGTAGCCTTGTACGCAGCGCAAGTTTGTTACGCGAATACGCCACGCCCACTCTAACGCCCACAAACCGCCCATGCCTCTGGCGCCCACAATTTTTATGCTAGATATAAAATTTTAACTGAAGTGTATTAGTCTCGTCAATACCTATCGATTGATCCAAAAAAAGATTGCCACGCCCACTCTAACGCAAACAAACCGACCAAGCCTGTGGCGCCCACAATTTTCATGCTAGATAAAAGAGTTTAACTGAAATGTATTGGTCTCAGCAGTACCTATCGATTGATTAAAAAAAAAATTCGCCACGCCCACTCTAAAGCCCATAACGCTTAAATCTGTCTACCGCCCACATTACCATATATTGAGATCACGAGTGGGTGGCGCATTTTATTCTTGCTTTGCTGCTTGCGTATCTCCATTTCCCTTTGGTCCCTTTAGCTGAGCAACGGTTATCTGATAGTCGAGGCTGTGACAAATATACTAAGTCGACCACGGCACATACTAATACTAATTTTAGGTTTGTATAATTTTCACAGCCATCGCTCTTAAATTGAACAAATTGTAGACACTTCTGGGTCACTCCGCAGGACAAGGGCTTAGTAAGCGCTCGTCTCAAGCACGGGGAAGCTATGATGGCAGGACGATCTCGTCGCGACAGTGGTAACGAGGGTTACTGCGATGCCGTACCACAGGCGATATGGGTACTGCGATAAGGTTGATCTAATCTACGTTAGCTACGTTATCGACAGTGGTCCGGAATCGCAGTAACCCTCGTGTCTGCGACAGACGCTTACTAACCCCCTGCCCTGCGGCGTAACCCAGAAGTGTCTACTTCGGTTAGACGCAAACACGAGCTTTATTTTCAACAAAAAAATAAAACTCTAGGATAAAGTTTTATTTTTCAATCAGAAAATGATTAGTAAGTAAGTAAGCGTTATTTGCCAGTCGGAAAATACAACTTATAGAATAGTTATTATTTCTGTATCAGAAAATAAAAGTCAACATGACATCAATAATTTTTTGATTTTATAAAAAACTCAAAAAATATCCTTTTTTTTGATATATAAATTAAACTGGAAAAATAATAATTAAAAAAATGATTTTTTTGGAAAAACCTATCTTTGTTACGGTCAACACAATTCTACAAATATTCTTACTTTTAACATGTTCAAGTTTATTGGATTGGGCCAACGTTGAATCGGGGGAACAGCTGCAGTTGATTGCATTGTGCAAATTCCTTAATTGTAATGTAGGAGTTGAGGGTCTGGGAGGTGCCATATTGCACCGCCTTTGACGAGGCTCCAAAGAGCTTACTTCCGTTCTACAGGGGGCGACATTGCACGTATAGTCTTCTATTTTCTTGGAAAAATTTGTGTCTTCCGTAACTATTTTAGCTGCGTCCTTGTCTAATGAAGGCACTTGATGTGTCAATGAGGTATGTGATTGGCAAATACTGGGCTTGTTAGTTAAAGAAGGTTCTCCAATTGTTGCGTTTGTCCTGCCGTGGATCGTCTCTTTGGCCTTTTTGTAGGTCACTATTTGATAAGTATTGGTTGATTGATGCAAATCATACAGCAACAAATAAAGAGGAATAAAAATAAATGTTATGGTGCAACTAAAATTCACAAAAATACTCTACCACTTCCACTGCAACGAATTCCTTTAAGACGATGCTGAGTTCCAAACTGCGGGGTGCTTTCATTAGAAGCCAGCCCACGCCAAAAGGTCTGTAATAAACCAACATGACTCCGCTGACTATCTCGAGTGCAATCATTCGCATTCTTTTTAAAAAGCAGTGATAAAATATGACCCAATTTGTTTTGTCCAGAACATGATGTTGTGGCAGGCAAGACATCCAATGGTTCTAGTTCTGCTCCAGACTTGTTCTCTTTTACAATCTTTAATTGAGCTGTTTCAGCTGTAGATAACTGTGATGCTGCGTTTTTCTCGAAAACGACAGACTCGTCGGTGAGGATGGTACTATCGGATCTAGCGTGGCTTTCTCTTAAGACAGCACTTAATTGTGCCGATAGCTCGCTCATGTGGCCACCACTATTACACAGATTCCTGTTTAATGTCATTCGGTTCACAGCCAGATTTTCTTTTGTGTTGCTGTTTACGTGAAGCATCACTCCAGGACGAATTGGCCAACGCGGTGGCGATTTAGGCGGGTTTGCATTGAAGCGCGTGGGAGACGGATTTCTTAAAATAGCTGCATATTTATCTTGTTTTTGTAGGCTCCCACCCGATTGTGTAATTTCTGCCTGATCAGACAATACACTGAAATGTGGTGTGTGGGATAAACAAAAAAAGTGCAGTTTTACGGGTTATGCGGTATAAATAGGTATTTAGTAAAACATTACAAATGAAAATACATACGGGTTCATGCAAAGGTAATTTACAAAAATTGACAGCGTGAACACAATTTATCTTTATGCCAATACTTAGCAATTATACACGAGAATGCTCAGGTTTTTACTTCACTTTTGAGTTTTCAAAAAATATTTAATTTTCCTTTTGCAGTGCACCGGTTTTAGTTCCCGTTTTTAACAGCTTTGTTAAAAAAATAAATGTTAGTTTAGGCAAATATTTGGGTATACAATTTTAGGTGGTTTGATAAACTACTTTTTTACAAATTAAATACGCCCTTAATTGGCCTTGTGATGGTGAAAATTAATGTTAATGTACCAATGAATAAGGCAAATAGGAACTGACGTTAGGTCAAAAAAAAAAACGGTCTAAACGTAAATAAATTTGTAGTTTTAAAAATTAAAAAAAAAAATGATCGCTTTGCGTAAATTGAAGGAGTATATTTTTGCGTTTTTAAAAGTATTACGAAAACTTTTGTGAATGTAAAAACAGGAGTATTCCGTAGAGTCGAAATGTCATATGCCGAAAAACCTGGCGTCTTTAACCAAATTTAAGATTTAGACATTTTGGGTAATAAATTCATGATTGTGATTTTCACAATATAAATATAAAAAATAATTGAAATTTAAAGAAAACATCAGTTTTTAAATATATTTTCCGAATGTGTGTGCTAAAAAATTTAAGTTTTTTTTTAAACCTAATATTGATTTGTTTACCATTGCATGATCTTCATACATAAATACATTTACAAAAGCCATTGGCTGAAATACAATAAATTTTGTTTGGACTTACCTTTTAGAACCTATAGAAACTTCCGTAAGATCTGTACATGTAGGTGTAGTTGTGTGTATGTGGGATGATCGTGGAATTGTTGTTGCAGCACAGAGTAGTAACCGTTTCATGCGATTTATTAGTTTAATACAGCGTGCAATGATGTCGGCCAGGCATTGTGAAGCAAAGCGTACGTATGTAATAGATAAATGAAGAATTCAAGCAAACATGTTATATATGTTAGTAATAGTTAAAATGTATTATATAATATATTAAATATATTATTTGAGCTTTCTATCCGGTATTCTTAAACGAAAGGCCACCCAATCCATAACTTTCCACATCCCCGTTGTTTTTATACCAGTTACTCGTAAAGTAATACATTCTATAATTTTTCAAAAGCCGTATAGTTTTAGTTTCTTATATGTAACTGTTGATAGCTATTTAAATGATTCCATGACCCACATACAAAATTCAATGTTGTCCAAAGTTGACGAATCTCATGGCTGTATAGTATGAAATGTTTCCGACCCTATTAATTTCTCTATATAGATTAAAATCAATGCCACTTTTTTGTAATTTTATAACTAAAGAACGGGCTCTTCTATTTAAAGCAACATGTGTAGGTTTTGTTTACAAGTATTTGTTATATTTCTCTGTTGTTTAGCGAGTCGTCGGTATTTCATATCGCTTAAAGTCTTTATAAGGAACAATGCCACGAACCAGTCGATGTGGCATTTTGAATTGTTGGCTGCTGCTTTTAATTACAACTGTCAGATTGATTTTAGTACGAACGCGCACATTGGAATGACGAAAGCGATATGTCCACATTGTGATGCGGCTAACTTTCCATGTGAAACCCCCGGCATGTGTTCTGCTAATGGCAAAGTGAGATTGCCGACATTAGAAACTCCACCCAAACCATTGTATTCATTTATTTAAGTTTAAAATTGAAAAAATTAGCGGTTTCTTTCAAAAACAAGAAAGAACGCTATAGTCGAGTAACTCGACTATCCGATACCCGTTACTCAGCTTATGGGACCAAAGGGAAATGGAGATACGCAATCAGCAAAGCGAGATTGAAATGCTGAAATGATTTAAGCGTTATGGGCGTTAGAGTGGGCGTGGCAAACTTTTTTTGGATCAATGGATAGGTATTGACGAGGCTAATACATTTCAGTTAAAATTTTGTATCTAGCATGAAAATTGTGGCCGCCACAGGCTTAGGCGGTTTCGTAATAATAGTCGCGTAACTAACATCCGCTGTGTTCAAGGCTACGGAATCTAGTTCTGAAATCCCAATTTTCTATTTTTGATAGTTTCCGAGATATCCGCGTTCATACTTGCGATCTTTTTAAGCTTGTGGGCGGCTTGTGGGCTTTAAAGTTGGCGTGGCAAATTTTTTTTTTGGGTTAACCGATAAGTATTGATAAGAACAATAAATTTCAGTTAAAAATTTTATTCTAGCATCAAAATTGTAGGAGCCACAGTTTTGGGCGGTTTATGGGGGTTAGAGTGGGTGTGCCACCCTGCTGAAACAAGCTTGCGCTGCGCAGGAAGACCATGAATATGTATGCCAAGTCCCAATATTGTAGCTTGTAAAGTTTCGGAAATCTCTGCGTTCATACGAACGGACAGACAGACGGACTTGGCTAGATCGACTCTCCTAGTGATCCTGATCAAGAATATATATTCTTTGCGGGGTCGGAAACGCTTTCTTCTTTGTTACATACCTTCCGACGGGTATAATAATGATAAGCTGAGTATAAGATAATACACTCAAAATAAAATTAATCTTAAAAACAAGTAATCGCCCAATTTTTTCTTTAAGACAAGTTTGCCATAAATTATAGGGTTACATTTATTTTAAATTTCAGAGTTTTTACGCTACATTTGAGGGGAATACATCTTTTTAATATATAAAAAATGTATGGAAGTAAGATGTATATATGTACATATATGTATGTCTTTGAATTTTAATGCAATTAATATTATGTGTTGCTATTCAGTGCAAACATACGAGTAACGGGTATAATAACTGGGTATAAGATAATACACTCAAAATATAATTAATTTTAAGAAAAAGGAATCGCCAAATTTTGTCTTCAAGACAAGCTTGCCATAAATTGAAGGGTTACATTTATTGTAAATTACAGAGTAAATTTACAACATTTTAGGAGAATACATTTTTTTAAATATAGAAAAAAATTCATGGAAGTAAAAAGCTTTCTTAGTTATATTATGAGTAGCTATTAAGTCCACACTTAAAATAAATGTTGGTTAAATTGACCATTCCAGATAGTTTAGTAACTATAACAAATTGTACTTCACAATTAAAAATTGTTGTTTACTATTTAATAGTAATGCCACTATTAACATGGTTACGTTTACTTAATGTTTGTATTTTGTTCTTGCAATGGTAAAAAAATAATTTAAAAGCTATCCTAACGTAAATCGTTCACACAAAAGTATGCAAGAATAACTTTACAAATTTTCTCCAATGTGTTGTTTATAATTACTGGGTCACTTTAAAAATTGTTTTTTTATTTTATTACCATGTTACAGGGATGTCTTTATGGACTTATACAAATTTTATCAATTTTATAGGTATGTATTTAATTTTAAAAATTCACAAACTATATTTTATGGGTTGGATAATTGTTATTTGAGTACAATCCATGGGTTGGGTACATTCTACCCATCTTTATAGTTACGTTACAATTTTTAAAGTAACCCTTACGTTTACGAACTACGTAGGAGTAACAATCGAATTATCCAGTTTACCCATAATGGATAATTCGATTCCATTTTACCCATAATGGAAAATCCGTTTTACTAACATATTGGTCAATTTTTCTAATCTATTTTTTTGTGTGTAGTAAGGAGTTTTAAACCTCAAATTGTGTCCATGTCTAATTTTGTAGATGTAGATTGCGTTCTTGCTTAAAGAAAGAAGGAAAGAAAAACTTTCTAGATTTAAGGAAAAATTCCTGGACTTGATTAAAAAAGTCTTGCACTTGGAAAAAAAATTTTAGATTCAATTTTCCAAAATTAAGAGTTTATTTTATTGAGTGTAAGATATGATGATTTGATATACTCGTCTGATTTAAAAACTATTCTGAAAGAGTAGAAGAGAATATGATCAAAAACAATCAAGATGTAAAGGTATCCGATCCAGCTCCCTCCGACTTATAAACTACCTTCAATAAAAAGAAAACTTTGAGAAAAGTTTCAAAGTTTTGAAACTGAGAGACTAGTTTGCGTAAAAACGGACAGATAGACAGGCGCGTGGACAAGCGGACGTGGCCAGGTCAACTCTTATAGTCATGGTGATCAAGAATAAATACTCTTTATGGGGTCGGAAATGTCTCCTTCATTGCTATACAAATAAGTAAACAATTATTTTTCATTACTTGTTCAAAGAAAGTACACCACAAAACCATTTTATTTATGTCTAATTCTATTACACACAGCAAATTCTAACCGGATTTGTTCATGGATTTCTAAAAGAAAATAAACAATTATAACTAAAAATTTTTTTCTCTTCCTTATAACTTAAAAATTTTTTCTCGACTTGGGCGACTTTTTGTTTTCGTTTATATTGCAGACTTAAATGCTTTAATAAAAATTGTCATGCATCAGTATTTAAAAATGTTAAATTTATTCTTGATTGAAATATAGAAGGTATATTTAAAGATACTACTAGAGTAAAAAGGTTAAAAAATAAATGTATATTTTAGTTCAAACTTAATGTGTTATGCTTATCATATGATTCAAGCCTTTTTTGTTGTTCGCTATTATTGATATATATGTAAATGGTTGCTTTTAGTGTAGCACTTACAAAAAAAAATGTATTTTTTTTTGCTGGCAATATATTCATACTTACATTTATCTTGGCGACGACGACGACGGCAAATGCATATAATTATGCAACATATAATAATCACGGTCAGTAATAATCCCATAATAGCAGCAACTAATATGATAAGTGTATTCTTCTCCCAGAGCTGCCACCATGCCAGTTGCTCTAGATTTTGAAAGAAATACAGTGCAATTAGATATTATTTTAGTCATTTGTAAATAAAGTTAGTTTAATTAAAATGCTTAAAGTATTGTCATCCACTAAACACATCGGATATAATATCGGGGAGTTAAACAAATTTACACAATGAGTGTTTCAAAAAAACACAAATAGGTTATTTGAAATAACACTAATTTACAGCCAGAAAGGAAAAAAGTGGAGAGCCACATTTTCTATTTAGTTTTAAGCCCCTGAAGTCGCTGAGCTCATTCAAAAATATTAAAGAATCGTTTTGGAGATATTCGCCAGAAACCAGATTTGTTGAATTTGTTTATGTGTGCGATAGATATCTCCGGAATCGGTAGTTGAACAAATTTTAAACTAAGACACATTACCCATGCCAGCGCCCCGTCACCTAGCGGATGATATCGGTACCACTGACCATGCCAAAGTACGTTTAACATAGTAAGATTCTCAGCGGTTAGATATATCTATCTATATACAGGTATTGATCAATCAAATCAATTTTAATTTACTAAGTACTGTGGGCGCTTGTAGGCGTTAGGGTGGGCGTGCAACTTGCCCTGACCAGGAATATCTGAAATATACATGATAGATCCAAACTTTCTAGCGTTTTTAGTTTCCTAGATATAAGCGTGTATACGGACGATTTCTTTTATGTTTGTGGGCGTAAGAGTGGGTGTGGAAACCATTTTTTGGGTCAGTCGATAGGTATTGACGAGAGAAATACATTTCATTTTTATTTTACTTTTAAGCCTGTAAGAGAAACAGTTTTAATTGGTTTTAAATTTTAAAAAAGTCAAACTAGAAAAATTTTTTTTCATACAAGTGTTGATACACGTGCTTACCTATTTACCAAATAGTACACGTAAAAAAAGATTCAGAAAAAAACAAAAATGGGAAAACAATTTTGGGAAATCCGTTAGATTTGTAAATGAACGGCCCACCTGCATGAACGGTAAATCTGTCGGTCTGGCGCCCACATTTTTTTATATTTTTTTATAGTGTAAATGGGATTTTATTCTTATTATCAATACCCATCTACATTCATTGTTCAAATTGGGCAATTCATAAAATAAAAATAAATGAAATTCATAAAAAATAAAAAATTCTAAGCAAGTAATGAATAAAGCACTAGGTGGCGTGTTGCTGTGGTGAGCAAACTCGGAAACAGCCGTTTCTCGACCTCCCTCGCAATCCTTTTAACAGGTATTTGATACTTAAGGCAATCGCGTTTTCTCTTGTTCTTTAATTTATATGCCCGACATGAAGCAGCTGACCAGAAGAAAAACGATCGCCAACGACAATAAAGGTTTTTTCTGGAGAGCTCCTTTTTATTATTAGCTTTTTATAACCGTTATTCATAGAGTAAATAGGTATTTGGAATTCGTCGCAAAAGAGGAATCGTTTCTGACCACATATATATTCATTTTTAATCAGAATCAGTAGCCGAGTCGATATAGCCATACACGTATGTTCTTCTTTTTTCTTGGGATCTATAAAAGCTGAAAAGTTGGGATAAAGCATTCATATTCTAGAGATTCTTGCCACGACCACTAATGCCCACAGTTTTGATGCTGCAATGAATGAATGAGTTTTTAGCTGAAATGTATTTACTTCGTCAATAGTCTTCGATTAACCTTAACAAAAGTTTGCCACGCCCACAAGGGCCCCTACTCTTAAATCTGCCCGGCACCCTAATTTTAAAAGATTTTGTAAAAGTGTAAATGCGACATCCAAAAGATACAGGGTTTATTTGTTTATAGATATATTATAGATATATGCGATACGTTAAGTTTAATAGCACAAAAGACTTACTTTTTGGTCGTACTTCATTCAGTTAATTAAGCATGAAATTATTAAAAATATTTTAGTAATAAACAAATTGAAAGGACAGAATTCAGCGTTATGGGATTAAATATATACATATATGGTTAATACTATGTAAATCTTTTACAGCGAATACGTTTTTTTTGGCATTTACCTTGCCACCATATTAAAAGCGATGAAGCAGCTGTCAAAATAAAAATTAATATACCTTAAGTTTGGATTTTTTAATGTAAACGTAAAATTCAATTGCGTTAATGTGAGCTGGCTCTTGTGCATTTTATTTATGTGTGCCACTATCGACATATAGAAAGGACAACCTATAAGATTACCCCAAGGGTACAGCTTATTGTGATAAAAAATCGACAACGAATAAAGAAAAGTTCTGTAGGTTGGGACACCTTTTGTTTTGTTTTTCATTTAGTTATTGGCTCCAAAAACAAAAAGATATATACATATGTTAGTAATTAATGTTCCTATTTAATTTACTACCGTTTTATTCGAAACTCTGCAATATTAAAATAATGACATTCTTAAGGTTAGAAGTTAATATGTCAAGAAAACAACGACGTTATAATTATACCCGTTACTCGTAAAGTAAAAGGGTACATTGGATTCGTCGGAAAAAAAGTAACAGGCAGAAGGAAGCGTTTCCGACCCCAAAAAGTATATATATTCTTGATCAGGATCACCAGCCGAGTCGATCTAGCCATGGCCGTCTGAACGCTGTGATCTCGGAAATTGTAGAAGCGGCTAAAAAGCAATTTTATAAATTCCTGCGCAGCGCAAGTTTGTTTTGTCAGTGTGCCACGCCCACTGTAACGCCCACACTGTGTATTTTATGCGCCTTATATACCGAGCACTTTCAGAATAAACAGTTCCGAATTTTCAGAGTCGAAAGATATTTGAATCCAAAATGTGCTCGATTTAAGATCTTTTTCAGTGCGAGCAAGAGCTCGATCTTTAATCAAGACTGTTTGTACTTGACTATAGAACGGTGTTTTTCCCTGAGTGTACACATATACTAGCTTACCCGCCGCCACTTTGTCCGCATTTAAGAAACTGTTCTTATAAGGGGTGGGAAAGATTTTATTCTTAAATTGTACTACATAATAATGTATATTTGGCCTCTTTTCCCCTTTTATCTCGTTACTCCATTGCGTTTGGCCCTTTTCACAAATAGCCTTTGCTTCTTTGTAATATTACCCCTTTTCCCCCTGCCCAGATCCCCTCGAGGCATTTTTTTCTTGTTAGCAAATAATCGTTACTTATATTATTATTGATGGAGTTCGGTCTGAGAAAAAGCCGTACATCACGTATTTACACATTTCTTTTTGGTTTATTTAAACATATTAAGTGCACTTTGCAGCCAAATAAATTTGATTGTTAATTAAAACAAGAGAGAACGCTGTAGCTCTCAGCCAAGTTTAGTGAGTGCGATGGAAATGGAGATATACAAGTTGATAATAAAAACAAGATCTCATTTAAATTTTTCAAAAATATTCAACAATGAGGGTGCTAGACTTTTTTGTTAGCGTTATGGACGATTGTGGGCGTTAGAGTGGGCGTGGCACCTTATTGACAAACTCGCAAAATCGTAAATTTGAACGCGGATATTTCGGAAACTATCGAAGATAGAGAATTGGGATTTCAGATTTAGATTCCGTAGCCTTGTACGCAGCGCAAGTTTGTTACGCGAATATGCCACGTCCACTCTACAAGCCGCCCAAGCCTGTGGCGCGCACAATTTTCATGTTAGATAAAAAGTTTTCAACGCCCACCCTAACGCCCACAAACCAGCAAAGTCTGTGGCGCCCACAGTTTACATGTTAGAAAAATTTGTTAATTAATATCCAAAGGATAAATTCAACCAATTTGGGTTGAAATGCATAGATAATTTTTTTAGTGGGCAAACTGCCAACAGTTGCAAGCATGCACTCCATTCTGCTCCCATCTGTAGCAGAAAAGAAAAATGTTTTTTATTTAGTTTGCCTTATCAATACAAACTCCCATACTTGGTCAAAATTTTTACCCTTAAACATAAGACTTATAAAATTTAAAACAGGGTCCCCTCCTCTTCACACTTATTGTCATCACTTCAGCAAAATCCGAAGGCAAATCCATTTCGTGTTATGTTGTATTCGCTCTTGCACTCTTGGCCGCTCTCTCTTTGACCTTTTGCATTAAAGCGCACCGCAAAATCTCAAAAAAATCTTTTCAAATACTATAGATATAGCCGTGGTCAAAAAATCTTCTTTATCGATTTTGTTGGTTTATGTTTTCTTGTTCTCATAATCTAATTTTCTGTACACATCATGGAGTTATTGAACATTTAAAATTATTTATTTTGTTTCTGAAATCTTTTTTGGATTGGCATTGTTCGGCTCATTAATTAGAACAACTGTTTTCATAATTTACGAAGTGCAAGCCAGACAGACAAATGCCAGCTCTAACGAGCATTTAATGAGCAAAATTGACAAAACCAATAGGCAGTTCTGGTATTTTTTCTGGTATTCAAAAATTACTCGATAAATTAATACTTGGACCGATAAGTCAATGAGCAAAATTGTATTTCAAAAGTAACATTTGGATCATTCATTAGAGCTGCAGTTAAAATGTTATCGAGTATAAAAACTATTTTTATGCTTTAAGCCTGGTACTCAGATCGACGAAAACCGCGGTGGTTTGGCGGTGTTCGTGCAAAGGCGATGTGGAAACTAAAAATTAAAAATGGAAGGAAAGCCCCAAAATCGAATCCAGAAGGTCAGAGCAGATGAAATAGGACGGATAGGAGGAAGCTATTCCTCAAAAGGGGCAAATTCGCAGAATAGTTGAAGTGCTGGAGGAGATCCACTAGAGAATCCCAGTGGGATGGAACATGCCGAGTGGGACTTCGATCTCTACATGGACAACCTGCCGGGCGCGTCCTCGCAAAGAAAGTAAGATCTGGCCAAAAGAATTTGGTCGCGTTGTACTAATAGACGTATCTTTTTAGCAGAACCACCAGTAATACGATCTCCGACGACCTCTCCATTAGGACTCCGGACACCACCACCACCAGCTACTTGGCAGCTTAAGCGGAGCTGGAGGACCCGCTGGCTTCTATAGGGAGGAGGAAAATAGGGCGCCCGCTAAAGAACAGTTGGAGAATCCATAGCCAGCCACTGTCAGGATGCTGGGCGACTTCCTGCAGCATCAGCGGATCAACCCCGTTCCCAATCCGGCTCCCACTTCCTCAAGGTCCAATATGCCTATTGAGACTCGGAGCTGGACTGCGGTGGAGCGGGAAAGACGGCGAAGCATCCGTGGGACGAAAAGGAAGATTTAAACTACTAATTTACATAAATGAAAACATTCGTTGAACATTCCATGTGTTTTTATTTTAATTTCTTTGTGTACCAGAAGACTCCTCCTTTTTAAATTTAAATTTCAAACCCAAATGCTTGACAGTAAGACCATGCTACATGCATTGCGGGTGAACTTTGAAAACTTCGGTAACACTACAAAGAATACGATTTTTCGACTAGTGAAACTCTTAGCCGATCTGAGTACTAGGCTTTAATCCCAGTACTCAGATGGGCTAAGAGTTTTACTAGTCGAAAAATCGTGATCTTTGTAGTGTGACCGCAGCTTTCAAGGATTTCAAAATGTCAAGCAGCTGGGCTTGTTGCCAAACGGAAAACAAATCAATTGGAGCAATTTAATAAAAAAGAGTCTGCTGGTGCACAAAGAAATAAAAATAAAAATAAATTAATTGTTAAACGAAATTTTTTATTTATGTAAAATATAAGTTAAGGCTTCCTTCTCGTCCCACGGATGCTTCGCCATCTTTCCCGCGCCATCTGTAGTCCAGCTCCGAGTCCCAATAGACTGTCTAATAATTGCTGGTTATGGCTCCTCCAGCTGTCCCTTAGCGGGTGACTTTATTTTCTCCTTCCTAAAGAAGCCGGCGCGTAGCTGGTGGAGGTGCAGTCCTCAATGGAGAGCTCGTCAGAGATCGAGCGATGTCCCATTTTCCTTCCCACTGGGATTCTCTAGGGGATCTTATCCAGCACTTCAACAATTCTGCGGATTTTCCCCGTTGTGGTATTGCTTCCTGTCGGTCAAGTCCCACAATAAGGGGCAAAAGCTTGGATTAAGCGTCCTTTTTCATCCGCACTGACCTCCTTTAGCCGTTTTTTGAGTTTTTCTTCCATTTTTATACCCGTTACTCGTAGAGTAAAAGGGTATACTAGATTCGTCGGAAAGTATGTAACAGGCAGAAGGAATCGTTTCCGACCCCATAAAGTATATATATTCTTGATCAGGATCACTAGTCGAGTCGATCTAGCCATGTCCGTCTGTTCGTCTGTCCGGATGAATGCTGAGATCTCGGAAACTATAAGAGCTAGGCTATTGAGATTTGGTGTGCAGATTCCTGAGCTTCTTACGCAGCGCAAGTTTGTTTCTGCAGACGCCACGCCCACTCTAACGCCCACATTCCGCCCAAAACAGTGGCTCCTACAGTTTTAATGCTAGAATAAAAAAAAAAAAAACTGAAATGTATTGTTCTCATCAATACCTATCGATTGACTTTAAAAAAGTTGGCCACGCCCACTTTAACGCCCACAAACCGCCTAAGTCTGTGACGCCCATAATGTATTGGTTTCGTCAATACCTATCGATTAATCCAAAAATAAATTTGCCACGCCCATAACGCTTAAATCTGTCTACCGCTGGAAGGTGGTGCATTTTAATCTCCCTTTGCTGCTTGCTTATCTCTATTTAGCTGAGTAACGGGTATCTGATAGTCGAGGTACTCGACTATAGCGTTCTTCCTTGTTAATTTTTGAATTCCCCACCGCTTCTGCACGAACACCGTCAAAGATTAAATTTCTTATTCCTTGGGCCGCGGCTAACGGGGTTCATCGAAAATTCACTCGCGAAATCTGGTATTTTTTCTGGTATTTCCTTAGCTCATCTGAGTACAGCGCTGAAAAACAGACCCGAAGAAAAGCGTTAGCCGCATTATTGCCTCTCGCTCACTTCTATGCTTAGCTCGCGATTTTCGTCGATGTGAGTACTAGGCTTTAGCTTAATTTAGTCCTTTACATAGAGATTACATTTTTACACATTTTTGTCACATCATTTAGAATGAATATTATTTTGACAAGGGGTAAAAAGCCCTTATGTTTCTTATACAAAACACTCAAAATCATAGAAAAGGGAACCTTATTTTTATAGCAAAACACGTAACTTTGAAATTCGATTATAACAGAACCAATGCAGACCGCGCCTTTATTTCTTCATGTAAGTTCTTAAGAATTCGTGGACCGTGGTCTTGAGTATTAGCATTATTTTTCCTGATAGTAAAAACCGAAACCGTTTTTTTTTTTGATAAACAAACAATAATATTTTTTTGTGTGTGTTGTGTGTTTACCCATGGTAAAATCAATGCCAAGTTGAACAATTTTTAACTAACTTTTTTTTGCTAAGAAGTCTCAAAATATAATGCGCAATACGTAAGTAATAACTATTATTAAGTTAGCCAGGCGCTTAGAAGATCGGGGGCTTGGAAGGCAACCTTTTCTTAGAATATATTTTGAATGTTTAGATTTATTTAGACCAAGCTTAAATGTTAACATAAATGATCAATACTTATGAAGTTTGGTTTGGTTTAAAGATATTTGTTAGCCAGGCGCTTAGAAGATTGGGGGCTTAGAAGGCAACCTTTTCCTAGAATATATTTTTAATTCTTAGATATATGTTAGGCTCAACGAAGTTAAAATCCTCCTTTAATGTAAGATTTGTCAAAAAATCAAAATGGTTTCACACGAATAGACCTAAGGGGTTATATACCTTTTTTTTTCAAAAAAACGAAAAATTTCTTTTTTGCTGAATCCTAAAGTATATCCCCCAGAGAACATTTTCCCAAATTTTCATAGAGATCCGAATAATAATTCGACGATGACTTGTAAGTTTGTCTGCTCGTCTTCAATAGTTGCATATACTCAACGTAAAACTTTGAGTGCGATTATCTCAAAGTCGTATTTTTCCAAAAGTGCCTTTGCTGTGGCCGCGATTGCACAAGAACTATTTGATCGATCTTCTTCATTTTTTTTTAAATTATTCGTAATGATTGTGCCGAGTTCGTGAACGATTCAGTTCTTATGCGCCAATTTTGATTTTGCAGATCAGAATTTTTTAATAAAATTTTTAGAACTCTAAAAATCAACTTTTTGGAAAAATCGTTACTGTATGCAGAAAAAAACAAATATTCTTGAAAATAATCGTTCACGAACTGGAAATAATACTATACTAATAAAATTTTTTTGGTTTTTTTATTTCAGTTGACTTGCTGGACTTCCATTGTGGCCACCGTAAGCCGCTATAAAAAAAAGGGTTCCGAGAGAACTGCCATAACTTCGTAAATTATTTATTTTTTTTCAAGAACAAACGAACAAGAAATAAATAATAACTTCAGTGTCATAAAATATTTGCTACACACCTGAAAAAAATCCAAAGTTCCCTCAATTTTTTCGCTCAAAAAGGTATATAACCCCTTAATGGAAAGAACATGTTGATAAATCGTAATTCAGTTTTACTCGTTGGTGTATATTTCTTTTACTAGAATTTGATAAGTAAAGAAACCATGGTCACTCACCAATTTAAAGTTTAAAGAGAAATTGAGAAAGAAAAACACGCACTTTTAAAAAATTAAATTAAAGGGTGGCTTTATATTTGTAAAATAAAACATAAATCACTTAAATTGGTTAGGAGAAACTAATCGTATCCATACAAAATTTCTTTGCCTGATACCTAATTCTAGGTCAAAAACATAAAAGATAGAGGACCCAAAAACTAAAAGAAGGAAAAATGAGATCATACGGTATCACAATGGACCCACAGAGGTCTAAGTGTGTCAGACTATAGTCTGGCAGCCGTTCTAACCTAACTTAACCTAACCTAACTTGTAGAGCAAAAGTGTATATTAGAATCATCGTAATATATGTAACTGATAGAAGAAAGTTTTTCCGACCCTATGATGTATACAATAATCAAACTTGTCAAAGTGACCTTTTAACAACAAAAATAAATGGTTTTGAATTCAGTAGACTACTATGATATTTTTTGACAGTATTTTTGATTCGAGTTTGGGGGTCAAAAGCCATTTTCGACCAATGTTTGTTCGGCAATGTTGTTTTGAATCCTTTTAAGATTACGTTCCCTCTATACGATTTTTAAGCTCCCAAATCGACACGCCCTAATACACATTCTTGATCTGGTATCTGATAGCCGGGGCCATCCACTACAGCGTTATTTCTGGCTTTGACTTTGTTTTTGTCATATAGGGTCCAACTCCACCAAGAACTACCAATAACTACCCTTCTTGGGGTACTTTGGTGTTATCAATACAATTAAATAAAACGTTATAAGTAATGCCCAGTATCAGAAACAGTCTCTTTGCTGCTTGCATATTTCCATATCCCTCGCACTACCGTTATATGAGTTCCAAATATCTAAGAGTCGAGGCACGCGACTAAAGCGTTAACTCTTGTTTGTTATAAAATGTTAATATTGTTCAAAAGTATTGTGTTGCATACCAAGCTATAACATAATATATACGTACCAGCTACTTCAATTTCACAAAATGTTCCAGAACCAATTGTATTATTCGCCACACATCTATAAGTTCTGGAAATGGCATAGTCCGCTTGCAGAACGTAAAAACTCTTTTCCAAAAATGATTTTTTGTCACCGCTATCCAAAACTTCAACCGTTTCATTGTCAGCTTTTATTGACCAAGAGAAATCACTCTGCAAGATATGTAAAAAATTTTTTATTATTTGACAATTCATTTATAATTTATAACGTAGGTACGCCCAGAAAAAAGTCCGTTAAAACGGGGTCAAAAAGTGCGTAAGACCGTTTGTTGACAATTCATGAACGGTCGTTTATAAAATATGACCGAAACTTTAACGTTGGGTTCTGAACGAATGGGGTCACTCTGGGAACATCACTCTAAGTACATGGGGTCAATCGATAGGTATTGACGAGACTAATACATTTAAGTTAAAATTTTTTTGCTAGCATGAAAATTGTGGGCGCAACAGGTTTGGGCGGTTTGTTAGCGTTAAAGTGGACGTGGCATATTCGCGTGACAAATTTGTTCTGCATACAAGGCTACGGAATCTAAATCTGAAATCCCAATTCTATATCCTTGATAGTTTCCGAGATATCAGCGTTCATATTTACTATTTTCAAGTTTGTGGGCGTTAAAGTGGACATGGCACACTGACGTAACAAACTTGCGTTGCGCAAGAAGCTCAGGAATCTGTATGCCAAATCCTAACTTTCTAGCTTTTGTAGCTTCCGAGATCTCAGCGTCCATACGGACGGACAGACAGATTGACAGACGGAATAGACTAATCAAGAATATATATACTTTATGGTGTCAGGTCGCTCCTATGGCAGCTATATGGTATAGTGTTTGTGTGATTGGTGTTTTTTATCATATAACCTCCTAAGCTTGGAAACAACATTTTTGAATTAGCTGCCATAGGAACGATCAGAAAATTGGTGGGAAAATTATATGAAACAAATTATAGCTTCGGTGTTTTTTGACATGTTATCTTATACTATTGCGAATATAATTTCTTGTATTTTTAAGGATTTGGAGTTAAATTTAATAATTATAACTGCAAGGGCTTACAAATTTCGGCATGCCGCAGTTAACTTCCTTTCTTGTTTCATGTGGCTTGGGAAAAAATGTAGCATCAAAAAAGTTGTTAGTGCTAAATGAACTTGTGTTTGGCACAATTTTGGCGAACAGAAACTTAGCACACCCAGAAAAAAATCCGTTCGAAACGTTCAAAAATCAAGACCAAACGTTGTCAAAAAGTGCGTGAGCCCGTTTGTTGACAGTTCATGAACGGTCGTTCGTAAAATGTGACCAAAACTTTAGGGTCGGGTTCCGAACGAATGGTGTCAGTTTAAGAACATTTCGGGCTTAACCTGAGAACATAAAAATCTAAAAAAAAACGAGGTTTGTGTACACGCTAGACTTTCTGGACGCCTGGTAGAGATTTATTTAATTTCCCACCTTATGTTTTGTTATTGCTAGAATTCAATGTATTTTGGATATTTTGCTGAAGACAAAGAATTTATTTATTAATAGAAGCACATATAAACATTAGAAATAATATTTTAATAAAACTTACAATTCACAACCGTCTTCTCGCGGACTCGAACCTGTGCTACCATGTGTCGGAGGCGGACGCTCTAGCAGCTGGACCACCGAGCGAATTTTTCGAGTGCGGAAAATCGGGAGCTAGACCTACATACATGTTTTTATGAACGGTGTTGATATTATCGATTTCGATAGACTTTAACGCGTCTATCGCAGATTTTTCATGAACGGCGTTCGATATCTGAGAACATTTTTCGCAATTTGGAACCAAGTTGTTCGTCGGTAGAAATTGTTACCAACACCGTTCGATTTTCGTGAACAAACGTTCGAAATGTGAGAACTAAAAATGGAGAACGGATTGTTCGCATTTCATGAAAAATGTTCTTTATTTTTTTCGTTCTTTTTTTCTGGGTGCAGAAAATAACATTACAGATGTAAAAAATAAATTGGCTAATTTTGTAAGCAGGCGCACTGAGAAATGGAAGGCTTACCAATATAACAAAATATCAGAAATGGCTAGAAATGAGAATCATTCTCGAAAAAATAATAGATGTGATACAATGGAAAATGTCATGCACGCCCTGCTGGTATCTTCTGATACACTCATTACATCTAAAACGTCAACAAAGTCGGCGAAGTCTATTCATTTTGATAACGTCATTGCTGAACTCCTTATCAATTCTTCTAAAAATAAATAATGATTCTGATTGTTCTGATTCAGATTAAATGTCACATTATATACATATGTGAGAAAACTAGCACATTTGTTAAAATTAAAAAAATATATCTGAAACTTACCAATTTAAAACAAGGAAGAACACTATAGTCGAGTACCTCGACTATCAGATACCCGTTACTCAAAGGGAAATGGAGATATGCAAGCAGCAAAGCGAAATTAAAATTCGCCACCTACCGGCGGTAGACAGATTTAAGCGTTATGGGCGTTAGAGTGGATCAATCGATAGGTATTGACGACACCAATACATTTCAGTTAAAATTTTTTATCTAGCATGCAAATTGTGGGCGTCACAGGTTTTCGCGGTTTGTGGGCGTTTAAGTGGGCGTGGCAAACTTTTTTTAGGTCAATCGATAGGTATTGATGAGAAAAATACATTTCAGTTAAAATTTTCTGTCTAGCATCAAAACTGTAGGAGTTACAGTTTTGGGCGGCTTGTGGGCGTTAGAGTGGGCGTGGCAGTCTACTGAAACAAACTTGCGCTGCGTAAGAAGCTCAGGAATCTGTACGCCAAATTTTAATGGCCTAGCTCTCATAGTTTCCGAGATCTCAGCGTTCATCCGGACAGACAGACGGACAGACGGTCAGACGGACAGACGGACAGACGGACATGGCTAGATCGACTCGGCTAGTGATCCTGATCAAGAATATATATACTTTATGGGGTCGGAAACGCTTCCTTCTGCCTGTTACATACTTTCCGACGAATCTAGTATACCCTTTTACTCTACGAGTAACGGGTATAACATGAAAGGACGCTATAGTCGAGTACCTCGCGAAATTAAAATGCGCCACCTACCGGCGGTAGACAGTTTTAAGCGTTATGGGCGTTAGAGTGGGTGTGGCAATTTTTATACCCGTTACTCGTAGAGTAAAAGGGTATACTAGATTCGTCGGAAAGTATGTAACGGCGACAACTGATAGGCTTTTTTCTTTTGCCTTTAGCTTTGTCCTATGAACCGCTATCTTTCGCATTTCGTTTTGTGTTGCTTCAGCATAGATCAAGCTACGCGATAACATTTATTTCAGGTAAATTGTTCAACAACAACAAGAATAACAACTAAAAGAAGTTGGAATGTGCATATACACTGGTCGGCATATATATTTTGTCATGGCGATGCCTCAGTTTCTGTTTAAATTTTTTTTTATTTTAAATATAAAAAAATGTATGGATTGTACATAATTCATTTAGTTACATTGTATTAAATTATAAATATAACAAATTTTCATTTTTAACATTCATTTAGATTTTTAATTGAATTAAAACTAAAAACTAAGTCATTTCATGGGTGGCATAAGTATTTTGACAAAATTTCTTTTTTCATCTTAATTAACTAATTTGTTTTATAAATTTATTTGAAACTGGAAATTAATAAAAAATATACCCTCCTTTGGTGTCTATGACCTTTTGCAGGCGATTCGGAACGGAATCGACCAAGGTTTGAAGGTATTTTAAGGGAACCTCTTTCCAATTCATTGTAACCTCAGTGACGGTTTCTGCTTTTGTCCTGGTCAGATCAGTGCTTCTTTCTCGCTTTATTAGCGACCACACATTTTCAATAATGTTTAAATCAGGACTTTGTGGCGGCCAATCGAGAGTTTCCACCCCGACATCTCTTAAAAACCTAGTAATCATTCTAGCCTTATGGCAAGGAGCGTTGTCCTGTTGGAGAATAAATTCTTTTCCTATTAATCTGTCGCCGGAGGGAAATGCATAATTGTTTAAAGTTTCTAAATATCGGTTCTGATTCATGGATCCGTCTATGGGAACCAAGTCTCCCACACCATTATATGAAACTGAACCCCAGAACATTACGCTTCCACCCCCATGACTTACTCTTTGACACACAGGAGCATTTTTTTTACGGTAATTCTTGTTAATTCTTACAAAAACTTTCTTTTGAGATGCGTGGAATTCAAAACTACTCGCATCTGTCCACAGGACATTACGCCAAAATGAAGCGGGCTTGGTGATGTATCTTTTCGCGAACTCCAAACGCTTTAGTTTATTTTTAGGGGTGATAAAAGGAATTGGTTTTGCAATATATGTTTTCATATCTGCTTCAATCAAACGCCTGCGTATTGTTCTCTCACTTATGGAAGTGGATGCAGTCTCATCCCACTCTAAGGACACAGCCTTTGGTGTTTTTAAAGGGTCCTTCTTAAAAGCACGGACGATAAGACGGTCTTCATGAGCTGTAGTCTTTCGATTTCTGCCTTTACGGTGAACATTGATCACATCATTAAATTTTTTATATTTATTGATTTGATAATAAATGGTCTGACGAGACAAATTATATTCCTCAGCGATGTTTATTACAGAAACACCCAAGTTATATTTGATCACAATTTCCGATCTTATTTTGGCGCTCAGCTCAGATTTTTTAACCATTTTAAATATTAAAAAATCGACTTTATCCAATATTAATGAAAACTTGTAATAATATTCTTGAACAACACTTTCAGCTTGCCTAGAAACAACTAAATCACGCAATGACAAAATATATATGCCACTGCTAAAATCGTTGCTTGCTGGCATTCTTATCAGCAGAACGAAAAAACAAAACACAATTGACGAAATATTTTGCATATTAACAGTTATTGATTTGCTCTTCTCTTTTATCATAATTTTCAGTTCGAACAATGCACCGGTACTTACAATAGATCAAGAGTCTGATAGTCAAATGAATACTATGACAAAATATATATGCCGACCAGTGTAATTGTATGTTGTGAAAATAATTTTGAATAGGGTTGTATATTTTTGATCAGGATCACTAGCCGAGTTGATTTAGCCATGCCCGTCTGTCCGTAGGAACGCTGAGATCTCGTACACTATATCACCTAGAATTTTGAGATTTTGCATGCAAATTCTTGGCTTCCTGCGCAGGGCAAGTTTGTTTCGGCAGGGTGCCACGCCCGCTCTAACGCCCACAATCGACCATAACACATCCGTCCAGCGCCCACATTTTGTAATATTTTGGAATAATTAAAATACGAACTTGTTTATGTATACATGCCAAAAATTTTGCAAAAATAGCACCAACGTGTAGACAATTCTTCTTTGTGCCACAAAATGGTCATTTTTTTCAATATTTTTATTATGTTTGTAAAAGTAATTAGGGTTACATATCTATTAACTAAAATAAAAGTGGTTACGCCCACAATGCTGACGGTTTTTAAAATTTCGATACATTTATCAAAAAAGTAGCAAAGTTGTGCGGCAACAAAAATAGCACCAACTAAAGAAAAGGCTTAAAAAAATGAAAAATAAATCGATTTTGAAATTTTTTTTTATTTAAATGTATGATTTTGTACATCTTAAGGTAAAAAAATATTGTTCTAAATCTTGGGCTGCAACAACAACCACAACAACAACCGATCTTGACGCCACTTGACACCAAAATCTTTCCTTGGCAAAATTGTTGTGCGACTCTTTCAAAATAGCTCAAGGGCAGTTTTTTCTTCGGTTTTGCATTAAAAACATAGTTTTTTAACATTTCTGCAAAGATTTTCGATGTGTTTTAGTTCTGGAGCTCGAAAGATCCCCATTATAACATTAAGCTTAAGGGTTTTGATACTTTAGACGACTCTCTATCAAACTTTTTTTGGCTTATAATCATGGTAAAGCTTCCAAAATAAATTAATTTTGTATTGCGAATAAAATTGCATCATAATTTCTGAGCTATCAAAGTGAACATGTTGATCCTGTATGTATTTACATTATGATATGGTACCATTATTATAGTACGAGAATATTCCCATACCATAATACTTGCTTCACCATTATTATTCTTTGCAAATGTGAATTGGGGACTCAATCTTGGATTTGTAACATAAGCAATTTTCAGCCGCCAGACCATAAAAGAGTTTCCCTTTTATGGTGGACCTTATTTAAGACTCGTCCTTCAAATTCACCCATGCTCTGCAGTCTAGGGAGATTTTTTTTTTGGACATGAAGCGCATAATTTTTATTTATGTACATTATATCTAACTTTTTATGTACTTACAAATAAAATTCAACTTGACAGGCGGCCTAAACGGGACCTACTTGCATTCATGCACATGACTTTTTAACAGTTATGGGGTCATTGCGGCTTTCGCACTGCGTGCTATTCTCTTAAGTTCTTGTTTTAGGTAACTACTAATCATTATTTTAAATAATTCGACGATTTATATTAAATTATCTTTTGCATTGCCTTTGTAAATTAGCTTTTTAAATGTCCTTCTATTTTTATCATTACAGTCCGCTTAATGACCCATTGGGAACACCATTTAATTCAGTATTTTACCAATTCACTTAGTAGTACTTATTCTTAATACAACAAAACGAAAAACAGCCATGAAATCTGAGCAAATGAAGTTTAAAGCCGAAAACCGTTAATAGTGTTATTTTTGTTGCCGCATATTTTTGGTACTTTTTTAATAAATGTTTCGAAGTTTTAAAAACCATCCGCATTGTGGGCGTAGCCACTTTTATTTTAGTTAAAAGAAATGTAACCCTACTTGCCCTTACAAACAGAATAAAAATATTGCAAAAAATGACCATTTTGTAACACAAAGAAGAATTGCCTACACATTGGTACTATTTTTGTTGCCGCAACTGTATGTACATATGTACATGTCCACTCACCCACACATACATACTCACATTATGCAGTCACCCTCGAGACACCCTCTAAGAAATAAAAATCCAAATTTAATTGTAAACAAGCCGGAGGAAAATTACCATGAAACAAAAACCATAGTTTATAGACTAAACAATTAGAACGAGCCGCTGTTCAGAATATCGGCACGTTCAGGATACTCAGATTTCGGGACCCAAGTCTGAAGTCCAAAGTCTAAATTCAGAAAGTCACTCAATAGCAATAAGTCCCACTCACAAAAAGCTCTAAAGCTCAAAACCGAGGTATGATCGCAAATCAAATAGGAGTTAGACAGTGAGTTCAGTTTGAGATTTGTCAACAGCTAGTCGGTGTTCTTCCAATCCAAAATATTGTAACCAGTGTAAAAGTGAATTAAATAAAGTTTTTTTTTATAATACACTTATGGTGCAGATCTTTAATTATATAATAAATAATATATATTATATATTTATATACTTCTCTGGCGCGTAAGCCCGTTTGTTGACAATTCATGAACGCTCGTTCATAAAATTTGACCGAAACCTTAGGGTTGGGCTCCGAACGTTATTTTTTTATTTGTTTGATAAGTAATCAATGATTTATATGTGTTTCCTTTCCTAAACTCAATTCACTTTCATCCAAGGTTAAAACAACATGTAAAATAAAAAAAAGAAAAGTCCAATACAAAAAATTTGGGCAGTGTGGCAGATTGTGGGTCTGAGTCTGAAATAAGTCTCACATTTGCGGGCCGCCCAAGTATCTAATTGTCAGATGATGGGAGAGCAGAATCTTTTTATTTAATTTATTAAATTCCTGTTGATAATAGAGCTGTTTGGACTGGCCTAGTGGTTTTCTATTTGTTCACAAGGTGTTTTTAGTTGTTCACTAGCTGTTTGGGAGCTGTTATTAGTTGGTATAAGGCTGTTTGGAAGCTGGCGCTTTTTTTGTGGTTTTCCCAAGGACCAATTCCACAATGCAAGTACTTTATTAAAATTTTATATTTTAATTTCAAAATTTTACAATATCTACAAATTTTTTTTTCGATTTTCCCAGTGGTGTTAGCTAATAATTATACCCGTTACTCGTAATCTGCGTTTGGCGCGAAGGATAATAACCTGTATATCATAGAAAGGTTGGTAAGAGTACACTAAAATGGAAAATGGATAATGAAACAAGTTTACAATAACGAAATAAATGAAGAATTATTATAATTAGCCACAAAATATACTTCCGACATTTTAATTGTAATTAAATTGAGGTTTTACGGCTTTAAGAGATTATACAACAGCCTGATGCAGCCCTTATCAATGGTCTTGAGATGTATGATCTTATCAGTGATCGTGCATCTTGGTTGTTGTTTATGCCCTTTTATGCTGGCCAGGAAATTAGAAATCATAAGTCAATGTTTTGGTAAAATAGGTGTATGATCATGTTGCGCCTTTTGCGTGTGAGGTGACATGTTTATTACTCTTTTCAGTTAATGATTCTGGGACGGAATCACATGTGTGCCAACACATCTGAGAAACATTAGCCTGTGAGTTTTTTTGGGGCTATTTTAAATTTGTAATCAGTTTGACATTCATAGGACGACAGTGTGTCGACTTTTGGGACTTTTTTAATTCCTAATTAGTTTCACAAATATTTATTGAACACATACCTGTGTGAAAAGTCCACACGCACATGACGACACCTGACATGAATATTTATTGCTCATAATGAGGAAAAGGTCACGTGATCAATACTGTCACATGGTGGTGATTTTGGTTTGGGGGTCAAGTGTGCGACCTTTCTCACGTACACAAAATCACAACATGATCGTGACATTTTTATGACATCTATGTAAACCTATTAAATTCAGTTAATTTACGAACTTTGCTAATTGTCCTGGAACTCGCATAAATTAATGAGGGGAATCGGGGGCCATTTATATGCAAATTGTCTCCGCATTAACATACAGGAGGCAAAAAGTAAGGTGAATTTTTAATTTAAGCATCGCGGGCCTAACACTTTAGTTACTTTTTTCTTAAGCTGGCAGGACTGTTATTGACATCTGGTCCAAATTTCATTTCAATGTTATTATCAGAAATATATGTACGCTTGTGTTTACCAAACGACCAAAAGTGAATTTTTTGATTTTTCCAAAAAATTCCTTGCCTTAAGGAGTGTGAAACAATGGTTCCGGACTATCATGAAAAGCTTCAATGTATGCTTACGACCTGAAACAACCTAACAATCAAGCAAATCCGTGTTAAAGGCGAGGCCAATAATCTCGATGACAGTTTTTTTAGATTTTCGTGGTGTTGTGCGCTATAAAATTCTTCCACCCGCCCAAACTGTTAAAAAGGAATGTTATTTGATC
Source organism: Drosophila suzukii (assembly GCF_043229965.1). Classification (NCBI taxonomy): domain Eukaryota; kingdom Metazoa; phylum Arthropoda; class Insecta; order Diptera; family Drosophilidae; genus Drosophila; species Drosophila suzukii. The sequence continues at coordinate 26,421,702 of NC_092082.1, read as the reverse complement.
GCTGTGCATCGTTTGCGTGATGCGATTCTGCAACCACCGCATTCGCCTGATTTTGCTCCGTGTGACTTCTGGCTGTTCCCAAAACTCAAGAGACCACTCTGGGGAAAGCGTTTCGAGTCGATTTAGGAGACAACAAGAAAGGAAGTTAAGTTTGTATACCCTTGCAGTTAGATTTATTAAATTTAAAAATATAAAAAATTATATTCCCAATAGCATAAGATAATATGCCAAAAAACAACGAAGATATAATTTGTTTCATATTATTTTCCTACCAATTTTCCGATCGTTCCTATGCCAGCTATAAGATATAGTCGTCCGATTTTGATAAAATTAAATGCGAAATAAAATTAAATGCAAACTTCGGCTTGCCGAAGTTAACTTCCTTTCTTGTTATAAATGGGTTTTATAAATATTTATTAAAAACAATTATTATTATTTGCAAGCGAAAGAAGTATCGCTCACAAATAATGTGTAATCGGAAGTGACGCTGAAATTAAGCGTTCTAATCGGAATTAAACAACATAGGAATATAAAAAACCAGTATCCATTAATTAAAAAATATATTTCTTTAAAATCAAATGAAAAACTCAATTTGTGATTCTTCTTACCTTATTAATACTTAAGACCTAAACTTATTATGAACAAATATTACTTGATGTTACTTAATTATTTTTGGCACTTAGTCACACAATACAACAAAAAGAATTTAGGAACGTATTTTTTGAATTTTTAAATATTCGGCAGATAAGCGAACCATAAATATGTTGCTAGAACAACAAAAGAAAACAAATGTAGTTGTAAAAGGTCTGAAGGTGGATGAAAACTGCTGTCAAAACTCTAATTGAAAAAAACTGCAATTAAAGGGTTCAAGGGTTTCCGATGTGCGAAAGCTTAATGAGCGGGGTGGCAAAATGATAGTTCTAGTGGAATGTGAGTCCCAGGAAGCGGAGAATATTTTGAAGAATGGCCATAAATTGCGTGGAAGTTAGGTGTTCCTTGACAAAGATTTGACAGTGGAAAAACAAGCAAGCAAACAAACAATAAAGTGGCTCTTCTAGAGCTAAAAAAGTTTCTTCTGGCCATTCGCAGGGAAACTAAAGTCAAATTCCAAAGCGACAGTATCAACGTAGACGGAAATTGGATGTCCTTTAATAATAATAAGGGTCTTATGTGGCAATGAAAACCAGCTAAAACAAAATATACGGAAACAGTTTGGAAATGTCTCACAATAATTATGCGTTCCTAAGCCAAAATCAAACAAGGAAGATCGCTATGGTCGAGTACCTCGACTATCAGATACCCGTTACTCAGCTAAAGGGACAAAAGGGAAATGGAGATATGCAAGCAGCAAAGCGAGATTGAAATGCGCCATCTACCCGCGATCTCAATATACGGTTATATACACTCAGGGAAAAACACCGTGCTAAAAACAAGTACAAACAGCCTTGATTTAAGAAAAATTGCATGCTTAACATTTAAGAACGTTCGTGCTCAAAAAATTCTCATATTGAGCACTTTTTGGATTTTTAATGTCTGCCAACTCTAATAATTCCCAACTGTTTATTCTGAAAGTACTCGGTATATAAGGCGCAAAAATTAGACAGTTTTAATGCCCGTGAGCGGCAAGTCGTAAGTAAACTTAAAATATTATTATTATTTATATATATCCCGATTATTTCGTTTCAGTTTCCAATACATATTTCTCTTACTAGCATTAAATAAAAACTCATTTTAATTTCATAATATTTATATACTGATTTAAGAATTATTCGTTCTTAAATCATGCCTGCAACTTTTTACTTTATTATTAAATCGTTCTTGTTTTTAGTGCAAATATGACTTGATTTAAGAATTATTTATACTAGATTCAAGACCGAAAGGTTCTTAAATCTAGTATTTTGGGTCTTGAAAATTCGTGCTCGAAAGTAGTATTTTGTTCTCGCGTTCTGTATTTTCCATGCTTGGCGAAGTTTTGACACCGAAAATACTAGGTTTAAGCACGAAATACTTGATTTTTTTTCTGAGTGTACGGTTATATAATGATTACTTTCAATACATTGCGTCGCTTCAAATTTTTATTCTGTCTGAAACATTTCATTAAACCAAATTGAATGCTGTCGAAATCAAATTTAAAGCCTTTGTTCTTAGATGGGTGCCCGCCATCCGAACCAGCGCCAGAGGACGAGTAAGTGGTGGAATGATATATGGAATAAAAAAACAAGAAAGAACGCTATAGTCGAGTACCTCGACTATCAGATACCCGTTACTCAGCTAAAGGGACCAAAGGGAAATGGAGATATGCAAGCAGCAAATCGAGATTTAAATACGCCACCTACCGGCGGTAGACAGATTTAAGCGTTATGGGCGTTAGAGTGGGCGTGGCAAAATTTTTTTTGGATCAATCGATAGGTATTGACGAGACCAATACATTTCAGTTAAAATTTTAATTTTTTAAAGACAGACGGACAGACGGACAGACGGACATGGCTAGATCGACTCGGCTAGTGATCCTGAATAGAAAAAAAGAATATATATACTTTATGGGGTCGGAAACGCTTCCTTCTGCCTGTTACATACTTTCCGACGAATCTAGTATACCCTTTTACTCTACGAGTAACGGGTATAATAACTTCACGAATAGAATATAAAGAAAGAGATTCTGGGAAGTTATACCAGGTTTTAAGCCATGCTTGATTAAATAAAAGTGCACTGATCATAGAGATTGTAACGAAAGGCTGGGAGAAGCTAAACTTCTCGGATTCGACCACCAGTTAGACACAGTTCCCTCCCCCGTAATGCCAAAGACAAAGTGACAGACGCCAATGGCCGGCACCTAATGAACTTGATCGAGCTGTTTGGCTTCACGGTGGTCAATGGAACGTCGTAAAGCGATCTTTTGGGGGATTACACTTTTATGAGAGGTGAAGCTCGGTCCACCATCGACCTATGTATGTATGGCACGCGGAACCGGATAGAAACTATCAAAGACTTCAAAGTGAGCAGTCAACTATTCTCTGACCACCTCCCTCTGGAAGTTACAGTCATTCTCTCCACAACATCGAACGCAGTCACAGCGCCGCTTGGACTTTTTCCAAGTTTGATTTTGCGAAATCGAGAGAGTGAAATCTATAGGACAAAGTTGGACCGATACATGGCAACAAATTGTGTGGCAGGTTCACACAAGCTCATAATCTACTTTTTTTATTTTCATAGAAAGGCAGTTAAAAGGACAATTTTTATTTTTGACTTATAAAAAAAACAATATCGGACCAAAACGTGTGTCACCCCTGCATAGATTAGGTTTCGTTCTCTATATTGTTTCGTCTATTCACTAAACTTACCTCTACGGGATTTCCAAAGGCAGTGCAAATAAGCGTGTCCTGATCATCAATTTCTCTTCTCTCAATTTCGCAGCGTGGTTTAACTGTTAAATAATGAAATAATAGAGAAATATAATATCGACGTATATCTTTCACAACCTTTATACTTACATTGCACTTCGATTACAGTTTCAGCAATACTGGTGCCATGCTTGTTATAGGCAAGGCAGGTATAAGTGCCATTATCTTTTCTTTCCATTGCCTTATTAATAATTAATGCATTTCCATTGGCAATTGTTTCATTTTTGAAAAACCACTTATAAGAAGGTTCTGTAGATTTGACACATAATTAATGAATACACATAGGTAAAAAATAAAAAAATACCTGGGTTAGCTCGGGATTTACATATTACACGTCCTGGTATGGTATCTTCTTGGACAAACACAATGTTCTCCGAAACCGTAATATTTTCAGGAGCGTCTATTGGAAAATTATTTTGATTTTAAGCAGCTATGGATATGCTAACGCTTGAGCGTTAATATTTCTACTTACATTCAATGCCAAAATAAGTGCGACTCCTGATGCTAGCACCTACTGTATTGCCTGTTGACACGCACGAATAGTTCGCATTATCAGCCTCGATATCAAATTTGGCAAGAGGCCAATTTGGCATATTGAAGTGCTGGAATCATTCAAATAGGCGGAACATGTTAGTTAGACATTAAAAATCAAAATGCTACAGAATTCGATGAAACCATGTCTGCATATTGCGAATAGGAGCTGGCCTGCAGATGGCGAATTTAAATATATAATAGCATACGTTAAGTTTTCCATTTATTATACCCGTTACTGGTCTAGTGAAAGGGTATACTAAACTCGTCTAAAAGTATGTAACAGATAATAGAAAGCGTTTCCGACCCAAAAAGGATACATCTGAGTCGATCTAGCAATGTCCGTCTGTCCATATGGACGCTGAGATCTCGGATACAATAAGAGCTAGAATATTGGCATTGGACATGTAGATTCTTGGCAGAGTGCCACGTCCACTCTAACGCCCACAAACCGCCCAAAACTGTGGCTCCTACAGTTTTGATGCTAGAATAAAAATTTTAACTGAAATGTATTGTTCTCATCAATACCTATCGATTGACTTAAAAAAAAATTTGCCACGCCCACTCTAACGCCCATAACGCTTAAATCTGTATTCCGCCGGTAGGTGGCGCATTTTAATCTCGCTTTGCTGCTTGCATATCTCTATTTAGCTGAGTAACGGGTATCTGATAGTCGAGGTACTCGACTATAGCGTTCTTCCTTGTTTATAATGTGGGCGCCACTAGTTTTTGCATTTTGTGGCCGTGTGAGTGGACGTGGCGTTTGACAGAACCAACATACACCCGGAAAAATTTGGGAATACTTATTAGGTAACCCATGACCTACAAAATTAAAATGGTGAGTTGAAGAAAGCGTTTCCGACCCCATAAAGTATATATATTGTTGATCAGGATCACTAGCCAAGTCAATCTAGCCATCTGTCTGTCCGTCTGACCGCCTGTGATCTCGGAAACTATGAGAGAAAGAGAGTCCAGATTTCAGATTTAGATTCCATAATGAAGCTATGGAGCGCAAGTTTATGCTAATATTCCACGCCCACTCTAACGCAGGAAGCAGGAAGAGTTTGAAGAATAACTCCATCAGGGATGTCACAAAAATCTCTTCCAACCAACTTTACCCCTAAAAGTAAATGTCGGTGTCAAAGAACAAGAGAAAACGCTTTAGTCGATACCCTTGACTATTGGATACCCGTTAAAAAGACTGTCTTAAGCGCGGACAAAGTCAAAGAGGGAAAGCTATGAAGTTAAAATATTTCTTATTCGCTGTATTTAAAAGTATTTGTTTGTGGAAAATATTGGAGAGAAATGATTTTCGCAACTTACAGGTCATCTCAACCACCTGATCCTAATCAACGCGTTAGTAATAAACATTGCAAAGTTAGCAATAAACCGACACTAAACAAGCTCGAAGACAAAATAAGGGCATCTTTTAAGAGATCAAAAACGTGTGTTTTTTTAACGATTCTCATACTATTGTGTTATTTTCGAAAAATATTGCATAAACCTTTCATGAGCATGTCTTCAGTTTTGACAAAGTTATGGTTTTCTGAGTTTTCTTTTTCTGGAAATACTTTTTTTTCGATTTTATACAGCGAAAAAATATCACCATCTATATGGCCCTATTAACGCACAAAAAATCGATTGGTAAAATTGACCAATAAAACAGTAAAATTAACCCACCAAATAGTTATTCTTACGTACGCAAAACCCTTACGTTTAGAAGAAATAGGTATGTAATTTTAAAAAATGGTAGACAACTTCCAGCTGGTGTGGAAGTATATTAAAATGTTGGAGAATATACGTAATACTAAAAGTCTTAACTTTTCAGGCTTTGGCTTGGGAGTGTAGGTGTACGAGAAGCTAGACTGGGAGTCTAGATGTACGAGACGCTAGACCCACTTGGAAATTACAAATAGCACATTGTAGAAATTTTGTTGCGTGTGTCGAAGACTTTACGTTAGGATAACTATTTTTAATTAACTATTTACTACTGCAATAGCAAAAAACATAATTCACGTGAACGTATCTAGGTTAATAGTGGTTTAACAATTAAATAGTAAACAAACCAAAAACAAATACATTGTTTGTGCCTAACCGAAGTATACACTTCTGGGTTACGCTTCGGGACAAGGGGGTAATGAGCACTTGTCGCTAGCACGGGGACGCTTTGATGGCAGGACGATCGGGTCGCGTCAATGGTAACGATGGTTACTACGATGCCGGACCACAGACGGTGCTGTAACTGCGCTGATGTTGAGCTAACGTAGGTTACCTGCTAGTTGAGATAGTGTAGGATTACGGGCTCTATTCCCGGAGGTGGAACCGCGGAGTTATAAGTTGCGTTGATAACTGATTTGGTCTTAAATTTATACATGCTTATATACTCTTGAAACACGGAAGTTTAGTGTAATTATTAGTGAAATAAGCTTTATTCTAGAGTAGGTATTCTAGAGTGCGTAGCTTGCTCGGCTGACATTGCATACTGTGCTGACTGCATAGGCAGGTACGGCACACTGCCGTGCAGTCGGTGAGACGGTGAGTTAGTGAGACATATAATATGCTGATCAGCAATTCTCATCTGCAGTGGGTGCTACTGAGCGCCTGGTACTGTTCCCAACTTGGCTACTGCTTGATTTGTTGGGTGCTGTTCATGGTTGAGCGCCATGGGTACGAACATTCTCCCCCCATTGAGGGGTACCCTCAATTAAGGCGTGATGTCGGTCAGCCCTTGGCGGAATTGTATAGAAAGCAGCTAACAATTCATTGACCGTGGAGGATCTTTCCTGACTAAAGTCCTTTATATCTTCTTAATGCTGCCTAACTTCCCTTTGCGACAAAAAGTGTCATTGCCTTTGGGACTGAAATTTTGCAGTCGTAGAAATTTATCATTTGGCACGTCTATGGTATGTGGACCTTCTGCAAAAAAGCTTAGATATTTCTTGGTAAAATTTAGATATGTTGTACAAAAGTCAGTAGTAATAGTTTTTAAAGTGATGAATAGTCGGTGCTATAATAATTGGTTTTTCTCTTGCAGTATGTAATTCAGCCAGCTGCAAAGAACCATTATATGTCGCGGATAATTCTCGTTCGGACGAGTCAGTGTCGCTAGTTCTTTATTGGCTACACATATCATCAGTTCAGTCCTGCAAGATCGCCTACGTCTTCTTATAAAATAGATTGATTTCCGTATCAGATGAGGTTTATTTATTGAGAAAACCTGTGACTACATAACCAATCGTTGTGCCTTGCGCCAGAGGTTTAATAGGTCCTAGTCTTAAACGAGGATATACACCAGCAGTCCCTCGGGAATATTAAAATCGTTTGCAATCGGTGATGACTATCGGTTTGTAATGACTGTGGGAATAATAAATTCCTCTACGAGAGCCTTAGTATTGATCTTATTGCAGTTGTTATTTTTCCTCCAATTCCAGATATTTCAATCGGTGACGACATATTCTTAGGAGATAGCAGATCTGCCATCCTCCTTTAGATACGATTACAACGCGACATGTTTGCAGTTGACCGGTTGGCCCTTGTAATGATACCTTGGTGGTCGCGAGCAGAACATATCCTGTAGAGTTGTCGTAGCCTGTAATGGTTACTGCGCCGGACATTGGATTGCTAGTCGGTCCTTTATGTAACAAGGAATGATGCCTTAGCTGGCAGACTCGACAAGTGGCCAGTGATCCACAGGTTTCAACCTTATGAGCTGAACACTTGAATAATAAATTGGAGCCGCGTTGAGGGGACCATTTCCTGAAAACCCCTACACGCTCTAAGATGATGTGGTATTTGTCACCTACAAATCTTACAGCTCTCTTCGTTGTGAACTGACTGATGGCGAAGTGTTGCTGTAGGTTGTGCGCTTAACGTCTTCAGCATGCAAGCGCGCCGCTTAATAAACGTCAGTACACTCCTTAACGTTGGAATTTCCATTGGTGCGTCCGCTGAATTTTCCAGTGCAGCTATAGCCTGTTGGTCTAGTTTTCTTCTGATAATAAAATACAGGATTGGATCCCAGGATTTTGTGCTGATATCGAGGTTTTAAAGGGTACTCAAAGTCTATCGCACTGTATCATGTAGTGCTCAAAGCTGTTGTGCAGACCCGTTAGTGGGCATATAATCGACGATTTCTCCTATTGCAGCAAATACTAATATTTTTCCGTTTTGGTACCTGGCTTTTAGTCGTTGCAAGGTGTCATCGCATCCGCCTTGTGAGACGGCTATATCTGTCTTGGGTCAACGCGAAGTGAGCCTTGTAGTTAATTAATTTCGCAAATAAGTCGTGAAACGTGGCCAATCTAGATATTCGCCATCAAACTCGGGAACACTGATTGGCGGTAGAGATAGATTCTCATTGGAGCGTCATTTTCTCGAAGCAAGGTCATATTATATTATTCATATAAGGTCTGGAATTGACTAACTTCTTCTTTGGCGGCTGCCTCTGCCCCAGACGTATTATCGAGATCATCATGGGCATGTCTCAATAATTCCCATTGAACCTCCCGGTGTCGTTGTAGGGCTGGGGTGATCGTAGGTGCATTGGACGCCAGAATTAGAGATGATTATAATTCGTTGCGTAACCGACGCGGCCATCCGTCAACTAAAGAGACGATTAGTTGACGGATAACCGCGTCGATCAATGAGTCACTCTTGATTTGCTTGACTAACGGGTCTTTTGGATTGTTTTGAATTCGCCGAGGAGCCTTTTAAGGGCCGCTGATATTTCTCGACCATCTCCGTTAATCCTGTTAGTCTTGAAGCATACTCATCTCCAGTGGATAATGCCGCTTGCTGGACTTCTTCATCTAGGTCGCAAAACTGCTGCCAGAGATCTTTCAACTGGCTTAGGTTACAATAATAGCCGTCTCGGTGGCGTCGTTCGACCGAATCCTTGCCATAATTCATTATGAGCTGTTGGATCTGTACTTGTAGCTCATTTTGGTTGTTTAGTAATCGATTGTGTAAATCGATTCTTGTGTGACTTGTTTCCTTTATGAATGATGTTGACATAATGTGATAAATTAAAACTTTAATTAAACGAAGAATCCTGTGAAAAAAAGCATTTTGCGTTTCCGGAAAAAATATAGGCGTGGCTCAGAGTGAATCGACACCTTGTACGTGATGCAGGGGACATAATAGACACTATTCTTAATAAGAAAGAACGCCATATAGTAGAGATTTAGGCCAAATCGTTTCTAAGAATTAAACAAAAAACTTCAAAATCGATCTAAAAAAACTTTGCCCATAATTTTTAAACGATGGTATTTAGACAAATCATATTTGGAAGGAGTACACAGTATTTCAATACACCATAAAGCTTTCGAAATTGAGCTATTCATAGCTGTTTTCCCGCCAAACTAGCGAGTTTTTCCAAAAGTAGTGAACTAAAGATTCTTATATTAAACTGTTAAACAGCATCTAAAATTTTCAGGACGTTACTATAAAGTTTGGATGTTAGATGATCTGAACTGATAAATGTGGCCATACTTGTTGACTAATAAATTTAAAACAAGACTTTTTACAACAATGTGTCGTACGTCAAAAATTGCGGAATCTCAAGGGTTATGCACATTTAGGACCAAATTTGTTCGAGCCGTTTTTGAGAATCAATAAAAAACTTAAAAAGTAGGAATAAGAAAAGACAAATCATGTTAGAAAGGCGTACAAATTATTTCGAAATACCTTTCTAACGACATGTAGCCCAAGCCTGTCGCTTTAGTAGTTCACAAGTTACGGGTGTACAAAATTTAGCTATTAATAGCTGTTTTCACGACAAGCTTGGGAGTTTTTGCAAAAGAGGTAGAACAAAAGGACCCTAATATATGATTTTTGGTACTGAGTGACTTTCTGAATTGGACTTTGGATTCCAGACTTGGATGCCCAAGTCTCAGTATCCTTAAATGTGAGAACGCGCCGATTGTCAAAACAGCGACTTGTTCTAATTGTTTAGTCTATATGTTGGGGTGTTTAGTTTCATGCTAGTTATACCCGTTACTCGTAGAGTAAAAGGGTATACTAGATTCGTCGGAAAGTATGTAACAGGCAGAAGGAAGCGTTTCCGACCCCATAAAGTATATATATTCTTGATCAGGATCACTAGCCGAGTCGATCTAGCCATGTCCGTCTGTCCGTCTGTCCGTCTGTCCGTCTGTCCGTCTGACCGTCTGTCCGTCTGTCCGTCTGTCCGTCTGTCCGTCTGTCTGTCCGTCCGGATGAACGCTGAGATCTCGGAAACTATGAGAGCTAGGCTATTGAGATTTGGCGTACAGATTCCTGAGCTTCTTACGCAGCGCAAGTTTGTTTCAGTAGACTGCCACGCCCACTCTAACGCCCACAAACCGCCCAAAACTGTAACTCCTACAGTTTTGATGCTAGATAGAAAATTTTAACTGAAATTTATTGTTCTCATCAATACCTATCGATTGACCTAAAAAAAAGTTTGCCACGCCCACTTAAACGCCCACAAACCGCGAAAACCTGTGACGCCCACAATTTGCATGCTAGATACAAAATTTTAACTGAAATCTATTGGTGTCGTCAATACCTATCGATTGATCCAAAAATAATTTTGCCACGCCCACTCTAACGCCCATAACGCTTAAATCTGTCTACCGCCGGTAGGTGGCGCATTTTAATTTCGCTTTGCTGCTTGCATATCTCCATTTCCCTTTGAGTAACGGGTATCTGATAGTCGAGGTACTCGACTATAGCGTTCTTCCTTGTTTTCTATTGGCTTGCTTATGGTACGATGGTAATTTTTCATCGGGCTGTTTAAATTTAGATGTGGGATCTTATTTCTTAGAGGGTATCTCGAGGGTAAGTGCATAATGTGTCCGAAACAGAATAACTTTTTAATTCTAAAATCTTATTCAACGAACCTCAGCCGCAAGCTTTTCTTTTTTAAGCTTCTATACCTTTAATTTTGTGTGTCAAATAAAATCTTATGCTGAATTGTTGCATCTCGTTGTGAAATGAAATTATTCTGACCCATGCAATTTTATTGAAAATTGGAACGCAATCTAATGATCTGAATGATCTGAACTTAGAACGCAAAAGCTTGGGCTTCGATCGTGACAGAAAGGGCTTGGAATGGAAGTTTAAGTTTACTCTCAAATCATCAAATGTATAATAACAAAAATTAGTCATATTAAGGATATAGTTATATTATTATTATTAAATCATATTAAGGATATAAATTATTTAAAATGTTTATATTATCCAAAGAGAGTTCCTAGTTGTTTAATAAAATATAATCGGATATTTCATAGTTTCTGAAGTTGTTTGTAGTAATATACATAGTTAAGAATTCTGTTGTCTTAATTGGTATATGAAAAGTTATTGATTATGGTTGTACCAATAAATGCTATTGGGAATGACCCGTTTAATTCGGAGTTGTTAACAATATTGTTACCATTTATTAAAATGGCACCATCTAAGATAATGTCTATTCTTTTTTTTCCCTTGTTTTTTTACAAATTGATTTCTCACCGTTTAATTAATCGTTAATCGTAATTATTAAAGAGTTATTTCTTATATGTAGACATTTACCTGTTAATAATTTTCCATCGGTTTGGAAAATTTAAAGTCAGCGACAATTACTGTCTTTTGTTCGCGTTTTAATATTTCTTTAATATCTTCATTGCTTAATATTTATACCCGTTACTTGTAATATACCCGTAAGAGGGTGTACTACGTTCGTCGGATAGTATGTAACAGGCAGAAGGAAGCGTTTCCGACCCCATAAAGTATATATATTCTTGATCAGGACCACTAGTCGAGTCGATCTAGCCATGTCCATCTGTCCGTCTGTCCGGATGGACGCTGAGATCTCGGTAACTATAAGAGCTAGGCTATTGAGATTTGGCGTGCAAATTCCTGAGCTTCTTGCGCGGCGCAAGTTTGTTTCAGCAGGGTGCCACGCCCACTCTAACGCCCACAAACCACACAAAGCTGTAGCTCCTACAGTTTTGGTGCTAGAATACAAATTTTAACTGAAGTGTATTGTTCTCATATTGTTCTCAAAGTGTGCACGCCCACTCTGACGCCCATAACGCTTAAGTCTGTCTACCGCCCACATAACCATATATTGAGATCACGGGTAGGTGGCGCATTTCAATCTCGCTTTGCTGTTTGCATATCTCCATTTCCCTTTAGTCCCTTTACACTCAAAAAAGTAATCACCATAAATATTAGAAAATCTCCCTTGGTTTAAAAACGCCAATCAATTAGGAAATATTTTCTTGAATTAAGAAATATTTTTCTGATTATATAAAAAAATTCTAAAATTTACGGAACTTCGCGGTAATATTTTTTTTTGTAAAGAAGATGAGGAAGATTCTCATGTTTTTCTTTAACTAATGACGAATTTTTCTTGATTTTTTTTATTGATTTTATTTTGTACCTTAATGAAATCATCATGATCCGGAGTTTCTGCTAACCATTTCCACATAGTGCCTAACTCTAGTATTCCCCTTCTTGATCTTGTTGATATTAAATGGGACAAAATTAATTTGATTACTTTTATATCGGATTTAATTTCCCATTGTGACCTTTTGTTAGAATACCTTTTTAAATTATTTGATTCTGTATTTATAATTTTTTTATAAAAACTTAAATTAGTTACGTGGAACAAATCGTTGTATAATTCATAAGAAACAAGGAAGAACGCTATAGTCGAGTACCTCGACTATCAGATACCCGTTACTCAGCTATATGGAGATATGCAAGCAGCAAAGCGAGATTAAAATGCGCCACCTACCGGCGGTATACAGATTTAAGCGTTATGGGCGTTAGAGTGGGCGTGGCAAAATTTTTTTTGGATCAATCGATAGGTATTGACGAGACCAATACATTTCAGTTAAAATTTTTTATCGAGCATGAAAATTGTGGGCGTCACAGGTTTTCGCGGTTTGTGGGCGTTAAAGTGGGCGTGGCAAACTTTTTTTTGGGTCAATCGATAGGTATTGATGAGAACAATACATTTCAGTTAAAATTTTTATTCTAGCATCAAAACTGTAGGAGCCACAGTTTTGGGCGGTTTGTGGGCGTTAGAGTGGGCGTGGCACTGTGCCGAAACAAACTTGCGCTGCGTAAGAAGCTCAGGAATCTGCACGCCAAATCTCAATAGCCTAGCTCTCATAGTTTCTCTCAGCGTTCATCCGGACAGACAGACGGACAGACGGACAGACGGACATGGCTAGATCGACTCGGCTAGTGATCCTGATCAAGAATATATATACTTTGTGGGGTCGGAAACGCTTCCTTCTGCCTGTTACATACTTTCCGACGAATCTAGTATACCCTTTTACTCTACGAGTAACGGGTATAAAAACATCCTTGAACAGAAAAAATGCATGGTTCGAGTAATCAAATATTTCTTAACTGGCCAATATTATGATTGATAAAAGAGGTGTAAGGAAAGCCATTTTCTCTATGTTAAAAAATAATTTTTTTCCTTAATATTATCTTTGTGTATGTTTTTGTTTCTACTATTAATTATTATTTTATTAGGCATAACTTTCTTAGCTATTTGTATATTCGGTTTAAGCTTATTTCTTTCTCCATATTTCTTTTCAAAACTACTTGTCCTACATGATATTATTTTCCTTTCTGTTTCCATTATTTGTTTCTAACATTTTCTCTTCACTTTTTTTTTCAATATTTGAGGAACATTTTCGTCCTCGATTTTATTATAATGAATGTCAAAAGGTTTTTGGTTCGTTGTGAAATGAATACTCTGATTATATTCCTGAGCGGCTTCTATAACGATTTCAGAATAATCGGTTAGATTAAATTCTTTTTTATGCAGCGTGCTAAATCTGTTAGTGTCCAATGTGCCCTTTCATCCTGTTCGTTTGAGGTACTGTGCCTCGGATCTGCGTTGTGTAAAGTTAATCAGCACCTTTGTGCAAAAGGTTTAAATTGGGCCAAGGTAAAGCTCGGTTCATTATCGGTCATAAGTACTTTGTCTTGGGGAAATTGTTAAGGAATTCCAGTATGTTTAATTTATTATACAAGTTATAAAAGTTATACTTTTCGCATAGTATATATCAATATGTAAGTTTTCTCCTTCGTTAGTTGGTATTGGAGCTTTACCAATTGGAATTTTAATTGCTATACTTGTTTTCCTTCAAAATTTTTCTATTTTTAAGATACTGATTTTTTTGTCAATTTGTGCGATTGTGCGTTTCTTCTTACCGTTTTCTAAGTCCTGAAAAATATTTGCTTATAAAGAAATTTGTTAGTACAAATAATTTTTAAAGATACTTGAATATGATATAAAACTTCTAAGCTACAATAAATTCCAACCGTTATGTTCGGTGGTAGATACTTTCTTAATATACACCGGTCGGCATAAGTATTTTGACGAAACAAAAGTTAAATATACTCATAATTTGAACTTACTTCTTGAAAACTTTGGCATCAATGGAAAGGTAATTTAAATGCCGTATGAATTATACCATACATTTCTTAACCTATCATAAAAATGAATCATAAAAAATGTAAGCAAAATGATTTTTGAAAAATTATTTTTGCAGCTACTATTGTTTTTGTTTGAAGAAACTTTTTGCATCAAAAAATTTAAGTTTTCAAGACGAGAAAAAAGTTTAAAGAGTAGATTTTCACACAAATTCGTCCTTTTCAATAAGTACTGAATGGGTTAAGAAAAGTATTGTATCATTCAGACGGCATTTAAATAACATTTAAAAATTGTTGTTGAAATTTGTTTAACACAAAATGCTGTGTCTTTATCTGAGTTTGACTGTTCAGTAAAGACTATATCGCTGTTTGTTATATTATTTATTTGTATTCGTGATAATGCATTGGCTACAATATTTGTTGTTCCGGGTTTGTATATTACACCAGTTTACAAAAAAAAATTGATGAAATACGCCTTTCAGGAAACCTTTGTTTTCCGGTAAGATACATCTCCCTGATTAAGAAAAGGGCACTTAAAATTTTTTCTATGGTACCAATTTGGATGACGTTATGCATAGCTACTTGCACCAAAATCTTACGTTCCCCAACACTGAAAATTTAAAATAATGTTTAACGGCATCTGCTCCCGAATACTGAACTTGGGTATATACGTTTAAAAATCTGTAAAAAATCGATTTACCAACGGATTGTCGTGATCAATAGCGCATATTCTCCGTTAAGGTTCAGCCTTCAAGAAAACAACATAAAACTAATTTCGGTTTTTAGGCGTGTATTTTTAAAGAAGCAATTTATGCCAGCGTTTTTGCATTTTTTCCAAATTCTTCAACTTTGACGAAGTGTAGCTTTTAAACTAATGAATGGAACTCAATGAGGTGTATAAGAAAGTTAAAAGGCATTCTATTACCTGTAAAATGAGTCTTCAATGACCGAATTGGGTTTATCTCAACTCGAGTTAGAAAATAAAAAAGTGCGAAAAACGTTTTTTACACTTTAAAAAAAATTGGTACCATACAAATATTTTAAGTGCCCTTTTCTTAATCAGGGAGATGTGTCTTACCGGAAAACAAAGGTTTCCTGAAAGGCGTATTTCGTCAATTTTTTTTTGTAAGCTGGTGTTATTTTAGGGGTACAACTTTCTATGAAGGAATACCATCTTTTCATTTATACGTTTGGATTTTTATCCGAAATTGTGAAGGATAAGGGTTGATGGCTAACAATTCTTTTTATTTGTGGCATAAAGTTGTTCCGTTTTGTTCAATGTTTTTTAAATCAAAGTAACTAGTTTTTTATCTTGTCTTAGTACTGCCCCGATAGCGACGTCTGATGCGTCTGTTGATAAATTTTTACTATAATCTGGCTGAACTAATTCAACCTGTGCTATAAGATCTCTTAGCTCGTAAAAATCTTATACAGCTTATTCGTCAAACTGTATTGAAATTTTTGTAGACATTCTTTTTTTTCCCTTTTTTCCCCTCCTAGATATTTTGTTAATGGTTAAACAATTTTTGCATAGTTACGGATACATTTTCTGTATTACCCCACTACAACGCCCACAAGCCGAGCAAACCTGTGGCGCGCACAATTTTCATGCTAGATAAAAAATTTTAACTGAAATGTATTGGTCTCGTCAATACTTAGCGATTGGTCCAAAAAAAAATTTGCCACGCCCACTCTAACGCCCATAACGCTTAAATCTGTATACCGCCGGTAGGTGGCGCATTTTAATCTCGCTTTGCTACTTGCATATCTCTATTTAGCTGAGTAACGGGTATCTGATAGTCGAGGTACTCGACTATAGCGTTCTTCCTTGTTTTTTAACTATCAAAGCTATCAAAAAGTTATCCTAACGTAAAATCTTACAAACAAAAGTGTGTAACAATAACTTTAAAAATGTTCTTCAATGTGTTCTTAATAATTTCCAACGTGGTCTAGCGTCTCATACATTTAAAAATTACTTTTCTTATTTTGCCTTTAAATTACCATGCTACAGGGACGTATATATGAATTGAATTAATAATTTGATCAATTTCATAGATATATACCGACTATAAGAACAATTCACTTTTTATATTTTATGGGTTGAGTAAATATTAAAATAGTTATTTAATTACAATCTATGGGTTCGGTTTACTCTACCCTTTTTTAGAAACATACCAATTTTTTTCATAACTCTTATTACGTTTACGTATTACGTAAAAGCTACAATTGACAATTCGATGGTTTTTACTATTATATTGTGTTCGACAATGTGGTTTTTTTTTAGAAAATACCATATTTTCTGGAAAAGAATTCCATTATTTACCTCTAAAACGAGCCGTCATAAAACTCGATCTCCTCACTACTGCTCTCTTTATCATGTAAACAAATAAGGAGTAACTTAAAACTAAAGGGAAAGAAAACAGAACTTAAAGATTTCGTTTTGCATGGCAGGCCCATATAAAATGAGTTGCGTATTCATCAATATTTTTATACCCGTTACTCGTAGAGTAAAAGGGTATACTAGATTCGTCGGAAAGTATGTAACAGGCAGAAGGAAGCGTTTCCGACCCCATAAAGTATATATATTCTTGATCAGGATCACTAGCCGAGTCGATCTAGCCATGTCCGTCTGTCCGTCTGTCCGTCTGTCCGTCTGTCCGTATGAACGCTGAGATCTCGGAAACTATGAGAGTTACAATACTGGGATTAGGCACGCAGATTCCTGAGATTCCTGCGCAGCGCAAGTTTGTTTCAGTAGAGTGCCACGCCCACTCTAACGCCCACAAACCGCCCAAAACTGTGGCTCCTACAGTTTTGATGCTAGATAGAAAATTTTAACTGAAATGAAATGTTCTCATCAATACCTATCGATTGACCCAAAAAAAAATTTGCCACGCCCACTTTAACGCCCACAAACCGCAAAACCCTGTGACGCCCACAATTTTCATGCTAGATAAAAAATTTTAACTGAAATGTATTGGTCTCGTCAATACCTATCGATTGATCCAAAAAAAAATTTGCCACGCCCACTTTAACGCCCACAAACCGTAAAACCCTGTGACGCCCACAATTTTCATGCTAGATAAAAAATTTTAACTGAAATGTATTGGTCTCGTCAATACCTATCGATTGATCCAAAAAAAAATTTGCCACGCCCACTCTAACGCCCATAACGCTTAAATCTGTATACCGCCGGTAGGTGGCGCATTTTAATCTCGCTTTGCTGCTTGCATATCTCCATTTAGCTGAGTAACGGGTGTCTGATAGTCGAGGTACTCGACTATAGCGTTCTCCCTTGTTTATAACTATTAAACTATTCTTATGTAGCTCAAAAATTAATTTTATAAATAAGTAACGATTTTTTGACAATGTAAAGAATAAAGGTTCACACCAGATATGTTACAAGGTTGGGGACAATGCATCATGAGAATGCATCATTGTTGTTGAGGACATTTAAAAGTTCAGTTGATTTAACTAAATTTTTGTCAAATGCACAAGTATATTTTACTTACCAAAACTGATAGCATGCTTTCAAAATCACCTGTGGCGGGGGATGCCTCCATGTATTTTTCCTTAACGAAATATCGGGTATCGTTTTTCTCTATTGGCTCACCGTCCTTCTGCCAAGATATCTCACAGCGCGGGACACACTCAATTCGACAGGTCAAAGTTGCATTGGGCGAGGAGTGCAATACTCCCGTATAAGGTGGTAAGTTTTTGATGAAAAATGGCGGTGCGTGTACCTCCAAGCTTACTGTAGCCATAACTCCTCTGCCGCCTTCATTGTATGCGAAGCAAGAATAATTCGTCCGACTATCTAGACCAACCGGCTCCACCGTCCAGTCCTTCGTCACAATGTCCTGCAGAGGACCCCGACCGCCACGCAGCCAACGATATCTGTTGGGTTTCGAAACTATTTGAGCAAGAAACGAAAATTTGCCCATTTTTCGGTAAAGGGCATAGGACGATGCGGTGGCGAGCGAATCATACTTTTGTTGTGCCCCCGTGTAAAGAGTTAAGAATTGCGATTGTAGCATGTAGGTGGTGAGCGTGAGTAATGTACAATGGGAATGGTTTAAATATAAATCAATTAGAGCATGAGTTTCTTTAATTTCGTGAGCTAAATGCGATGCGCTGGCTTCTAATGATATTTGTGATGATGCATTGGATTGGAGTGGTTTTTGGTTTTTATTTAGCAGCAGCGCTTCGAAAGCAATGCCGACTTCTTGCGGTTGCAGTTCTTGTACGGTGTGGAAATCAATAAAAGGTGCGTGTTGGGATCTTGTCTTTTTGTGAGTCTGGTTGGCCTGTGTTACAAACCTATTTGTGTCTGGATATCCGGGATCATCAACCGAGCACGAGAAAGTCACGCTCTTTTTTTTCACAGCGACTAACGGAAAATGAGTTAGTGTTGAAGGTCCCGGTTCGTAATGTACCTATTACAAATATACATTGAAAATTTAGATTTCAATTAAATAAGAATAAATAGCAAACTGAATGCAATTTAAACCAACCATAAGTTCCTTGTCTTCACTGCGCGGACCCCAGCCTGCAGAATTGAATCCTTCACAGGAATAATTGTAGAAGAAGCCACGTCCAATACTCTCCAATAAAAGTTTACTTGGATCTATGTGGCATAAATCTTCCTGAAATATATACAATTAAGTTACAAATATATCCTTATATATTTAAACTTAAGTTTAACGATGTAAGTAAAGAAATATTATGGCAAATGCGCATAAATAAATTGGCAAGGAAGAAGGGAGGGAGTCAGGCACAAAATATCATTCTTTTAGTATCATAAATTAAGTACGAAGTTGAAGGTATGAGTAAAAATGTAGAAAAGGGTCATTCCACGTCAAAAGTGACACGGAATTTGTGGTCAAATCTCAGAAGATGACAAAATAATTATAGTGAAATTTAATATTACTCGTAGAGTAAATAAATACGTATATTGTGTTCGCGGAAAATAATGTAACAGGTTGAAGTAAGCGTTTCTGACCCTACAAGTATATGTTTTTTTGATCAGGATCACTAGCTGATTCTGCTATGAATACCAAAAAGGATTCAAATTCGAACATTGAATAAAAAGTTATGCTTCCTAGGAGGGGCCAGATTGCAAGACCGGAATCTTTCGCTCTGGCGACCACATTTTGATAGCTATACTGTTATATTGCTTCATATATATTCTACTAGTGCTTATGAAGTCAATTGACGCTGTTGCGAAGTGTGAGCAGTCAATTTGCTACTGTAATGAGTATTTGATAGACGAGGACGTCGACCATATACTGAGATCGTGCGAGCTGATATGTATATGTGTAAGTAAGTCGTTGTAGGAATATTATTAAATACAAGTACTTAGAATTTAAGATTTAGATACATTTTTTTCATAAGAATTAGCCGTTCTGGCAGCTTTTAATTCGTGGGCGTTGCAATTTATTTATTTTTTTTCCATTTTTTTTCTTAATTCTACCATACTTCAGTATTCTCGGGTAGTATAAAGTAAATATTGATATTATTAATGATTTTTTTGCATATTCATAGAAAGAATTCGGGTCTGCTAAAACACCGTTTTTAAAGCTCGTTATCGGCCACACCCTTAGGTGGCGCTATAGGATAGGTGAGTTAGTGAAAAAAGTTGCCATCCCTCTCGCGATCCCTTAAGCTGAGTAGCGGGTATCTTATAGTCGAGATAGAGCTGGAAACAACATCGGCGATGTATCGATACATCGATGTTTTCCAGAACTCGGGAAACATCGAGGTTTGAAAACCTCGATGTTCGATGTTTCATCTCATTTCTTTTTTTAAAAGTAGCACAATTGCGTATGCCAATTTTAAAGAGGCCCAGGAATGCGAACGTCCTTATAGTTTAAAGCAAGAATGTTCTACAAGATGAAACAGAGTCTATTATATGGACAGAATTTTGATCACAAAGGTTGCCATCGCAAGTGTGCTACTAAACACGGCCAAAGGGTTGATGCCGCTAACATCTGATGAAATATCCATTCTGGAGGATTTCAAGGTGATACTTTCACCTTATGAGAATGCAACGGTACACGCATCTTCGAGTACTTCTGTGACAGTGTCGTTGGTGATTCCGGTTGTTTGTGGTATTTTACACAATCTGGCAGCCATGAAAACTAAACTCAAGACTAAGGTAGGTCAACATGTCTGTTATGACATACTTCAAGGGGTCTACAAAAGATGGGTCCCCTATGAAAATCGTAGCGTAACACGAAGGACCACAATTTAAGGAGGGATTTTGGAATACATTAGTTCCACCCAAGTCGTTAAATCGTTAGAGGAGGAACTGTCGCACATCAATGCTCCAACAAAAATTTAAACATCATCAAGCCCGCAAACACCAGAATCCACAGCAGAGTCCAACCTACTACTCCGTTTTTTACAACAGATATCAAATGACTCCGGCCACCTCTACGGAGAGTGAGAGGATGTTCAGTAAAGCTGGACTTGTTGTTAGCGAAAAGCGGAGCTTTTATTATATCTTATATCTTATTTTATCTAGTCTTAATTTTAATTATGTTTTTTTTTTCTTTTTTTTTTGCGTAGAACTCGATGTTGTTTTTATACCCTTGCAGAAGATATATTGATTTCAGTCAGAAGTTTGCAACGCAGTAAAGGAGACGTTTCTGATTATGTTTCTTGATAAGCTTGACTAGACGAGTCGATCTAGCCATGTCCGTCTGTCCGTCCGTTTCTACGCAAACTAGTCTCTCAGTTTAAAAGCTATCGGGCTGAAACTTTCCCAAAAGTCGTATATCTTTTGCAGGTAGTATATAAGTCGGAACCAGCCGGATCGGACAACTATATCTTATAACTTCCATAGGAATAATCGGGAAAAAAAATTTTTTTTAATTATAACTTTGATGTTTTTAACATATAACCTCCTAAGCTTGGAAATAACATTTTTTAATTCGTTTTGAATTTCGAATTAAATTTTATCAAAATCGGACGACTATATCATATAGCTGCCATAGGAACGATCGGAAAATTGGTGTTTTTTATCATATAACCTCCTACGCTTGGAAATAACATTTTTTAATTAGTTCTGAGTTTTGATATTTATTTTATCAAAATCGGACGACTATATCGTATAGCTGCCATAGGAGCGATCGGAAAATTGGTGGGAAAATTATATGAAACAGATTATAGCTTCGGTGTTTTTTAACATAAAACCTCCTACGCTTGGAAATAACATTTTTTAATTAGTTCTGAATTTCGAACTCAATTTGATCAAAATCGGACGACTATATCGTATAGCTACCATAAGAACGATCGGATCGCGTGGAAAAAAGTTTTTTTAATTAGTTCTTAATTTCGAATTTAATTTTATCAAAATCGGACGCTGCCATAGGAACATTCGGAAAATTGGTGAGAAAATTATATGAAACAAATTATAGCTTCGGTGTCTTTTGACATATTTCTTACACTATTGGGAACATCATTTTTTGTATTTTTAAATTTAATAATTATAACTGCAAGGGATATAAACTTCGGCTTGCCGAAGTTAACTTCCTTTCTTGTTTATTTTCGTTTTAATTGAATTGTGACTTAATTTTAATTTTTGTGTTGAATAAACGAGTAAGTTTCGTTTCAAAAAAGAAGAAGACTGTGGATCTAAAATACAGCGTAATTTTTTATAATGAACTTTTTACATGTGATTTATTTATAGTATTTGTAGAAAATAAAATGCGGTTATAGAACTCTGGCAACGCTGGTATGTACTTAGTGTCATCTCGCTCGTTTACTTTCGAAATTGTTCTCCAACCAGCGCAGTGAATTGGATGACCCCAATAGTAGCGTGGACTGGTAAGAAACCTTGTATAAATCATCTAAAGGTATTTGGTTCTATTGCAGTTGCTCTGGACAAGAGTCCAAGAAAAGGAAGCAAGTTTCAACCAAAAGGAAAGGAGTATATAAAGCAGTACAACATCCTTGGTGCCTTAGTGTCAAAAGATGTTCCGATACCAGCAACATTTAAAGAAGTTATGAGCAGTCCGTATGCATCCGAATGGCGTGATGCTATGCAAAGGGAATACGATTCTCTTCTCGCAAACCAAACCTGGCAGATTGCAGATTTACCTAGAAATCAGCGTGCGAACGGATGGAAATGGGTATTCAACGTTAAGCGCGACAAGGATGGCCAAATAGAACGTTTCAAGGCACGTGTGACTGCAAAAGGATGCTCCCAGCAGTAAGGCGTTAACTATCATGAGACTTTCTCTTCAGTTTGAGGGCTGGAGAGTGTGCGTTTCATATTGGCCTTAGCAGCAGAGCTCGGTCTGTTTCTGCATCAGATGGACGTATGAACAGCGTATTTAGCAGCGACCTTAGTGAGATGGTATACATGAAGCAACCGGAGGGGTATATCGATCAGAGGCGTCCTGGGAAAAGTCTGCTTCTCATAAAGGTGATATACGGATTAAAGCAGTCAAGAAGGGAATGGAATTCCATGCCTGACAGTACCCTGCTTAAACTCGGCTTCATTGCTTGTGAGAACGAACCTTTACAAGCAGACTGGAAATGGGAAGCCTCTCGCTAATCCTGGTATATGTTGATGACATCCTGGTAGCCTGTCAGTCAAAAGAGGATCTGCTCAGAATGAAATCGAGTATCTCAAAGTCTTTCGAATTCGTGGACAAAGGCTCACTAAACCTTTTCTTGGGCACGGAGATAGAGCGTGAGGGAGAGCTGGGAGCAATTTCCCTGGGACATTCTTAGTATATAGAGGATCTACTGCATGCACACGTTATTGAAAATTGCAGACAGGCTGCCACACCACTGAATGCAGGATACCAGGTAGCTTGCACTTGCAATCAGTGCAAAAAGATTGATCCAACTCTATACCAGTCTGTTGTTGGCGAGCTAATGTGGCTTGCACTTACAACCAGGCCGTACATTTTGCATTACGTTTTCAAACTGACTCAACGGAATCAGGATCCACATACCGAACATCTGGCCGGTATCAAACATGTATTAAAGTATCTGGCATCAACAGTGGACATGAAGCAACATTACAGACAGTGTGTTCAACCCTTTCTTGGATACGTAGACGCGGATTGGGCCGGTGACAAAGTCGACAGGAAGTCATATACCGGGTACACCTACTTCCTAGCTGGAGGTCCAATTTCTTGGCGATCTGAAAAGCAGCGAAGTGTCGCCCTTAGCAGTACCGATGCAGAGTATATGGCGATATCATCAGCTTGCAAGGAGGCCATTCTGATGCGCAGACTTATAAACGAAATTGGTTGCGGAGACGAGAAGACTCCAAGATACTAGATTCGTCGGAAAGTATGTAACAGGTAGAAGGAAGCGTTTACGACCCCATAACGTATATATATTCTTTATCAGGATCACTAGCCGAGTCGATCTACCCATGTCCGTCTGTCCGTCCGTCCGTCCGTCCGTCAGTATGAACACTGAGATCTCGGAAACTACAAAAGCTAGAAAGTTGGGATTTGGCATGTAGACTCCTGAGCTTCTTGCGCAGCGCAAGTTTGTTTCGTCAGTGTGCCATGCCCACTCTAACGCCGACAAACCGCCCAAAACTGTGGCTCCTGCAGTTTTAATGCCAGAATACAAATTGTAACTGAAAAGAATTTTTTTCATCAATACCTATCGATTGACCTAAAAAAAGTCTGCGACCAGAAACCGCCCACAAACTTATAAAAATCGTACATATGAACGCTGATATCTCCGAAACTATCAAAAGTAGTGGCCTTGTACGCATCGCAAGTTTATTACTCGAATATGCCACGCCCACAAACCACCCAAACCTGTGGCGCCCACAATTTTCATGCTACCAAAAAATTTTAACTGAAATTTGTTAGTCTCGTCAATACCTATCGATTGCCCCAATTGCCACACCCACTCTAACGCCCATAACAAATAAGTCGTCCTACCGCCCACATAAACATATATTGAGATCGAGGGTAGATGGCGCATTCCATTCTCGCTTTGCTGCTCGCATATCTCCATCCCATTTTAGTCCCTTTGGCTGAGTAAAGGGTATCTGATAGTGAAGGTACTCGACTGTAGCGTTCTTCCTTGATTTTTTTTTTGAGAGGCACCGAGGACTGGCTGCAACGCAAACGACGCCATATTTTGTCTTACCCTTTTTGAATTTCTCTTCTCAAGCGTTCGCCATCTCTGTGACGTCGTTACGGCGAGTTTTGCGAAAAGATCTGGGTCTACGTTCTTATGGGATCAAGCTGACGGAAGAACTAAAAGCGCATGAGCACCAGTGTCGTCGTATGTTCGTAAATTGATCCGGTTTTTTATCGAAAAAATATCTTCAGCGCTGAGGCTTATTTTTGCTTAAATAACTTCGTCAATAAGCAAAATTTGCGTTATTGCTCAGGCAGCAAACCATTTGACGCCGTTAGACTACTTCCTGTGTATTGACAAACGAAATCATTAATCATGTGAGCGCCAGACGGATTTCGGCGTTTAGGGCGTTTGTTGTCAGAAAAAAAATTGCACTGCGTAGGAATTTTTTTGTTCATACGGACAGACATAAGGACGGATAGACAGACGAACATGACTAGATCAAGTCTGCTCGCGATCCAGATTAAGAATATACATACTTTATAAGGGGGGTCGGAAACGTAATATCATAGCGAACTTTAAAATTTACAATTTTAAATTTAGTGTGAGGGATAATTTTTCGTTTTTTGAGTAACAAAATTACGTACTCTGGTTTCTTCACAGTCTGGCAGTTCCTTAAGAAGAGTGGAGTTGGCGTACCACCTTACTTTGGTAAGAGCTAGGGGATTAGCATCTAACACATTGCAAAAAAGGGTGACATTTGATTCATCACTTTCCTTTACAGGTCCCTCTGGTATCATTAAGATCTCGACGCTTGGGACGTCTAAAGAAAATATATAAATTAACTTAATTTCACTTTAATTTTATACCAAAATGTTAGAGTATCTTACAGTGCACGTCAAGATTAATTTTTTGATCAGAAATTCCTTTTCCTATAGTATTTGATAATTGACAAGAATAATTTCCGATGTCATCTCTTTCTGTTGATCTAATAACGAGAGCCACATTTTCAGAATTGCCGCCCTTATAATGACTCGAGTCATTTACATTTACTAGATCATCATTGCGGTACCTGAAAAAGAAGTATATATAAATTTTAATAATTAGTCTATAGGTAATGGAAAACAAATCTTATTACTTGAAGTCCTTATAAATATATATATTAAAACTTTAAATTAATTCCAAAAAACCTGTAATCAAAAAAGTAGAGAGCAGGAGAGAATTCTTATAGTTATATAAGTTACTTAGCGAAGGGATTGCGAGGAAGATGGTGAAAATTGAAATAGCTTATAACTTTTTGACACATAATTTGATTTAAACAACTTGTGTTATGTTTTTAAACGAGCTATTCTACAAATAATGGGCATAACAAAAACTTTAAGAATAAAGGTATCATCAAAATCCTAGATCTTTTCGGAGCTGTTACTTGGTGATTACGAGTAATCGCAAAATTGTAATCTGAATGAACAAATGCCTGAAATGTCTTTGTTTTGCACATCGATTAGTAAAATTGAACAATATAACAGTAAAACGGTCCCCAACCACCGAATTGTCTATTTCATCCATCAAGTAGTTACTTTTACGCAATACTCAAACGAATGGAATACTATAACAAATCGTTATGTAACTATAAAAGGTTAGAATGGAGTGAATCCACGGATTTTAGTTTAATGTATATTTTTAGAGTAAATATATACTTTAATATATACAAAGATGTTATATAAGTTCTTAGATATGTCAAAAAGTGTTTAAGCAAAATAAAATAGGTAGTTTTTAAATTCCTCTTCTTAAAGGTGACTAACGTTGGGATAACAATTTTTGATGGTTAATCATCTTTTTACTATTGCAATAATAAAATACACACATCACGTGAGCATAGTAATGTTAATTCTTAAATAGTAAACAAAGCAAAAACAAATACGTATACAACCAGTTCTAATAGTAAAGTACATTTTTGTATAGTACAAATTTGTCTGCATTGGTCAATATTACCAACCAAATTTTTTTGTTTGTATCACGCCAACTTATACGCCAACGTATTGCCTTAAAAAAGCTGAACAACGGGTATCTTATTAAAAGTAACTGAAAAGGATTGCTAGGATGAATTTGTTTGTAAAATGAAAAATCCTACACTTAAATAAATAGAACTGCTAAAAAATATTATGTATAATAAGAATACCTACATTTTTAATATACTACTGTAAGCTAAAAGTAAGGTGTTTGTAAAAAAGTAAAACCTTTATTTATTCTTCTAAATCAAATTCATCCCCTACAAAGTAACCCCCTCCCAACAAAATACACTGATTCCAACACTTCTAAAAATGAGATCGCACTTAAATAAAAAGTAAATTCCTATTTCAAGAAAGGCCAGGCTAAGCCAGATTATAGAAAACATCGACATAGAAAATATTTTCATACCCGTTACTCGTAGAGTAAAAGGGTATACTGGATTCGTGGAAAGTAAGTAACAGGCAGAAGGAAGCGTTTCCGACCCCATAAAGTATATATACTCGTATATTCTTGATCAGGATCACTAACCGAGTCGATCTAGCCATGTCCGTCTATCTGTTCGTCCGTCTGTCTGTCTGTCCGTATGAACGCTGAGATCTCAGAAACTATAAGAGCTAGGGTATTGGGATTTGGCATGCAGATTCCTGAGCTTCCTGCGCAGGGCAAGCAGGGTCACTAACCGAGTTGATCTAGCCATGTCCGTCTGTCTGTTCGTCTGTCCGTCTGTCTGATTGTCCGTATGAACGCTGAGATCTCAGAAACTATAAGAGCTAGGCTATTGCGATTTGGAATGCAGATTCCTGAGCTTCCTGCGCAGGGCAAGCAGGGTGCCTCGCCCACTTTAACGCTCACAAGCCGCCCAAAACTGTGGCTTTTACATTTTTGATACAGAATAAAACTTTTAACTGAAATGTATTGTTCTCATCAATACCTATCGATTAACCCAAAAAAAGTTTGCAAAGCCCACAAACCGCCCACAAACTTTAACAAATCGTAAATATGAGCGCGGATATCTCGAAAACTACCAAAGATAGAGAATGGGGATTTCAGATTTAGACTCCGTCGCCTTGTACGCAGCGCAAGTTTGTTACGCAATTATGCCACGCTAACGTTTACAAACCGCCTAAACCTGTGGCGACAACCATTTTCATGCTAGATACAAAATTTTAACTTATATGTATTAGTCTCGTCAATACCTATCGATTGACCCAAAAAAAAGTTTGCCTCGCCCACTCTAACGCCCATAACGCTTAAATCTGTCTGCCGCCCACATAACCATATATTGAGATCACGGGTAGGTGGCGCATTTCAATCTCGCTTTGCTGTTTGCATATCTCCATTTCCCTTTGGTCCCTTTGGCTGAGTAACGGGTATCTGATAGATACTCGACTATAGCGTTCTTTAAAAGGTTATATTGTATTCGGGATAAAGAATGTAAAAAGTAGAAGGAAGCGTCTCCGACACAATAAAGCCATGTCCGTCTGTCCTTCTATCCGTGTGAACGCTGTAGGTGGCGCTTTACATCTCCATTTTGCTCCCTTTAGATAAGTAACGGGAATATGCTAGTCGAAAGCATTGTTTTAAGTGTAAAGTTAATTTTTTTAAATATAGTGAAAAAAAAATATATAAATTCCACATCGCATAGAGTTTTAGTGTGATTTCATAGTTCGTCATTATACCCTACCACACTTAAAATTGGAAAAAACAATGGGTTACAATCGAAATTGTACAAAAATATGCTTGATAGATGTCAAAAACATCCTGCTTTTAAAACTTTTGACAAATATAAATTTTTGGAAAAGTTAAAGTCAAATATCGAATCGTTCGTCAGCATACAAACTTCGGGTGGCCACACACTATATAATTCTTCCATTTCCATTATAGCTATTTTTGGCTACCCAAAACAAAGGAATTTAGTGCTATCAAAGTTTACTTACCATTCAACTTGAGTTAGAGATGCAGGATTCGCTACATATTCACAATTGAGAAGAACTATTTCACTTGTTTTGGTAATTATATCAGATGGACTGACTTTAACAACGGGGGGATCTGTTTTAAATGAAAGGAATATATTATTTACTAAACAAACACTGTAATATTTAATATGTTTATACTATGACTCATGTCCTATTGCTTGCCCCTGTTTGTGTTAATCCAATTTTTGTGTTCATGCATTCTCAGCTGATAGAGATGCAGGACCGATAAAAAAGGGGTAAGCGTCTGACCTTTTTCCTTTGACATTTAATAACCGTTTTAGTATTAAACAAGAGAAAATTCTAAAGTCGATGGCCTCGACTAGTAAAAACCCGTTACTCAGCTTAGGGGAATGCGAGAGGGATGGAAATATGCTTAAGGCAACTTTGCTTTTTTCACTAACACACCTAGCATATATGGCAACCTATCTTTTTACCCTTGCAGAGGGTATATTGATTTCAGTCAGAAGTTTGCAACGCAGTGAAGGAGACGTTTCCGACCCCATAAAGTATATATATTCTTGACAAGTCGATCTAGCCATGTCCGTCTGTCCGTCTGTCCGTCCGTTTCTACGCAAACTAGTCTCTCAGTTTTAAAGCTATCGGGCTGAAACTTTCCCAAAAGTCTTATATCTTTTGCAGGTAGTTTATAAGTCGGAACCAGCCGGATCGGACAACTATATCTTATAGCTCCCATAGGAATAATCGTACTAAAAAATTTAAAAAAATTATATCTTTGGTGTTTTTTAGCATATAACCTCCTAAGCTTGGAAATAACATTTTTTAATTAGTTTTGAATTTTGAATTAAATTTTATATACTATACTATATCATATAGCTGCCATAGGAACGATCGGAAAATTGGTAGGAAAATAATATGAAACAAATTATAGCTTCGGTGTTTTTTGACATATTATCTTATACTATTGGGAATATAATTTTTTGTGTTTTTAAATTTAATAATTATAGCTGCAAGGGTATATAAGCTTCGGCTTGCCGAAGCTAACTTTCTTTCTTGTTATACCCGTTACTCGTAGAGTAAAAGGGTATACTAGATTCGTCGGAAAGTATGTAACAGGCAGAAGGAAGCGTTTCCGACCCCACAAAGTATATATATTCTTGATCAGGATCACTAGCCGAGTCGATCTAGCCATGTCCGTCTGTCCGTCTGTCCGTCTGTCCGTCTGTCTGTCCGTCCGGATGAACGCTGAGATCTCGGAAACTATGGGAGCTAGGCTATTGAGATTTGGCGTGCAGATTCCTGAGCTTCTTACGCAGCGCAAGTTTGTTTCAGCACAGTGCCACGCCCACTCTAACGCCCACAAACCGCCCAAAACTGTGGCTCCTACAGTTTTAATGCTAGAATAAAAATTTTAACTGAAATGTATTGTTCTCATCAATACCTATCGATTGACCCAAAAAAAAGTTTGCCACGCCCACTTTAACGCCCACAAACCGCGAAAACCTGTGACGCCCACAATTTTCATGCTAGATAACAAATTTTAACTGAAATGTATTGGTCTCGTCAATACCTATCGATTGATCCAAAAAAAAATTTGCCACACCCACTCTAACGCCCATAACGCTTAAATCTGTATACCGCCGGTAGGTGGCGCATTTTAATCTCGCTTTGCCGCTTGCGTATCTCCATTTAGCTGAGTAACGGGTATCTGATAGTCGAGGTACTCGACTATAGCGTTCTTCCTTGTTTTCTTCTATTGTGCCACTTGGCCTACAGCGCCAATAGCGTCTTGGTGGCGTATTAGTAAAAACAGCTTATCTGCTGCATGTAGTCTGCAATCTCGATTGAATTGCAAAATATTGATTATTATTTGGTTATAAATGTTTAATGACTGGTCCGATTCTAATATTTTTGTCCGATATTAATAATTTATTGCATGTAGATAGGTATTGATAATTAAAGCAAACGCCAAAAAGCCGCCCACAAACTTGAAAAAATCTTCAGAATGAACGTGAATATCTGGGAAACAATGAAAGACAGAGAGTTGGGATAACAAATTTAAATTCCGTAGCCTCAAAAAATCTTCAGAATGAACGTGAATATCTGGGAAACAATGAAAGACAGAGAGTTGGGATAACAGATTTAAATTCCGTAGCCTTGTACGCAGCGCAAGTTTGTTACGCGAATATACCACGCCCACAGTTTTCATCCTAGAAAACAAATGTTACCTAATTTGTAATAGTCTTGTCATAACCAATTGATTGACCCAAAAAAAATTTGCCACGCCCACTTTAACTGAAATGTATGTAAAACATAGTTCTAGGTATGAATAGCTATCGTCAACCAGGTCAGCTGTTTTTGATGTACAGCGAAAGAATTGGTGTTGTAACACGATCGCAAAAAAATCGCAACGAGACAGAGGTGAAAATTGTGCGTATAGAAAACGAAAACAGAAATAAAAATTCTTACGAAATGAGTAACGAAAGTCTTGTGCAAGTAATTCAGCTGCTTACACTGAAAATTAATGCAGACGAAATCGACAGACGAAATGGAAGAGATCGAAACATACCCAGTATTTCAGCTGAAAACTTCGCGAATATTGTCTCAGACTTTGACGGAGAGAGTACTCCGGTGGAGCTGTGGCTTAATAATTTTGAACAAAATGCTGACGCGTATGGACTTATTGATCAGCAGAAATATGTGCAACCACGGGGAAAGATGGTAAGGTTGGCCAAGGTGTTCCCAGAATCGGAAGTCGTAATTACGTTTGATCAACTTAAATGTGCTAATGGGAGAATTCAAACGTACAATGCGAAGCGCAAAACTAGCAGAAAGGAAGAAGAACAAGGACGAGAGTTTTCAGGAGTACATTTATTTATAATTAAAAATATGGCATCCCAGGGCTCAATTGACAAAGAATCTCTCATCGCGTGATATTTGACTTGTATAGCTGAAAGGAATTTCAAGAGCTAAAGGAGAAGTTCGAGATATACCAACGAAAGTGCCAGTCAAAAAACCAGCTCATGCAGTACAGTGGTGTCAAGAAAAGCATGTCCACTGCGACCAACCGCGCCAGTCGTTGCTTTAAATGTGGATGGACGGACCACCTGAGGAAGGACTGCAAGACGGATACCAAATGCTTTAAGTGTGATGGTATTGGACACATATCCAGGGATTGTCCCCAGGTCATCAAAACGTTTTCAAGGAATCACACTGAACGGAGTTGCTATTCAGTGTCTTGTGGACACAGGAGCGGACTTATCAATTGTATGCCATTCAGTTTTTAAGAAAATGCTTGATGTGAAGCTGGAAAAAAGTTATGCCGTACTGCGAGGCCTGGGAAGCTTCGCAAGTCGGGTGGTCATCGTAAAGCAGATGAATGGCACAAACAGAATATGCATCGATTTCCGTCAGCTGAATAGGATGGTACACAGAGACATCTTCCCTGTCACATTAATGGATAAAGTGCTAGAAAAGCTCCAAGCTACATAGTTCACAGCCATGAATCTTGAAAACAGTTTCTTACATGTACCAATTGAAGAGTCTAGTCGTCGTTACACTTACTTTATTACAAAAGAAGAAATGTTTGAGCTGAGCTCAGGACACAATTCTTGGGTCACACAGTCGAAGAAAGTAAAATCTGGCCAGGAACGTGAAATACATCCTATCTTTTCTTGAAAAGACTTTCAACTTAAAGCAGGTAACCTACTCAAAGTGGAAGATGGAAATGATGTTATGGTTGTACCTAAGTCTATAAAGTACGAAGTTATAAAGGAAGCAAACGACGTTGGTCACTTCGCTCTGCAGAAAACTATACATGCCTCGCAGCAGCAGTTCTGGATTCTGCATATGGAGAGAACAGTAAAGTGAAGAAGTTCGGAGAATGGTCGGTAGTCTTCGGTCACCGAATTCGGATCATAAGGGACAGAGGCGTGGCATTTACATCAAATCAATTTCAGGAACATGTCACACAAAATGAAATTGGACATGTTTGGAATTCAACAGGAATGGATAGAGGAAATGGTCAAATTGAACGCGTATACAGGATCATTACTTCAATGGTAGCGAAGTTGTCTGCAGAATATCCTCCCAAATGGTATAAGGTTTTTGCTTCAGTTCAAAAAGCCGTGAACTCGAATGTCTTGAAATCTGGGGACCATAAAGCGACCACAATTTGTGGCGGCGAAAAAGCTGGCTAGCTCGTTTCTTGGTCCTTATACAGTAACCAAAGTGAAGACAAATGGACGATACGACGTCAAAAAAGCCGCACTAGTTGAAGGACCGGTTGTTACGTCGACTTGTTGAGATAATATGAAGCTATGGATGTACGTAGTCGAAAAAGAGGATGGACCATCGTCTGGGTCAGACTCGTAGTTTCATGGCCGAATGTAAAACATAGTTCCTGGTATGAATAGCTATAGTTGGGCCAGGTCGGCTGTTTTGGATGTACATACATCAAAGGTGTGGCCAGATGGCACAAGGATATCAAAGCCAATGATAGTAAGCAAGCGGCAAGAGTAGAAAACGGGGAAGAACACATCGTGGCACGAGGAACGCACACTTAAGCGAAGTCTTCCGGTCTTAATTATGTGATATTTATTATTTTTTATATTTCTTAGTTTTGAAATACACGCACTATAAGTGGAATTTTAGTGGGAAGCAAGGTTGCTGGACTAGAAACAAAGGAATACAAGCTTTTGCTTGACCCCAAAGAAGTTAAAATTCGAACCTGCACTTAGCCAACAACCTGCATTACAGCAACGGAGACAACACCGCAGTAAGCCTGGAGCTGCAAAGTGGCTCTCTAAGGGTTCTATCGGCCTATTTGGCCTTTGAGAAGGAAAACCCCCCAGATGCGCTGGTCAGAGGACTGGCAGAGGAATGCGAAAAGCTCAAGAACGGATTGGTAATAGGCTGTGACGCCAACGCCCATCACACCCAGTGGGGTTGCCCAAACAACAACGACAGAGGTGAGTCTCTTTTTGATTTTATTCTAAATTCGAACCTATTCCTATGCAATAGGGGCAATGCCCCTACTTTCATAACTAAAGCTTGCCAAACGATCATAGATCTAACTTTGGTATCAGATTCACTCGTAGGCGCAGTCAAAAACTGGGCAGTCTCTGACGAGCACTCCTTCTCGGACCATAGATTCATAGAAACCGTATTGTCCCTTGATTCGCCCTTGCCGGTCAGCTTCGCCAACCCCAGACGAGCAGACTGGCACAGGTACAAAGAAGTTCTGACAAATATCCTCCCCATGGAACCGTCAGAAAGCACCACAAACCCACATGAGCTGGACGAAACAGTATACAAGTTCACAGAGGCATGCAACACTGCCTTCAAAGTGGCATGCCCCACAGAGAAACCAAGAGGAAGGAAAAAACCCCCCTGGTGGACCCAACAACTATCTATCCTCAGAACCAACTGCAGATGCCTGTTTAACAGAGCAAAAGCGGGAAATGAGGACACCAATTGGCTGAACTACAAGTTTGAACTAGCCTCTTACAAAAAGGCCATTAGAAGAGCAAAACGAACGGCATGGCAGACCTTCTGCTCTGACATAGAAAAAACAACTGATGCCGCAAGGCTCAGGAAAATACTCTCTAAGACAGCCGCGCCTTTGGGCTATCTTCAAAAAGCAGATGGATCTTGGTCAGACTCCAGTAAAGAGTCCTTGGACCTGCTCCTAGACGCTCACTTCCCGGGGAGCCAACAAGCAGGTCATCCACCTGAAAGAGGAACAGAAGAGGGAATCGAAATAGATCCACTCCTATCAAACCGCAACATGAAATGGTCCATTCATAGTTTCAAACCATACAAATCGCCGGGACCGGACGGGATAACACCGGCTCACATCCAGCAAGCAGGACAAATAGCCATAAACTGGTTGAAAAAAATCTTCCAATCCATCCTGGCGGTAGGAGAACTACCAACAGCATGGCAAGAAACAAAGGTGGTTTTCATTCACAAGGCAGGGAAGGCCACCCAAACCACAGCAAATGATTTTAGGCCAATAAGCCTAACATCATTCCTGCTAAAGAGCTTTAAAAGAATGATAAGCCTACACATAAGGGCCACTAACGACCCGACACAAATATCAGAGGCACAACACGCTTATACCAAAGGTAAGTCAATCGAATCGGCGCTGCACCAAACCATTCAGCATCAAGGAACACACACTGATCGCCTTCCTGGACATAGAGGGAGCCTTCAATAACGTGCTTCTCATTGCTAAAACAGAATCTCTCACAGAGCTAGGGGTTGAGCCGCCAATGGTGGGGTTGATCCATAAATTGCTGATAAGCAGAATGGTCACAGCCACACTAGGGACCTCAACCCAGACTAGACTAGTGAATAGAGGCACCCCTCAAGGAGGTGTACTATCACTCCTCCTGTGGAATATCGCTGTAAATAAACTACTGCGGATTCTGGAAAAAGGAGGTTGTAAGGTAGTGGCATACGCAGACGACGTCGCCATCATCTTTAATGAAAAATATCCACAAACACATTGCGATCTTATGACCGCTAAACTTAAAATACTATCGGAATGGACGATAGAGAACGGACTTGGGGTAAATCCCTCAAAAACGGAACTTGTTATATTCACAAATATATCTCTCTTTTAGCGATCACGCCAGATAATTGGGGTTAGTATTAGATATGCGTCTCAAATGGGGCTTAAATAACCAAGAGAGAACCAAGAAGGTGACCATTGCACTTTACTCCTGTAAAAAAGCACTTGGGCTAAGATCGGGCATGTCCCCTAGAATAGTCAACTGGATATACACAGCGGTAGTCAAGCCAATCCAACTATACGGAGTGGCTCTGTGGTGGACAGCTCTACACAAACAATGCATACTGACGGCTTTGTGTATTAGTGGAGCCCTTCGAACCACCCCGAATGAAGCGCTGAATGCGATCTTGAACCTCCTTAGCCTGGACTTAGCAGCATGGAAAGGTCCAAATCGGCAGCTATTCGACTGAGGGACACCGGGCAGTGGAAAGCCCAATAGTGACAGCCAAGCGGCTATTAAATCGATCTACTCGATAAACACCAACTCCCGTACAATAGCAGACTGTCGCAGATCTCTCCACGAGATGGCTAGTCAGTTTACTATCAGCCTAATATGTGTTCCGGGTCACCGGGATATCGTAGGCAATTACATAGCGGACGAGTTAGCCAGGCAGGCCACCATCATGCTTCTCCTCCCAGGAGAGGAGAATGTCGGCATGCCCTTGGTAACTTGCAAGCAAAATATAAAAAACTATTTAAAAAAACTAGCCAACATCCATTGTGTCGTATCTCTTACCAGACATGGCCGGTGATAAACAATAAAAAAACCTCGGACATACTCAAATTCAGCCGCACAGAGTGTGGCATGCTAGTTCGAGCTCTTACAGGCCACTGGCTCGTTGGGACACATGCCGGCAGGCTAAAAGCCCCAAAAAATGACTTCTGTAGAAGCTGCAGGAATGAAGAAGAAAAAACGGCCCTATGCAGACTCAGAATAAAACACTTAGGAAACCCCTTCACCGACGATCTTACCGAAATATCTGGGATTAATTTTAAAAACAAGTGATTTTATTAAATCTTCCGGGTGGAAGACCTGCTGATCAGCTAAACACAGGTTTAAACTTATAAGTTATGGGACCCTAGAGAAGGAAAAAGAACGAGATCAAGCGGGATCACAATGGTCCCATTAGAGGTCTAAGTGTGTCGAACTACAGTCCGACAACAGCCCTAACCTAAGAGGAATTCTTCTTAGTTTTTAAGAACAGTGACACACAGTTACGTTCACTAGAATGCTATCCTCCTCTATCTATTTTTCATTTTACGAGGGTTGTTCTTATAAAATAACGTTGCACTTACATACCTATGTATATTGATATGAAAGCCGCTCTCACTTGTGCACTCAAAACAGTCTTTCGGAAAAAATTAGAAAATTGTGCTCGTTTGCTCTGTTTTCGGCCCAAACCTGATGCTCCGACGATTGCCGATAAAAGCCGAAAGAGTCCGAGAATAGAAAATGTCGGCGCGGCAAACGCTACTTGGATGCTCCCTCGAGTATTCGCGCGGTGACGCGCCGCGTCATTGTGCGGGCTTGCATTTAATTCCATGCAAACTTCTCTAGGCGGTAAAAACCACGCCGCTCCGCATCAGTGTGCGCGCACCTATACAATCTCACTTTGCTGCCCCTTGGTCCCTTTAGCTTAGTAACGGGTATCTGATAGTCGAGGCACTCGACTATAGTGTTTTTCCTTGTTTTACATATTATCTTTTACTCTACTATGACGCCCACAGTTTTAACGCTGAATTAAAAACTTTAACTGAAGTGTATTGATTTCTTCAAGTCTGCCACGCCACTCTAACGCTTATAACGCTGAAATATGTTTGGCGCGCACATCTTTAAAGTGTAAATGGTGTTATGTGTTTTTTTAATATCTATCTACAAATTGTTTAAATATGGCCATCATTAAGAAGGTTTGACCAAATAATGTTATCGGCGCAAAGTGGCTCCCTGCAATATTGAAAAAGGCCCTTTGTTGCTTGCATATTTCCATCTTCCTTGCGCTCCCTTTAATTGAGTAAAGGGTATCTGATAGTCGAGGCACTCGACTATACCGTTCTTCCTTCGGCTTTTCGAAGTTTGTTTCCCTTCTTGTTAGGAGTACGTAAAAAAATATTATTTATTTTTGACCTTGGAACTAGAACAATGCTTTTTTGGATGTATGTACATTTTTATAAGATTTCCTTATTTTAAATACTTACATAAAACTTCCAAGGTAAGTGCAGATGAAATTGGTTTTTCTCGATTAATTTGCAAAACAGCATTTTCAGCTTCACATCGAAAAACACGGTCGTTCTCAAAACGAGTGGCATTAAAAATAAGCTCTGATTGAGTATGATATGTGCCATCATTTTTTTCAAACTGTATAAAAAACATGTAAAACTTAAGTGATAACATAGGCTCTAAAAACATTATTTTTACCGATTTAATCCGAATTTCGGTCATGTCATTTTCATTAGGACTGATTACGGTAGTTGAATTATACCACGTAAGGTTGACAGCTGGTCGAGCCCCGTGAATCTATTTAGAAATAAAGAGTTTTATACATTAATTGACTTGTTAATCTTTGGTTATCTTAAGTATATTTAATATTAATACAAATCAAGAGAATTCGTAAGAATTAAAGGGCATAGGGGACAAATTTTAAGCACTTTTGGTACCCCCCTCCCCCCCTCGTGGACAATCGTGGATTTTTAACTAACCCGCCCCCTCCCCCCCATTTTGTCCACGTGGACTTTTTCATTGAAAATTTTTTTTTTCTTATTAAAAATTATATCTATAGAGATTTTTAAAAACGGTAAATAGTAAATTTAAAAGTGGAATAAATAACATAAAGGTTAAAATTAAATTTTTACTATGTCCACGTGACATTTACCTCGACCCCCCCTCCCCCCTCGTGCAAAATCGTGGACTTTTGACGAAAGGTCCCAAGTTCAAGTACGCACCGATGAAGAGTAAGCTGTAAGATTTTTGAAAATAATATCTAACATTTCCTTAATAATAAAATTGTATTTAAAAAGTTTTCAGATTTCAAATAAAAAAGAAAAACAAGGAAGAACGCTATAGTCGAGTACCTCGACTATCAGATACCCGTTACTCAGCTAAAGGAACCAAAAGGAAATGGAGATATGCAAGCAGCAAAGCGAGATTAAAATGCGCCACCTACCGGCGGCAGACAGATTTAAGCGTTATGAACGTTAGAGTAAGCGTGGTAAATTTTTTTTGGATCAAAATTTTAACTGAAATTTATTAGTCACGTCAATACTTATCGATTGACCCAAAAAAAAGTTTGCCACGCCCACTCTAACGCCCATAACGCTTAAATCTTTCTACCGCCCACATAACCATATATTGAGATCAGGGGTATGTGGCACATTTCAATCTCGCCTTGCTGCTTTCATATCTCCATTTTTCTTTTGTCCCTTTAGCTGAGAAACGGGCATCTGATAGTCGAGGTATCGGAGTGGAAAAAGTGCTTTGACAATTGACTTGAGCGCATCCAAAAGTGTATAAATATTTGAAAAACCATAAAACCATTCTTGATCGCAACCGTCGTATGTAGGTCTAGTGTCCCGAATGTCTGTACTTAAAAAATTTTCTCGGTGGTCCAGCTGCTAGAGCGTCCGCCTTTGACATATGGTAGAACAGGATCAGGTCCGCGAACTGTCGCTTGTGAGTTGTAAGTTTTATTAAACTATTATTTTAAATGTGTATATGCTTGTAAGTTGTAAGTTTTATTAAACTATTATTTCTAATGTGTATATGCTTATACATATGTGCTTCTAATAATAAATAAATTCTTTGTCATCAACAAAATAACCAAAATACATTAAATTCTAGCAACAACAAAAGAAAAGTACGGAAATTGAATACATCTCTACCATGCGTCCAAAACCTCGCATTTCTCAAGATAAGCCCGCAATGTTCTTGCACTGACCGCACTCGGTCGGAAATATACCCTAAGGTTTCGAGCGTTCATGAATTTTCAACAAACGTGCTTGCGCACCTTTTGACCCCGTTTGAAATTGACTGTTGAACGTTTCAACCGATTTTTTTCTGGGTGTAATACCAAAATTTTAACTTTTCGAGATCACTGCGGACGGACATACTCGTATACATATGTACACTTTATGGTGTCAGAAACACTTCCTTTTACCTGCTTCATACTTTCCTCGAATACAATACAATCCCTTTACTGCACAAGAAACGGGTACCATTTACAATTAAACTCATTTATTTATTTATGTCTGTCTTGTTCGCATTTACTTAAAATAAGTTGATAAAAATGTATGAAATGTATGTATGAAACCAAAAATTTGGCGTTATAATAGACATAATACTGTAATCGTATAAGAAAAATTTTTTTCTGAAAGCTTGGCTGTAGATAAATAATTACTACATTCATTAAATTATTTTAAAATGGACGTATATAAGCGTATCTGCATCCTAAGTGGTTGATGCTAACGGTTAGTATTGGTATTGTGAAATCGTTATTTACACAAGAAAGGAAAGACGAAGAGCTTTCCGATTTTTAAAAAACTAAAAACTAATTACTGAAATTAAAAGATAATGTTACATTTTAACTGACTACCGTATATGTTTACAGGAAACGAAATATAACAAAAAATACTATAAATTCTTACTTTCCGCAATCACAGCAATTTATTAGCATGCGTTAAAAAAAATTGACTATCGACCCTCGAAGAACCGTGTACAGATCATAAGCATATCTGTATACGTCTATAATAACATAATTTAAAGCCCATTTTGTTTTCCAGTGTTATCCTTATATAACAGTATGGACTTAAAGTTAAAATCAAACTGGACAACATTTCTCATAAGAACAAGACTGCTAAATACCTTAGAGTCAATACTCACATCACATGTTAAAACCACTTTGCTGCCTTGCACTGTATGGTGTTTTACTCCATTTATATCGATACTTGTTGGACGAACTGTTGGATAAAAAATAAAATACATAGTTTTGGTACAAGAATGAAATTAAATGTTAAAATAAAAATAAATTTAAAGCTTATTTAAGATAACTATGAGAACTATTAGTCGCAGTCCTATTTTAATCGAATACCTTGCAAGTCCACCCTAA
Source organism: Drosophila suzukii (assembly GCF_043229965.1). Lineage (NCBI taxonomy): Eukaryota > Metazoa > Arthropoda > Insecta > Diptera > Drosophilidae > Drosophila > Drosophila suzukii. The sequence continues at coordinate 26,381,660 of NC_092082.1, read as the reverse complement.
ATTTTGTTACAGTTGTATTTGGTATGGCAGCAGACTTCACGCGACATTCAATGTCCTGAGCAAGATCTTCGCGGGACAACGGCCAGTCCAACTCGAGTGTTGAGGTATAAAGGCCATTGTTCAAGTCATGAGTGGGAGAATCTGTAGAATTCAAAAGTAAGATTTTAAATTGTGATTGTATTGCAAAAGGTTATTTGAAGATTGTAAGACAGGTTTAGATTAGTTTCTTAAGATTTTTAAATCAGAAATATAGGTATATTTTTATACAAAACGGCTTATATTATATACTATATACAATATACAATAAATTATAAATTAAATTATTATATACAATAACTTTATTGAAAAAAATTCAGGTAGAAAAGAAGCTTTACTACCTTTTTTCCTACCTGAATTTTTTTCAATAAATTTATTGTGCGTTTCATAGTGTGTTGATATCAAATGCTTTGTATATTTTAGATTTTTGAGTCCAAAGCTTAAAATTTTCTGTTTGGAAAGAAGTGGTTTATATTTGGTAAGAAAAATACTGCCCTTGTAAATCAAGTTTTAATTCAAATAGTTAAGTCACTATAATACCCGAACGAAAGCTTACTCAATGCATCCTCAAATTGACTCGCTTCGATGAGAACTTTGAGGTTTTGAAATCGAAACTGCGGTAATTGTTACGGTTACTGAGGTTGCCCTTCGCAACCAAACTTCTATCTCGTTCAAATAAATTTAAGGTGTCAAGAAAACACGTTCGATTTTACAAGTTTATCGGGGGTGTCACAGAAATCCCTTCCAACCGAATTTCCCCCGAAAAGAAAATCTCGGTATCACAGACGTCAATTTTGACGGTTTCTAAGTTCCCCGTATTTTGAGGGCTGTTCAGGGCTGCAGTACAGGCTACAATTCAAATTTTCATTTTTTTCTTGTATTTTGTACAATATGAACTTTAAACAAGTATTCTCTTTGTTATTTTGCAAAAAAACATAAATTAAAACTTATTGGAAAATATTCAAAATAATTCAAAAAAAATTCGATAATTATTCAATATTCGGTATTCAGTGTATGTATCCAGCCCTAGTCATTTTTCGGTAATTATTCCGAAAAAAAGAAATCGCTCGAATTTCTGTGACACCTACGGATTTGATGGGTTGGTTTCCACACCAACCGATCCCAAATCCGACGCCGGTTTTTGTGACACCCCTGTATATAATCTTTAGCTTAGGGACTCGAGAACAAGAACATAAGTCATGTTCATTTGTGTTCTAATAAATATTTAATCATTAAAACCCATTCATAAAATTTTAATACTCACAAGTTGTTAGTCTCTTGGTCCCACGGAACCAGCCGACTTCTGGTTGAGGGCGTGTGTTCTTTACGGTACATGTTGCTTTCAGGGACTGGCGTTCCTGCATGGGCCCAACTGAGCTGCCGTTCTCGATTCGATCGCCTTTTGCATCCAAAATAACAACCTCAGTAGGTGGCACTAAATACGAGTATTTTTATTTATTTGCCGATTTGTGTTGTTTGTGTGTGATTGCCGTATAATTTTAAAAGGATAAATATTTGTAATTGGGTTATCAACAAAATCAAATTATATAATTACTGTGGAATATTTTAAAATGATCCCTTAAAAATAGTTATAAATAAGTTAAAAATTTTAATGGAAATGATTTATTTCTTGAGTAAATTACATTTTTTAATATTTCGTTAGTAAACAATCACTCTTACAAATAATATTTTTTTAACTGATTCAACAAGTTTTTTTATTTTGTCCATTGAAATTTCTCTTAAAACTAAACGTGCTGAAAATTTATTTATTTACCAATGTTTTCTAGGTTGTTATCACGTATATGATCAAGAATATTTGTGAATGAATTCAACAAAAATATATATTTTTAACAGGAAATAAATGTTAGGTAAATTTAATTCATGTGTATGTATAGTTAAATGAATTAGGATGAAATGTTTAAAACGATTATTAATTGTTGGACAGGGAATAGGTGTTTTGTATTTTTGCAGTGGTATATGGTTCATGTGTTATCGGAGTTTTTTAGCATTATGTTAATGATATCAATATGTAGTAATTCAAATTTTTTTAGTAGTTTTCATGTAGAGGCGATTTGAAAAAGTTTATTTTAATGAGTTTTGACGCGTGTGTATGTAAAAATGAAAGAAAGAGAAAGAGAATTAATTGTTAAAGGTAAAGAGGTTGGGTGGCAAAGACATAGCGGAAAGAGTATCGCAATTTTTTAAACAGGCAGTTAACATACAACATTTTCTACCGGGAGAAAGAACGAAACCAATATTTTTCCTAATAAACTTTACCCTGAGAAAAAAATGATTTAATGATGCAAAGCATGTCGTCACGGGAACCACCTTTTATGTTTAGGTACTTTGGTAACTTACTTAATTGTGGTCCGATGTTTGAGTAGATATTGGAAGTATAACCTTTTTCAAGCGAGATCCCAGTTCCAACCAAATTTTAATTAATAATGTTAATATTATTAGTAATATTTTTATGGTTAGGGCTTTTATACACTCAAAAAAATAACCACCATAAATATTAGAAAATCGACCGTGATTTTAAAACGCCATTGAATTAAGAAATATTTTCTTGAATTAAGAAATATTTTCTTGATTATAGAATTTAATTTTAATTTTAATAATTTTCAGGGAAAAGTTACTTTTTTTATACATTTTGATGGTGGTCTAGCTGGTAAAGACGTCCGGTCAATAAATAATCGTACAAAAGTACCTGGTTCGAGCCCACGCCACGGCGGGTGCACTTTCTTTATTTATTTTTACTTTTTTTTTAAATTTATTTAATTTTTATTTTTGTTAGTTTCACTTTTCTAATTACCAAGTTGCTTAAACGTTTGTGGAAACGTTTAGATTAGAATAAACTTTATTGGTATGAGTAAAGCTGAACCAAAAACACCATAGCCCTCTTTAGTCATTGTATGACAAGAAGCGTGGGCGAATGGTTAAGACGTCTGGCTTTGGTGTGAGCAGTTGCGGGTTCGAGTTCATGCCGGTGTTGTCTGAAGTAAGGATTTTTCCATTTGTTGTTTATATGTTTATAAAAAGTATTTATATATGATAAATCCTTAATAACAAAAATTTATAGACTATATTCCCATGTAATAATTGCCATTCAAATTAGAAACGGTTTTATCCATTTAAAATCCAAAATTTTTATACAAAACCAACCAAATTCCTCAAATGTAAAAAAGGTAATCTTACATTATAAAAAATTGTTTTCTTATTTTAAGAAAATTATTTTTAACTTTAGGGTTTTTACCATACATTTAAGAAAAATTTGTCATTATTTCCAGAAATGGCAAACCATAAATTCAAGAAAATCATGCCGTTGAATGAAAATCATTGGCGATTTTCTTGATTTAACGGCGAATTTCTTGAATTAAGGGCGATTTTTTTTGGGTGTAGGCGTTTCGTACAAAAAAGGACATGTAGAATGGCTAAAACCATCTAACCAGACGGAAGACTGGGTAATTATGGAAATTTATAACAAAATACATAGGTCCCATATTTCAGAATTGAAATTAGTTGGCAGTAGTTACCGGTTTAGCAAAGAAATGGAGTTTCTGAAAAAAACAATAAGGAAGGCTGCAGTTGGTATTTATATACCAAATATTGGTGTATGTCACAGTATTTGGTATATATCAAAAAATTACTTTTCTAAAATATAGAAAAAATAACAATTGCTTAAGAAAACAATTATCACTGTGGACAGCAGTCCACGTAGATCCGAACGCGCACCAGGAGAGTGTGCGAAGGCGACCTCTTTATATAGCCGCAGAACTAAAAATCTCCAAGAATTGTCTGATCACAGCGAGTAATACACCATTTGAAAGGTATTGCGAAAACTAAAAAGATTCATTAATTAGTTTAGAAAAAGAGTGAAAGTGAAAATTTAGAAAATTGGAGCTGTTGTGGCTGATGGGCATAAATGCCACGTATAAGTTTTATTCTTACTGAGAATACGCGTCGAATGACAACTGTTAATATACAATGCTCCATTCAAAAGTTATTCCAAAAACAAGATTTTGAGGGACTTTCCAAAATGAAAATGTTCTTCCCTTTGTTTGTAAGCTTGTATAAATACTCTTTCGTTCAAGGGACTTAGGGATTATATGGGTGTATTAAGAAACTCGAGAGAGAAAACATTTGTTCTACGACTTTTGGAAAAACACGCTAGTTTAGCGGGATACCAAAAAAATAGCTTAATATTAAAAGTAATTCAATATGCTATTCACGATGCCTGTGCTAAAATTCTCTAATACAATAAATTTAAATTAATAGCAAACAGTTTTTTCTCAAACTTGTTGTCTATTTTCTTTTAATTGGATCGAGCGATTTATTTTTAAATTTTAAACTACATAGCCCTTGAGATTCCTAAACTTACCGAATCAGTTCAGTACGAAAAACACTTCACGCTTACCTTGAATAACCAAAACTATCCATCATTAATTTGATGACACAAATTTCTCAAAAATATTTTGATAACGTCGCCATCGGATATATACATATATATTTATTTTACAGCAAATGTGAGTATATCTCCTGTTTTATAACTGATTTTTAAAGCCAAAACTTATGATATTAAATAAAAACAAGTATTAACGAGGTAACAGGTCGTGACGATCGCACAGTAACTTACAAAAGTTTTGATATTAATTTTGTAACGAAAAATGCTTGTAAGTTCTGTTAAATAAATAGACTTTTAAAAATGTTCTTACTCGGCACGCTGCAATAGAATATGCCGTTGTATGCTTAAAAGCATAAATATTTTGACGAAGCGGGCAGAATGAAAGCATTGGAATTTACTAGCATTTTTGTCACAAAATTGATATTAGAACTATTGTAAGTGGAATTGTCCAATAATATATGGCGTGTAGATAGGTGTTGATAATAAAAACAAAACCTCATTCAAATTATTACAAATACTAAAAAATGTGGGCTCTAGGTGGGCACAACAAACTTGGGCTGCGTAGGAAACCCAAGAACCTACATGCCAAGTCCCAACATTCGGGCTCTTACAGTTTCCAAGATCTTAGGGTTCATACGGTGTATAAGGTGTACAGCTACCTCTGGCCCCTACCCAAGCAGCATATCGTGTTCTAATCAACAAAAAAAATTGTTTTTTCTTTTAAAAATACCTAAAACAACGTAAAAAATTAAGTTATTTTGATATCGAAAAAAGCACAAAATTTGAAAACACCGATAGTGCTATTGACCCAGTTTGGCTTGAAGGCCTTATGCATAAAATCAAAACATTTCTGTCAGAAAACACTCATAAATTACTTGAGTCGTACCTCTTTCACAGGGTCTTCGCGGTGAGATGCAATGCAAAAACATCCAACTAGTACACCACTGAAGCTGGAGTTCCACAAGGTAGCGTACTGGGTCCTACTCTGTTTATCCTGTACACAGCAGATATTCCTACAAACAAAAGGCTAATTAGGCTCGAGATGCCCAACTAGAGTAACAGCCCAACCTTCGGATCATCTGGTGGTAGTTGGGAAGTGGCGAATACAAAGTTTATGATCAAAAGTGTAAACATAAAACGTTTACTCTTAACAGACAATCTGCCCCCCGCTAGCTTTAGGCAGTACGCAGATCCCCAAGCAAACGATGTAACATATCTCGGAATCCACCTTGACAGACGTATAACCTGGAGGAAATACATGTTAAACTTAGAGCTAGCAGCCCACACTAGCTTATAAATTCTCGATCACCTCTGTGTCTGGACCTCAAGGTTCTGCTCTACAATTTCAATCACTGAGGCACCATGGTATGTGCGGAACGAAAACATCCACAGGGAGCTTGGCATGCAGCCGGTTAAAGATGAAATATCAATACAAAAGTCGGCTTACCATAGGAAACTTACACTGCACCCAAATAATCTCGCAAGGAATTTAGCACTGGTATCGAACAAAACCCGTCTACTTCGAAACGATCTATCAGCCCAGCAATAGTTATCAGGTCCATTTAGTCTAATGTCAGTCTACATGATTTTTAGTTCGTTTATAGTTATTTTGTTAAGATTTGATACACTTATTGTTAGTCTCATTTATGCAAACAGCAAAGCGAGATTGTAGTGCGCACCCTACCCGCTATCTCAATATATGGTTATGTGGGCGGCAGACAGATTTAAGCGATATGGGCGTCAGAGTGGGCGTGGCAAACTTTTTTTGGTCAATAGATTGATATTGATGATACCAATACAAAACGTGTACAATTTTGTTTCTAGCATGAAAATTGCGGGCCTCACAGATTCGGGAGGTTTGTGGGCGTGCAAAATTTTTTTGGATCAATCGATATGTATTGACGAACCTGTTACACTTCAGTTAAAATTTTTTATCTAGCGTTAGTGTGAGGGTGGCGTGTTCGCGTAACAAACTTGCGCTGCGTACAAGGCTACGGAATCTAAGTCTGAAATCCCAATTCTTTATTTCTTTCTTTGGTAGTTTCCGAGATATCCTCGTTCATATATACGAATACGTTCATATACGTTCATATATATACGAAGAATATATATGCTTTATGGGGTCGGAAACGCTTCGTTCTGCCTGTTACATACTTTCCGACGAATATAGTATACCATTTTACTCTACGAGTAACGGGTATAAAAATAGTGCTATCGATCGATTTGGCAACCGGTGAACACCACAAGGCAATTAAAAATTTTAGAGGTCGGGGAGTCCAGCTATAGCTCTGAAATTGTTTACCCTTACAAAAAGTATTATGATTTCAGTCAGAAGTTTGCAGGGCAGTAAAGCAGCCATTTCCATTGAAGATCTAGCCTTGTCCATATGTTCTTTTCTACTTAGACTTGTCTATCAGCTTTAAGGCTATCGGGATGAAACTTTTTCAAAAGTCTTATTTCTGTTATAAGTCGTGACAAAGCGATTCGGAAGTTATATCCTTTAGCTCCCATAGGAATGATCGGAAAAATTACATAATTAATTCTAGCTTCACTGTTTTTAATCACTATTTAGACTTTCTTTTGTGCTTTTTAATCGGACGACTAGGACGACAGTAAATGAATAAGAAAATAATATGAAAAACAAGAAAGGAATCTAACTTCTGCAAGACGAAGTTTCTATACCCTTGCAGGTCGTTCCTGCATTGTATATACAGAGCTTTCCGATTTTTAGAAAACAAAAATCTATATGTGCATATGTTTACCGAAAACCGAATTATAGATTTCTTTGTATTATTTTGACCTTAAATATCAGATCGTTCCTATGGCAGCTATATGATTACATTTTTTTTAAAAATGTATCCGAAATTTTGTAGTATTAAAAGAATGATATTCCAAAGAATAGAAGTCTATATGTCATATTTTTATATTTTTTTACAAATATATTTTGATCATTCCTATTAGAGGTTTCATCCCGATAGCTTTAAAACTGAGAGATTAGCTTGCGTAGAAATGGAGAGACGGTCGGGCGGACATGGCTAGATTGACTCGTCTCGTGATGCTGATTAAGAATATTGATGCTTCATTGGGTTGTAAATCATTATACCCTCTGCAAGGGTATAAAAACGATGGCATTATTGTTTTTCATAATTTCCTTCTTATCGTTTAAGCATATAGCATTGTTTTCAGATTTCAGAACTTGGGATTTTGTAAGCTAAATCGGACGACCAGTCATATACAAAGTTGTCCTAGGAACTTTCGATATATTTATATAAGAATCTTCCTAATGCATGGTTTATGTAATACACGTATGATTTGATTGCTTGACGAGGTTTAAGCTGCAAGGGTAAATAAACTTTGGCTTGCCGTACCTTCTTTTAAGTTCTCTATCTGACTAGATTTGGATAAAATTATTATCGTATTACGTAGATTTTTATTTTGTAGATTGTTCAAGATGGGTGAGTACTAAAGGTAGCATACAAGCAAAAAAAAATTATATAATCATAAAGGGAAAATTAATACAACATAAGAAGCAAATTAGTCATGCAATAAACCATTGATTATAATAAACATTTTCTACATTTACCTAAGACTCTCAATTCGATTCGATATCCATTGAAGTTATCACACGTTTCTTCTGGTATAAAAAATGTAGTATCACATAGATAAATATCTTCATCGGCTATTTTCAAGTCTTTTATAACTAGACTGTATGGGTTTTGCTTAACAGTTACCCTATAAAAAGAAACAAATTTAATTAAGTTAACTTGATTTTATACTCGTACCTTTTGTCAAATTCCTTATCAACACTGGTTACATTACTTTCTCCAAGGAGCATTGCAGCAATGCGATCATCGCCCTTAAACCAATTAAGTGAATGGAGTTTTCCGCACTTATCTACATTAACGGGACACGGTAGCTCAACTGAAAGACTTTCTTGTCTACTGATGGTGGTATCTAAAGATAAAACAATATACAAAATTATTTAGATTTAAACAAGAGAGAACGCTATAGTCGATTGTCTCGACCATCAGATACCCGTTACTCAGCTTTTAAATTGAAAATAGGAATACGCTTCGAAGATTCGCCAAAACGCATTATTCACACGGATTTCGCCAAAAGAGAGTTAGTCGTAGACTAATGGGAAAACAGAAAGATTTACTGCGCTGTTACTGCACAAATTTTCGCTCCTTTTACTGCCTTCTAGTGTTTTTCAACACTGAATTATGTGGCTTATGTGAATTTACTACAGGTCAGAATAGCAATTTCTTCAGCAATTTTTTCAGCAATTAAAAGTTTACATTAACATATTCGGAATTAGATAATTGAAATTGGTATTGAGTTTATTGGAGTGATAGAGGGGTAGACCAAAAGGCCAAATTGCTTAGCCTCTGCTCTCTATTAGCACAGGTAGCGCTTTTCGCTTTGCAAAACTTTGTCGCGCAGTTCGGCCCCCAGTCGGAAATGACTGCATTCCAGTACCTGTTCTTTCATTATGAAATGACACCAAAGACCTGTGCCGAGAGTGATGACTCTTTAATTTCTATTTCTACGGGTGCGGGACAAAAAAGAACGCATCTAATGCATGCACCTAGGTGCATATACTTGGAGTCTGTATGCACCCAAAAGGTACATTCTGTATGCATTCATTTAGAATACGCCTGTAAGCTGTAAAAGGAATGTACCTATATGGATCAAAAAGGTACATTCTGTATGCATTTAATTTAAACTGTACCCAGGAATGCACGTATACGCTTTCAAAAAATAAATGTCTTTAGGGTTTTCAGGTTTTTAATTTCATATTTTTTTTATTTCAAAATTTAAGAACGCAACTAACTGTTAATTGGATTCACTCCCCTTCAGGGGTTTTGCTGCTTGCTTCTTAATTTTGTACTTTTACAATTTACGCAGTCTAGCCCATCCCATTTTTGTTATTCTGAAATATATAAAGAAAATTTAATATTACATATTTATATACATTTGTATATACGAGGGTGGTCCGATAAGTACTTAGCCTCCAAATAAAAAACTAAAATTTTAGAAAAGTGGCGGTTTATTTCTCAACATAATCTCCTTTTAGCTCGATACACTTGACCCAGCGATGCTCCAACTTCTTTAACCCGTCTGAAACATACGTTTTCTCGAGGTCTGCAAAATAGGCCTCTGTGGCGGCGACGACCTCCTCATTCGACGCAAATTTCTGACCAGCGAGTGACTTTTTCAAGTTTGGAAACAAAACAGAAGTCACACGGGGCCAATCTGGAGAATATGGTAGATGGGGTAGCAGTTCGACCAATTTGGCCTTGGCGAGGGCGGAAGTGTGAGCCGGTGCGTTGTCATGATGGAAGAGCACTTTTTTCTACGCCAAATGGGGCCGTATTTTCTGCAATTCGGTAGCGAATCGGCCCAATAATTCGGCATAGTACAGCCCTGTGACCGTTTTGCCCTTCTCCAGGTAGTCGATGTAGATCACACCTTGTGAATCCCAAAAAACGTTGCCCATCATACGAGATCGTGGATTTTTGTCACGTTATCCTCCGTGGTAGCCGTTTTCGGGGCACCTGGACGTGGCTCATCAAAAACCGACGTGCGACCATGTTGAAACTCGTTTAACCAATTTTTGACGGTCGCCATCGAAGGAGAAGAGTCGCCGTACACAGCATCCAAGCGCTCTTTGATTTCGCTGCGCGATTTCCCTTTCAAAAACCAGAATCGAATCACAGACCGATATTGCTCTTTCTCCATTTTTCTAAAATCCGCGGACACGTCCGACAGTAGCCGTCTACGAGAATGTACTATACGATAGTAAATTTCCCTTGCGATAGTGACGCCATCGGGCGGTGAGGCTAAGTACTTATTTATTTTGGCACAATTACACTTAACTTACCTGTGAACAACAACATTTTTCAAAACACGTGGCACGAACTTCACTTTTCAGAATTAAAAGTTCAACTGTCGAGAAAAACCACGCGCTTCATTGCATGCCATTGGCAACCTTTGGGTATCTCAGCAAAATGAACCAGGATGCATCATATTTAAACACATCTAGAAAGCATCGCAATGCAATGCACTTAGCACGCACATTTGCCTTGGAAAATGATCGTAAGTTTCGCTTTACGTAGAAAAAATGCGTTCTAAAATTTTTGTCGTTTTGTGTAAAAAAAATGCAACCTAGAAACATTTTTTTTTTGGAATGCGTTCCCGAACTTACGACTTGGCTGCAACTATTTACACACACTCATGCATAAATACGTTTGTTATTTTCTGGCTCTGACGTCATTGCTTCTCTTGGAAGGTTTGTGGGCGTTAGAGTGGCGGTGGACAATTTTTTTAAGTCAATCGATAGGTATTGACGAGACCAAATACATTTCAGTTAAATTTGTTTTTCTAGCTTCAAAACTGTGGGCGCCAGTTTTCCGCGGCTTGTGGGCGAAATGGGCGTGGCTCATCAGCGTGACAAACTTGCGCTGCGTACGAAGCAAAGGAATCTTAATCTTAAATACCAACGCTCTATCTGAAATGCTAAGTCCTAACTTTCTAGCTATAATAGTTTCCGATATCTCAGCGGTCATGCATATGGATAGACCAACAGACGGGCATGGCTATATAGACTCGGCTAGTGATCCTGATTAAGAATATACATACTTTATAGAGTCTTAAACCCATCCGTCTACCTGTTACATACTTTCCGACGAATCTAGTATACCCATTTACTAGCTATTACGATAATATTTAAAATTGTAGGGGCTAGACAGGTTTTAGCGTTATGGGCGTTAGAGTGGGAGTGATACCATGCTGTTATAGTTTTCCTCATCTCAGCGTTCATACGGACGGACAAGGTTAGTTCGACTCGCTTAGTGTTCCTGATCAAAAATATATCTGTTTTATAGGGTCGGAAATGCTTCCATCTACCTATTACATACTAATCTAATATACCATATTAATCTACGAGTAACGCGTATAACAAGGGAGTACGCTAAAGTCGAGAATGAACTTGGCACTACGAAACAGGGAGGCCTTTTATCTGCATGCTTAAACCCAAATGTTAGCTCTTGTAGACATACGGACATGGCTATGTCATCTGGGTAGTGAACCTGATCAGGAATATACATGTATAAAGTATGGGGTCGGGATATTAAATTTTTTCAGCATCTTAGCTCTAATGGCTTCGGCTGTGGGACTGACGGAAATCGAACTCACTGCTTTATCGGTTTTAGGATTATATTAGATATCTTATTAAAAATAATTTGTAGCGTAAAATTACAAAAATTCATTTCTTGGTCGATTTGAAATCAGTGGTGAGTTCCAACAGAGTTGATGGTGGCTGAATGCATTCGTAGGATAGCTCTCCCAGAAGATTGTAGAGCGGTCGAGCGTGAATTGCATTAAGAGCCGATTTCAGCCAGCCGGTCAACATTGTGGGCATGTGAGTCATTTCGAAGGCAGTGTCAATGAACCTAAAGTTGCAAGTCGCTCTGGGACCGAGTTTCGCATACTTGTAAAACTGACGGCAGAGTAGGGCTATTGATGTTATATAGTCTCTGCGATCATCGAAAACGTAGCACTCAATCCGATATCGTGGTTCCGTGTTCGAAATGCAGTCTAAAAAGGTGTACTCCCGTCTCACAAACATCTTGAAGTCAAGTATTTCAGCGAATTGGAAAAACGTTATCAAATGCTCGTGGTGTGGGCAAGTGTGCTCGTTGATTCGCTCGACCAGTCGCCCGAACTTTGAGAATGCTTGCTTAACGCTAAGGTTGCGCAGTTTCTGCTCCAGCTGAAGGCATGCGTCGAGTGAGTAGATTGACGGCACCGAAGCAGGACCTGTTAAACAAGCGAAGAAAGTCGAGGTCTTATGGATCAACGACTCAATAGATATGATGCTTGGTATCATAGGTGGCAGTGGAATTTGACCTACCGAGTACCGCAGTTCATTCGGCTCCAATAACATTTGTACTTCATTTTGATTCCGGTTAATGCCCTCATTTTGAGAGTCATTCCTTACGACTTCCGAAGATTGGGCACTCTTCTGTACATCTACCATAACTATAGAATTTGTGAGTGCTGTTTTTGGTAGAGTCACCTCCTCGCTTCGTTCTAAAAGTCCACACCTTACCTTGTTTTTACGAGGGTGTTTAAAGGGAAGACTTTTACACAAAAGGGGTGCTTTTACAAATGACGACAATACACTCGTCTTCTTTAATACGGTGATATTGGCTTTAAGGATGTCAGGCACTGCGCGACGACTGTACCTAGAAAAAGCACTTTTGGATCTTTTGGTTTGCTTCTTTTGGTCAGATCTACTTTTAGGACGTATCATCTTCAGATCGAAGCGATGCTTTGTTTTCAAACTTTTATCGACGCTTGGAAATTGACGGTGCATGTGTACTGGTATCATGGACTGTTTAAGGGATTGCATGCCAGCTAACTTTTGTTTCGGGATGACGCATCGGTAAAACAGGCTGACGGTATTGCCCTGATACAAGGTCTGATTTGGAAACTGAGATTGTTCCCGAACTGTCTCAAAAATTTTTGTCTTGATGGAGGTATTCCTTGCAGCGTCCGCCAAGTCGATATGATACGTACAATATACAATCGAGTAGTTATCCGTGCTGTGATAGCGTTCAATAAGCTCCAGCTCCTCGGAGGTCACGGTAGTTGCTCCAAGGTGTCGTTGGTTGTCTAGGCAGTAGCTGTGTAGCTTATAGCAATTGAGATGGTCAGACGTCGACATAGGAGTAATAAATAGAAGAATGTTGTTGAGATCTTGGTGGCCAATCAATTTTCGAACAACATTCTCGGCTATGGACCTTGAATTGAGGGCCTTTGGCACTTTCGGCTTAACGAAACGTTTTTTGACCTTAAGGGAAGCGGATGAAGACACGCTCGTAACGTACTGACTTGAGACGATGTGATCATCTCGTTTTTTAGACTCCCAGGATTTTATATTCTTTCTACTTCCCCGGAGTGATTCTGGATCCTCCAAAATAGTACGTATGCCACTGACAGATCTCTCACCATAGATTAGGTTCAAGGTCTGAGCCACATCTTTAAAAAAGTGAGGATTATCGTCCGACTTGCTATTGGCCAGATGTTTGGTTGGATGCATTGCTGCAACACATTTACTTATAATAAAGAAATGTATTTACTCTCTTACTAAAATTTTTTGAAGAAATATGCGATTTAAAACATTTGAAATGGTTGACAAAAGCCGACTAGCCTATTCACACAGAAGTATTTTTTAAAAGAAGGATGGAAATTCGGTGAAATAATTAAATTGATGTTCACTAGGGCGGCTCGATTTGGGTGCCTAAAAATCGGACGGGGAAAGTAATCTTTAAAGGACTCTAAGCAATACAATGTTGCAAACAAACATATAGTCTAAAATGACGTTCTACCTCCCACACCCCAACTCGACTGAAAAATACTGTTTTTTGGGGAAAATAGTTTATAATCATAGTAACCAGCACATTTCTTTAAAATTTGGAGCCATTATTTTTCTGTAGATTAAAACGTAATATTACATACGGTCAAATGTTAAATTAACAGCTGTTAGTATCTGCGAACTGCACGTGTTCATATTTTTTTTGGTTTTGTCGCGAGCTTTTAAATTAATATTTCTTCAACTACAAAAAGTAAACCCATAAAATTTTTTTGGTAATATCTCTTTAACGACAACACGTAGATCCATTATTATGTATACCAAAGATAATATAGTCTTTGTCTATACTATGTGCTTATAGTAAAAACAGTAAAAGGATATATTCGGCGGAAAGTCTATAACAGGTAGAAGAAAGCGTTTTTGACCCCATAACGTTTATATATTCTTGATCACTAGCCAAGTCGATCTAGCCATGTCCGTCTGAGCGTTTGTACGTGTGAACGCTGTTGGTGCCACGACCACACTAACCCCCACAAGCCGCCCGAAACTGTGAAATTGTTAACTGAAAGGTATTGCTATAGTCAATACCAATACCCACAAACCGTCAGAAATTGTGGCCCCCAAAGTTTTGACGCTGAAATAAATTTTTAAACAGAAATACATTTTTCTTCAACGCCCAAAACACCCATAGCACAAAAAAACTGTCTGTAGCCTGAATCGATATTTTACTGTAAGGAAAATCAGCATAAAACGGGGGTCAATGGCGACTGGGAAACAAAATAAAAATTGGCATGAATTGGTCTTACATTAACATGAAAAAATGTTAAAAATCAACGGCGATATTTCTTGAAATTATTGTGACTTTCTTATCCTTAATTGAATGAAATTTTTAAAGGTAAAGTGCCTTAAAAACTATGGCAAGTGCCCTTAAAATTTCACATGGACATGTTTGCTGGTGTTCGGCAAACCTTTTCTTCGGTACTTTGCCCAAGAATTTTTTTTTTAATATTTGACTGTTTCCTTTCTTTACTATAATTGGAGAGGGTGAGGGTGAGAAGCAAGGTATTTATTCGGGCGCTTTACGCACGTTGGTAAACTGCTAATTAGAACCATAAGAACTGAAAGTAGTCAATTAAACAGAAACAGAATCAAGGAAATTAACATAAATATCAAGCAACCTACTTTTTCGGAAAAATCTTCGTGGTCGCTGCAAGAATCGAACTCACGGCCGCTGTGTTTGCAGTCGAGAGCACTAGCTCTGCACTACAGACACATCGCGCTACGCGGCGCGCAAAAACGATTCATATCTCAATTTGTTGGGGTCTATGAAATATTTTAACTAATGACAACAAATTGTGTTTTATTTTACCCAATTAGAATAAAAACATTAAAAAATTGATATTTTAATGTACTATACATATTTATACCCGTTACTCGTAGAGTAAAAGGGTATACTAGATTCGTCGGAAAGTATGTAACAGGCAGAAGGAAGCGTTTCCGACCCCATAAAGTATATATATTCTTGATCAGGATCACCAGCCGAGTCGATCTAGCCATGTCCGTCTGTCCGTCTGTCCGTCTGTCCGTCTATCCGGATGAACGCTGAGATCTTGGAAACTATGAGAGCTAGGCTGTTGAGATTTGGCGTGCAGATTCCTGAGCTTCTTACGCAGCGCAAGTTTGTTTCAGTAGACTGCCACGCCCACTCTAACGCCCACAAACCGCCCAAAACTGTGGCTCCTACAGTTTTGATGCTAGATAGAAAATTTTAACTGAAATGTAATGTTCTCATCAATACCTATCGATTGATCCAAAAAAAGTTTGCCACGCCCACTTTAACGCCCACAAACCGCAAAAACCTGTGACGCCCTCAATTTTCATGCTAGATAAAAAATTTAATTGAAATGTATTGGTCTCGTCAATACCTATCGATTGATCCAAAAAAAAATTTGCCACGCCCACTCTAACGCCCATAACGCTTAAATCTGTATACCGCCGGTAGGTGGCGCATTTTAATCTCGCTTTGCTGCTTGCATATCTCCATTTAGCTGAGTAACGGGTATCTGATAGTCGAGGTACTCGACTATAGCGTTCTCCCTTGTTTTTTATTATTATTATGTTAACGTTTTCTAAATTTTTTTTTTTAAATTTTTTTAAAATCCAATTTTAAAAACTTGCACAAAATTTAAAAATAAATGTTGACTCTTCGTAGACTCGAACTCACGCCATTTAGATGATTTTGAAAGTTCAACGCATTAGACCGCTAGGCGGTCTAAATATGGCGATTTAGCCCTAAAGATGAGAAGTATTAATCGAAAAAATCGCCTTAAGTAATAGAAAAATTAACCCCAAAAATATTTTGATAGGAAACTATATTTAGAGCGATTTTAAGAATAAGAAAGAAAAATAAGAATTAAGCTCACGAATCTACATGACAAATCCCAAATTTTCAGCTTTTTTATTTTGCGGGATCACAGCGTCATACGGAATGACAGTCAGACAGACGGATATGGCTAGATCGACTCGGCTAGTAATCCTCATCCGCAATATATATACTCTTGGAGGAACGGGTATACATAAATACACTCATAAAATTATTTTTCTAAATACTACCCTAAACATGAAATCGACCTAACATTAAGAGAAATTGCCTTAAACATAAGAAAAATCGCCATTAAGAAGAAAGGAAGCTAAGTTCGGCAAGCCGAAGTTTGTATACCCTTGCAGTTATAATTATTAAATTTAATTCGAAATTCTGAAAAACACAAAAACTGTTATTCCCATAGTATAAGATAATATGTAAAAAAAACACCGAAGCTATTATTTGTTTCACATTATTTTTCCAGCAATTTTCTGAGCGTTCCTATGGCAGCTATATAATATAGTCGTCCGATTTTTTTAAAATTAAATTCGAAATTCAGAACTAAGTAAAAAATATTATATCCAAGCGTAGGAGGTTTTATGTTAAATAACACCGAAGCTATAACTAGCTTCATATAATATTCCCACCAATTTTCTGATCGCTCCTATGGCAGCTATATGATATAGTCGTCCGATTTTTATAAAATTAAATTCGAAATTCAGAAATAATTAAAAAAATGTTATTTACAAGCGTAGGAGGTTATATGTTAAAAAACACCGAAGCTATAGTTTGTTTCATATTATTTTCCCACCAATTTTCCGATCGTTCCTATGGTAGCTATATGATATAGTCGTCCGGTTTTATAAAATTAAATTCGAAATTCAAAACTAATAAAAAAATGTTATTTCCAAGCGTAGGAGGTTATATGATAAAAAACACCGAAGCTATAATTTGTTTCATATTATTTTTCCACCAATTTTTCGATCGTTCCTATGGCAGCTATATGATATAGTCGTCCGATTTTGATAAAATTTTAACGAAATTTAAAACGATTTAAAAAATGTTATTTCCAAGCTTAGGAGGTTATACACTGGTTGGCATATGTATTTTGACAAAATAAAAGTTAAGTATACTCATAACTTGAATTTACTTCTTGTAAACTATAGGCATCAATGGAAAGGTAATTTCAATGCCGTTTGAATGATACAATACATTTCTTTACCCATTCAGTACTTATTGAAAAGGACGAATTTGTGTAAATCAACTTTGAAATTTTTAAAAAAAACTTTTTTCCCCGTCTTGAAAACTTAAATTTTTTGATGCAAAAAGTTTCTTCAAACAAAAATAATAGTAACTGCAAAAAGAATTTTTCAAATATCATTTTGCTTATATTTTTTATGATTTTTTGAAGGTGACAATGTCGGAAAAAATTTGTATGAAAAAGACAAAAATATGGCTCAAATGCCTGTTTTTAAGCATTTTCAAAAATTCATAAAAAATATAAGAAAAATGATTTTTGAAAAATTCTTTTTGCAGTTACTATTGTTTTTGTTTGAAGAAACTTTTTGCATCAAAAAATTTAAGTTTTCAAGACGAGGAAAAAAGTTTTTTTTAAAAATTTCAAAGTTGATTTACACAAATTCGTCCTTTTCAATAAGTAGTGAATGGGTAAAGAAATGTATTGTATCATTCAAACGGCATTGAAATTACCTTTCCATTGATGCCTATAGTTTACAAGAAGTAAATTCAAGTTATGAGTATACTTAACTTTTATTTTGTCAAAATACATATGCCGACCAGTGTACATTAAAAACAAGGAAGAACGCTATAGTGGTGTACCTCGACTATCAGATACCCGTTACTCACCTAAAGGGACTAAAGGGAAATGGAGATATGCAAACATCAAAGCGAGATTGAAATGCGCCACCTTCCGGCGGTAATGACAAATTTTTTTTTGGATCAATCGATAGGTATTGACGAGGTCAATACATTTCAGCTAATATTTTTTATCTAGCGGCAAAATTGTGGGCGCCACAGGCTTGGGCGGTTTGTGCCCGTTATAGTGGGTATGGCATATTCGCGTAACAAACTTGCGCTGCGTACAAGGCTACGGAATCTAAATCTGAAATCTCAGTTCTCTATCTTCTATAGTTTCTGAGATATCCGCGTTCATATTTACGATTTTTTTTTAAGTTTGTGGGCGGTAAATTGGGCTTGGCAAATTTTTTTTTGGGTCAATCAATAGGTATTGATAAGAACAATACATTTCAGCTACAATTTTTATTCTAGCATCAAAACTGTAGGAGCCACTGTTTTGGGCTGTTTGTGGGCGTTAGAGTGGGCGTGGCACATTGCTGAAACAAACTTGCGCTGCGTAAGAAGCTCAGGAATCTGCATGCCAAATCTCAATAGCCTAGCTCTTATAGTTTCCGAGATCTCAGCGTTGATCCGAACGGACAGACAGACGGACATGGCTAGATCGACTCGGCTAGTGATCCTGATCAAGAATATATATACTTTATGGGGTTCCGACGAATCTAATATACCCTATTACTCTACGAGTAATATAAAAATCATCTAAAATCGCCCTTGAAACTAGAAAACCGCCCTTGAAATTTGAAAATCGGTGCCATAGCGGTCAAATGCGTTGAACTTTCAAACTAATCAAAATGGCGTGAGTTGGAGCCCACGAAGAGTTAACAATTAATTTTCTTTTTTGTGCATGTTTTAAGAATTGTATTCTTAAACAATTTTGTGTGCAAGGGCAAAAAAGTTGGGAACACTTAAAAATAATAAACAAAAAAATTGTACACTCAAAAAAAAATCACCATAAATATTAGAAAATCGCCCGTGATTTCAAAACACCATTGAATTAAGAAATATTTTCTTGATTATAGAAAAAATGCCTACAATTTAAGGAATTCGCCATAATTTATTTTTATTATTAATTTACAATCGAACAAAAGTACCTGGTTCGAGCCCACGCCACGGCAAGTGTACCCTTTGTTTATTTATTTTATTTTTTTAATTTATGTAATATTTATTCTTATTAGTTTCACTTTTTTATTTACCAAATTGTTTAAACGGTTGTTAAAAAGGTTTAGATTAGAATAAACGTAATTGGTATGCGTAAAGCTGGACCAAAAACACCTAGTCCTCTTTAGTCATTGTATGACAAGAAGCACGCGTGGCCGAATGGTTAAGACGTCTGGCTATGGTGTGAGCAGTTGCGGGTTCGAGTTCACGCCGGGGTTGTCTGAGGTAAGGATTTTTCCATTTGTTATATTTATTTATATGTTTATAAAAAGTATTTAGATAAATTAAATCTTTAATAAATTCAGGTAAATATACAAATTTTCAGACTGTATTCCCATGTAATAATTGCCATTAAAATTAGAAACGGTTTTATACATTTAAAATCCAAAATTGGTATACAAAACCAACCAAATTCCTCAAATGTGAGGTGTAAAATGTAAAATGTAATGTAATCTTACATTATAAATATTTTTTTTCTTATTTTAATAAATTTTTCCTTAATTTTAAGGTTTTTTACCATACATTTAAGAAAAATTTGTCATTATTTCCAGAAATGGCAAACCATAAGTTCAAGAAAATTATTTATTTAAAATAAAGGTGAGTCGCCGTTGGATGAAAATCATAGGCGATTTTCTTGATTTAAAGGCGAATTTCTTGATTTAAGGGTGTATTTTTTTTGGGTGTATAGTACATCAAAATAACAGTTTTTAACGTAGTTAGTCTATTTGGTTAAAATAAAACATAATTTTTTGTCATTAGTGAGAATATTTTTTAGAATTAAATTGAGAATTTGTTCTTAGAACAAATTTAAATATGAACCCTTTTTGCGCGTCGCCTAGCGCGATGTTTCTGTTGTGCAGCGGTAGTGCTTACGGCTGCAAACCGAGCGGTCGTGAGTTCGATTCTCCCAGCGACACCGAAGATTTTTCTCTAAAAGTAAGTTGTTTGATATTTATGTTATTTCCTTGATTTTGCTTAATGACTACCCAGTCGGACCGTCAGGCATGTGGTGCTTAATTCCACAATAATTTCCATAGGAAAAATTCAGGAGTTGGCACCACGTGAACTTTTTCAGGGTGTTTCAAGCCTTTTTCCATAGGAATTTCCTATGTAAAGCGGTCGCGAACGTTTCAGTACTGAAAGCCTTAATAATAATACAGCCTTAATACAAGCGAATGGACTTGTCCATAATGGGGATGTGAACCTTCAGCCCTTTTCCATAGGAGAAATGTACATTTAGAAAGTAAGAAAGTCACCATAATTTAAAAAAACACCGCCGTTAAGGTTATTTACCTTTGAAAACAGAAAAATTGCCTTAGATTTAAGAAAATTGACCCTAGATTAGATCTATGTAAAATCGCCCCAAGTTTAAGACCAATACATGCCTGTTTTTAGAAAATGTGGTCCTTTTTTTATTACCCAGTTGCCATTGACCCCCGTTTTAGGGCGACTTTCCTTGTTTTTAGGGCGATTTTACAGTAAAATTTCTATGAGTGTAAAATTCGTTTGTGCCAGAAACAGTCTTTGGTTTGCAGCGGGACAAAATAGAAATGATTTTGTTTTCAGGAAGATAACATATTCACTTAACGAAGTTCACTAAACTAAAAAATTAAATGAAACAAATTATATTACTATCATGAGTAAAAACTTAACATTTTTTTGAAAATATCTCATTTTATTTTGAATTAAATTTAATGAGTATATCTGGAATACTTCTATATAGAAGATAATGTGATCAAAAATAAAAGCTATAATTATTTTCGTATTCTTTTTTTCATAAATTATCCGATTGTTCCTGACGCAGCTATATAATATAATAGTCAAATTTAAAAAAAATGTATTTCGAAATTATTAAACATTAAAAAAAATTATATTCCTAAGAGTAGAATATAATATTTCAAAAAGC
This sequence comes from Drosophila suzukii, assembly GCF_043229965.1. Classification (NCBI taxonomy): domain Eukaryota; kingdom Metazoa; phylum Arthropoda; class Insecta; order Diptera; family Drosophilidae; genus Drosophila; species Drosophila suzukii. The sequence goes on along the minus strand of NC_092082.1, from coordinate 26,360,539 downwards.
ACAAAGCGGTTCGTGTTTAATGAATATACCTTAGAGCAATAGAGGGGGATACTAAACATTTGAGCTTTAAACGCCATCAGATGAAAAAGTAAAGAATTAATTTCTGTCAATGTCAGATTTGATAAAATATTTTCATTCTGTTCGAGCCACTTTGTTGAAGATTGGTCGCTCGTGAGATTTTTTAGTGTATTTTTTCTAAGGCGAAATTTAGTTCCAGAAGCGTACCGTTCTTTCACTTTTTTGGGCTTTTCAGTGTAGCAGGGATAGTCAAAGGTAACACTTGATAATACGGATGGGACCCGTTTCGTCACATAGCCATAGCCGCAAAGCCATAGCAAAGGTTAAAAAAGGCTTATATACCATTTGACATTAAAAGTTTGGTGTCCCAAGTAGAGGTGCAGAGAACATCGCTTTTCCGATGTTTTAACAGGCAAACATCGATAAAGCATCAAAAAACATCGATGTTCCTCCACCTCTAGTCCAAAGAGGAACAAAAAAAATAATTTTTCCAAATACCATTTACAGAAGAAGTAAATTTATTTTTCCCCCAAAACTGAGACAAGGATAGTTAAAAAAGTATTTTGACATTTTGCAACATTTCTGAATACTTTGCAATTAACATCAAAGTGGTGTAGCCAAAAAGTTAAAGCCAAAATAAACAGGTTTTCCAATGACACCAATTTCATGGTGATGAAATTTTATTTATAGCTGCCAACCACACTTCTCTTATTATCGTTACCCCACTCTCCCCTACTACCAGCAACAGGAAAAAACTGTTTGCGAAGGTTTCATCCCCATAGCTGAAGAACGGACGTCGCTAACGGACGGACAGATGGACATGGCTAGATCGACTCGTGTAGTCATGCTCATCAATAATATAAATACTTTATAGGTCAGAAACGTATCTTTTACTGCGCTAAGAACTTCTGACTGAATTAGTTATTCCCTCTGCAAGGGTATTAAGATGAAAATCAAGATCATCGCAGATTTGAAACATTTTTTTTAAAGAAATTTAATTTTGTAAAGCTTTGATGGTAAAATGTTTGTCATAATAACAGTTATAAACCCTTAGTCTAATGAAAATTGCGTGGGATAAGCACTCAATTACCTCCCCAACCCCACCCCACATAATGCTCTTGGCCCCTCGTAAATTTCTCTTTCTCAGGCAACCAACCATGGTATTTTAAGACCAGCAGCCACACAAAGGTGGGAAAATGTTGCCTGAAAGTTGATGAAGAAAACATTCCGCAAATGCATTTCCCACGAATGTAGAGAAGACCAACCAAAAGGAACTGAAAACATATACATATGAACTTATATGTTAAAAGGCCGAACTTTAATATGGGCACAATTATAATCTTGGAACTTCAAGTCCCTTTTCTTCCTCTAATACAATATATGATCAGGATAACTAGCCGAATCAATCTAGCTATTTCCTTCTGTCCGTCTGTCTGTTCGTCCATATGAACGCTGAGATCTCGGAACCTATAAAAGATAAAATGTGTGGACTAGACATGTGGCTCCTACAGTTTTGATGCTAGTATAAAAATTAAATGTATTGTTCTAATTCAATACCTACCGATTGACCCAAAAAAAGTTCGTCACGCCCACTTGAACGCCCACAAACTTCAAAAAAACGTAAATATGAACGCGGATATCTCGGAAACTATTAAAGATAGAGAATTGGGATTTCAGGTTTAGATTCCGTAGCTTTGAGCGCAGCGCAAGTTTGTTACGTGAATATGTCACGCCCACAAACCGCCCAAAAACGGTGGCGCCCACAATTTTAATGCTAGATAAAATATTGTAACTGAAATGTATTAGTCTACGTCAATTTGCTACGCTCACTCTAACGCCCACAAGCCGCCCAAACCTGTGGCGCCCACAATTTTCACATTACCTTATATAGAGTTCAGAGGTAGGTGGCGCATTTAGGTCTCGCTTTGCTGCTTGCATACATATCTCCATATTCCTTTGGTCCCTTTAGCTGAGTAACGGGTAACAATAGTCCAGGTACTCGACTATAGCGTTCTTCCTTGTTAAAATTTTAAAATAACGTTTTGATTACACAAGCTTACAAAATAATATTTTAAGACTGCCCAAAGAAGGACGATGGTAGTTCCTGGTAGAATAGGGTCCCTTGATCCCGAAAAAGTAGTCAACAATATTTTAAATTAAATTTTTTTATATAGTTTAAAGAAAATGTTGTTGGTATCTTTGTGTTTTTAGTTATATCTCGAGTTGATCTTAACCAATTTAGGTTATTTAGGTTTACTTTTCCAAAAAAATGAATAGCCTACATTAAGTGTATTGTACAAGGTACAACTCGGACAACTTTGAAAATGTGGAATTTTTTTTAACTATTTATCTAATGTAAGGCTATAATTGAGACAAGTACCGCTTTAAGTTACCGTCCATACGAACCAAACAAGCCATATTTGCAAAAAATCGATGGTAAAATAAAATTTATTATATTTGTCATAGCCTTGTTAGGCCGATATAAGAATTGCACCTGAAATTTGAATTTTAGTATTGACCAACAAATTTGTTTTGCTTATCAGAATTTATTGGGAAAACATCAATATCTAATGTTACTCACAGAAAAGTTTAACAGTGCACTCTATTGTTAAGTTATCAGCTGTGAAAGCCTGTTTCTAATTCAACGAGATGGCAACGCTGGTAAATCGCATATTATTCTTAATACTAGCTAAAATTCCTAAGAAGTGTAAAACTTAATAAAGCGCTGCAGTTTTTGAAATAACATCCATTCATTCAGAGCGGCTTGTAACTTGTGTTTGTGACCTTGATATGAATTTAATGATTGTGGTGCTCTTATATTTGTATGTAAGTTCTAACATTAAAAAAACCAAGTCTTTAAGTTAATTATACCCGTTACTCGTAGAGTAAAAGGGTATACTAGATTCGTCGGAAAGTATGTAACAGGCAGAAGGAAGCGTTTCCGACCATAAAGTATATATATTCTTGATCAGGATCACTAGTCGAGTCGATCTAGCCATGTCCGTCTGTCTGCCACGGGATTGGGCGGTTCGTGGGCGTTAGAGTGGGCGTGGTAGACTTGTAGGAGCCACAGGTTTGGGTGGCTTGTGGGCGTTATAGTGGATGCTGCGCAAGAAGCTCAGGAGTCTGCATGCCAAGTCAAGAAAATATATACTTAATGGGGTCGGAAAAGCTTCCTTCTGCCAGTTACATACTTTCCGACGAATCTGGTATACCCTTTTACTCTACGAGTAACGGGTATAACCAGAGTTGCTTTAAGCATATCTCCATCGTTCTCGCACTCCCCTTAGTCAAGGCCATCGACTGTACCGATTTCACATACTTTATATAGTGTTACCAATATTTCCTATATTTCATTAAAAAAAAAGTTTCACAAAACTGCCTAAAAGAATAACAGTTGTAGCTCACAATATACTAAATGTAGCATATTCATTTATTCAGAGAAATTAAAGCGTGACATTATAGTTGTATAATAAAACATATATCACCTAAAGTGGTTAAGCGCAGGTCGACATATATAAAAAACATGGAGCCACCAACTAAAAGTTCTAAAAAAAATCTTTTAAAACAAGTATCCATTTAAAATTTTGTTGTCTTCTTTTAAGTGATCTAGAGGTCAAACTCTACCAGAAACTACGATCATCCTTCTTGGGGCATTTTGGCTGTTAACTAGTGTCAATATGCATCTATGTACATGCCAAAAATATTTCTTGTCGGACCATGCAAGTTATAAGCAAATGAAGGAATTGACGCTGCGTGGCGCCGTGAAGTGGGGTGCAAGCTTACATATCTCAATCTCTCCTCCAATCCCTTAGCTGAGAAAAGTGTATCTGGTAGTCAATGCCATCAGCTTAAGCGTTTTCTTTTGTTATACCCATTAGCCGTATGGTAAGAGGTAACACTAGATTCATCTGAGAGTATGTAAGAGGTAGAAGAAAGCGTTTCCGCAAAATTAATTATATTCTGGATCAGAACTACTAGCCGAGTCGATCTAGCCATGTCAGTCTGTCGAACTGTCCGTATGAACGCTAAGATCTCAGAAGTTATAAGAGCTGGAATATTGTCGTTCCTGCGCTGAGCAAGTTTTTTTCAGCAGGGTGTACAACCCACTCTAACGACACATTTTTAAATATGTTGTACAAATTTAAGTAAGCTTTTGTTCTTATCCATCTACATGCCAAAAACATTCAACCAGACTATTCCATAAAAAGTTATATCCAAATATTAGAAATAATTAGCAAATTTAATAGAGTCCGAGAGGAATAGAGATATATTCATGTTCAGCAAATCGGCTGCTTACGAGATTTCATTAACATGCTACCTATATAGAAATGAAACTTAGGTGGCGTGTTTCTAAGCTAGATCATTAACGTAGCCATTTAACGTTTTGTGCAATTTATCTCCAAGAACTGACAAAATGACTTCATCGTTATGGCAGCTATATTGTATAAATGACAGGTCAACATGATTCTTGTATATAAAACGACCTATAGAGCTCTGCTTCAAAGTCGAAATGGAATTGAGACCGAATCAGTCAGTTCGGTGCAGAACTGGTACCGGAACCAGAACCGAAATGGTAGTTGCAAAGTCTATAAATTACCTTATGTGAAAAGCATTCATCATATTCATTAGAAGCATTACAAAATCGCTCTCTCGAGTACACGTTACGCATTGATTTATTATAAATGGCTTAATGCGTTCTTACTTTTATTGTTATTGAAAACCATTTAAAAACCCTTAAGATGTATTTTATTCACGTTAAGAAATATATCTGAAGGAGCACTTAACTTTCCAAAGTCCGAGTCGTTCGATCGAATTCAACATTTCTAACTTTCTAAAATAATTGCGCACATCTTTTGCAGTTCGATCTCTTAGCAATACATATATCCTACAAAATATCGTCATCTGCATATCTATCGAAGAAAGCGTGATTTTCCCTCATGATGTCCGAAAATTAAACAGTAATAAATATCGATGATTGTTTCTACCCATGTTTCAATTTATTGTTTAAAAAAAGGCCGATTGTACATTAAAAAAAGTTGTTTTCATTCAAAGTCGGTCCCACAAGCTCCGCAGTTAGGCGGCTACACTGCTTTCTTAGGGAGCGTAAGTGAAATGGGAGGTTGAGCCTTTTTTGCAGCAGAGCACACGAAGTCCAACACAACCACAAATCTTACTTGGACAACGCACACTAGAAAGACCGAAATCCCACATCGGAAATTCACACCAAAAATTTGGGCGCACATTCCGTTGTATGGTTGTTACTCATCTTGTAGTCTATATTATCTTTGGTAAATGGGTTGATTTCATGATTTATAATCTTCAAGACTTACCAACTTGGGCACAAGAGCGTCCAACTAGGCCCAAACATATCAAGAGCGCTAGCGATGAGGATATGGGAGCACTCAAAAACACTCGCATTGACTTTGGAATATATTTTTCTGAACGTTTCTCCACCATTGTTGTCAGCTGGTCGGACGTTTATATGAGTTTATTTTTGAAGCTTGTGTGTTTGGAAGTGTTGATTTCAGTCACCAATATCAGCTGTTAATCCTGACTTTATCGTTGCCAGCCATAAATTTAGTTTAGCTTTTGTTTCTACTTGTCTTATTTTCTTATTTTTTTATTGCAAATGGATGTTTATCAATTTGAGTCCACAATTCACTGTACTTCTGCAGTTATGTAAGCCATAGAAATTTTGGGTTTTCCTAAAAGATATCGAAGAAGAAAACATTTATATAGATATTTAGTTTATGATCGTTCAAGTAATTATTTTTAAAATCAGCCAGATACAGAAATAATGTTGATACTTAATTTCATAAAAGGAAACTATATCAATATCATACAAATAATGTCATACATATGGGGCGTTTAAAACTGAAACTTTTTTTACGTATACTATTCTATAAAAAATTAAACACGTGTGTCCAGGTTTGGCCGAAAAAATTATATTTTTAGTTAAAATTTATTAAAGTTTGCAAAAAAAAACGCTTTTTTTCAAAAGGTTTCTCTGTTTAAAAATCAATATTTCCTGGAAATATCCGATTGACTTCATGTTTTTTGTATTTAATCCTGTTTTTTATGTGAATCTATATGTATTGACGAGAATTACATTTCAGTTCAAATTCTTTTTAGCACTTAAACTGTAGGAGCCACAGTTTTGCTCAGTTTGGGGGCGTCAGATTGGGCATGGCGTGTTCGCGTAACAAATATATACCTATACCTTTAATCTCAACACTCTAGCTCTTATAGTTTCCGAGTCCACAATGTTCACACGGACAGACGGACATTGACTCGACTACTGATGCTGATCAAGAATATGTATACTTTATGGGGTCGGGATGTTTCCTTTTACCTTTTAAATACTTTTCCTCGAATACAATATACAATACAATATTGGGTTCTTGGCAGATTAATGAGTAAAAAAATGTATTCCACACTTGAATATTTGTATAACCGTTAGACACGAAAAAACAATGTAATCACATTATTAAGGATGTTGTAAATGTTTAACCTGTCCAAAATCGGACCATTCAATAAAAAGTTTTGGGCAATTAAAGATTTTACCGCTAGGTGGCGCCAGTTAAAGTTTAAAACTAGATAGCTTAAATGTTTCATGTAGATTCTACTAGTGACTATAAAACCCATGATTGCTTCAGCCAAGTGCCACTCCTTTTCTAACGCCCACAAGTCTCAAAAGTTTGTGTCGCCCACATTTTGGAGTATGTTTTCAGTGTACATACATTACTTTTAATTTAAATTTTTATATCTTTTGATGTGCCAAAAGTAATCGGACCATAAGTCAGTGACTAAAATTGGTTAGCTGAGTAGCCCCTCTGAAAGGGTATATAAATGCTCTCTCATATTCATTTTACTATGGTTAAAAAGATTATTGACCCGACCTAACTGAATTTTGTCTGGTTTTAAATATCACTTAATTTAATGTTGAAATTGTAAGATATGTAGGGATGTTTTTCCTGACCTCGGCAGCAGTTTTTATATATACAAAATTTAAATATATAATTATATTTATACATAACTAATGAGCATATATGCTCATCATCATATCTATAGATATAAAGCAATAGCGGGCCAAAATTTAATCAGCTCTTTGGCTTATAAACTAAAAAAATGATTATTCTTTTTTTAAGAGATTGTAGCTGCAGTTAGCCTTTTATTTGACACCAAAAGAAAATGTTCCCAACAAATACACCGAAAACAAGAAAAGAAGTTAGCTTCGGCAAGCCGAAGCTTGTATACCCCTGCAGTTATATTTATTAAATTTAAAAATACAAAAAAAGATATTCACAATAGTATATACATATGTAAGAAAACACCGAAGCTATAATTTGTTTCATATTATTTTCCCACCAACTTTCCGATCGTTCCTATGGCAGCTATATAACATAGTCGTCCGATTTTTTTAAAATTAAATTCGAAATTCAGAACTAAGTAAAAAATATTATATCCAAGCGTAGGAGGTTTTATGTTAAATAACACCGAAGCTATAACTAGCTTCATATAATATTCCCACCAATTTTCTGATCGCTCCTATGGCAGCTATATGATATAGTCGTCCGATTTTTATAAAATTAAATTCGAAATTCAGAAATAATTAAAAAAATGTTATTTACAAGCGTAGGAGGTTATATGTTAAAAAACACCGAAGCTATAGTTTGTTTCATATTATTTTCCCACCAATTTTCCGATCGTTCCTATGGTAGCTATATGATATAGTCTTCCGATTTTGATAAAATTTAATTCGAAATTCAGAACTAATTAAAAAATGTTATTTCCAAGCTTAGGAGGTTATATATTAAAAAAAACCAAGGATATAATAAAAAAAAAATGTTTCCCGATTATTCCTATAGGAGCTAGAAGATAAAGTTGTCCGACCCGGCTGGTTCCGAATTATATATTACCTGCAAAAGATATAAGACTTTTGCGAAAGCTTCAGTCCGATAGCTTTAAAACTGAGAGACTAGTTTGCGTAGAAACGGACGGACAGACGGACAGACGGACTTGGCTATACATACTTTATGGGGTCGGAAACGTCTCCTTCACTGCGTTGCAAACTTCTGACTGAAATCAATACACCCTCTGCAAGGGTAAAAAATATTTATATAAAAGCAACTATTTTTACATTAATTTTTGAGTTTCAATTTGGCGTCGATCAGATGAGTATAAAATTAAGAATTTCCAAAGTATTAAATTGAAACTAATTGGCTTAAAAGTAATACCAAACATTGTAGCTATAGACTCCTTAATATAGAAATGAAACTGTAAGGTATATTCTTAATATTATTTAATTTTGAATCTATACTTTAGTATATTTGTGTAGGATTGGGGAATTTAGTATTAGTGTATCACCCTTGCAACGCAAGAGTAACAGCGACATCAACGGTTTAGGCCCTGTTCCTTATTTTGAATTTGAATTGCGCTCCTACAGTCCGTTTATTATTTTGTTATCCAATACTATTAATCGAGTACAGTAAAGAATATCGAGTACATAAGAGAACATCGAGTCTTTCTGAAAAAGCATGGAGTAAGAAATAGCGACGCTACCAAAGGAAAGAGTGCAGCAAGTCATAAAGTGAAGAAGTCGTCCAGTGCGTGGTTCCGCGAAGAAGTCGGTTTTTAAGACATACACATACGTTATATCAAGAAACAATTCATTCATTAAAGCTTTAAGTAACATTCTGTAACTATTCCCAAATAAACTAAATTTGTATTATCCCACAAATTTAATGGGGGCTCGTCCGGGAATTAGTTTCAGAATAGTGAATGTACCCTGTATGCGCTAACATACAATAAAACTTGATATAAAAAGGAAATTGGTGTAGAATAAAAACGTTTTATTTCCCAATTTGAGTGGACTGTATTTCAATGATTAAACTTTTCACATTTTCTTGTGTGTCCGATGCTTTCCGTTGTAGTCTTAACACTAAGTCCTAAAAAATCTCTAAAGTGTGACGCAGCACCAAAATACATAAAAAGGGCAAAAGTTAGTATTTCATATACCAAAGAGAATAAGATTCAAAATTAAATAACGGCTGCAATGCGTTCATCAACATCCCGGGCCGCCCTGAAACAATGTTTCAGAATTAGGCAGTACTGCTAACTTGGTGATGGGCCGGGTCATCTCTCCAGTAGACGTCTTAAGTTTTACAGCGCGTACAAGTCCATCTGGTCCAGGATGAGCTTCCACTACACGGGCTAGTATCCAAGCTGCTGGAGGGAGATTTGAGTCCTTGACGAGGACTACATTGTCTACAGCGATGTTGCGTTCCTTGTTGTTCCACTTTTGGCGTTGCTGCAGGGATGTTATATACTCTTGGTGCCAGCGTTTCCAAAACCCTTGATACATCGATTGCAAGTGCTGCCAATAGTCCAGACGATTGATCGGCAAATTAGTCAGATCTCCCTCTGGAACAGTTGTAAATGGGCGCCCAATTAAAAAGTGGGCCGGAGACAAGTAGGTGAGGTCGGTGTCAGGTGTGTAGCATAGCGGTCGCGAGTTCACCACTGCACTGATCTGAGCAATAAGAGTTTGCATTTGTTCACAGGTTAGAACAGTTTTTCCCACAACTCGACGCAGATGTAGTTTGACGGAACGTACTGATGACTCCCACTTCCCTCCCCAATGTGGCGAATGGGGAGGTATAAAACTCCATTTGATTCCATCATTGGCCAGCGATTGTGTTAGATTGCGTTGATGCTCCTGCGAAGATAGAAGTTGCTGCATCTCATCTAATGCCCGTTTGGCACCAACAAAATTCGTCCCGTTGTCGCTGAAGATCTGTGAGCATTTTCCTCGAAGGGACATGAATCGCCGAAGACATGCCAGGAATGTGTCTGTACTAAGATCGGTGGCCAGTTCCAAATGTATGGCTGATGTCACCAGGCAAACAAAGAGGCATATGTAGCCCTTAGTTTTTCGGGGATTGCGCCCTCTCCTTTCCTTAAGTATAAATGGTCCAGCGTAATCACAGCCTGAGTGCTGGAATTGGTGCTCCGTGAGTTTACGTTGGCGAAAGCATTTGATGCAGTTGTGAACCAGATTTCTTATCAGGTTGCGCGCACCAAAGATCCAGTACTTTTGACGAACAATTACAAAAAGTGCAGAAACTCCTGGATGAAGATTTGTCGTATGCTCGTGTTCCAAAATCATTCTTGTGATGCGGTTTGACTTGGGAAGCAGTATAGGGTGTTTTACATCAGCTGGTAATTGTGAGTTGTCCAGTCGTCCACCAACTCGAAGAAGGCCATCCTTGCAGATAATCGGCGAGAGCTTCACCAACTGGGAGCGGCTGTGAAGTGGCTTGTTTTCCGTCAGTAGTTTGCGGTCTTCCATGAAACATTTCTGAGCCTCTTGCAGGCAAAGAATGCGAGCAGCCTGAATCTCCTCAAAGGTGAGCATCTTTCCATTTGCCAGCGTTGCAGATTTAATGGCCTTGGTCTTTTGGATGAACCGTAAGGCGTAAGCTACAACGCGTACCAGCTTTGTCCAGGACGAGACGCGTTGAGTCAAAGTTTCGATTGGTGACAATGAGTAGCTTTCCTGTGCGGTTAATGCGGTGGTCTTCACTTCCTCTTTTCCGTGGTTTTCTAAAAGGGAAGAACAGAACTTTTTAGAGGTCAACTTTACCGCAAGCATTTCTGGATCTTGCAGCCATGAAGGTCCCATCCACCATAAGTCGAAATGGAGCAGGTCCGAAGCAAGCATTCCTCGTGTGGCGCAGTCCGCCGGATTCTCCTTTGTGTTTACATGATGCCATGCGTTGCGCGGTAAGGCTTCGAGTATTTCTGAGGTTCTGTTGGCTACAAATGTTTTAAGCTTAGATGGTGGATGTGAAAGCCAGGCCAAGACTATGGTTGAGTCGCACCATGCATGCACTTCAATGTCCTTGTGTTGTAGCGCAGCCTTGACTGATAAGAACAGTCGACTCAGTAGCAAAGCGCCACACAGTTCGAGACGTGGTAGAGACTGCTGCTTCAGCGGAGCAACTCTGGTTTTTCCTGCAATGAGTGAAACTGATACGGTGCCATCTGATCGCACCACTCTGCTATAGATGACTGCGGAATATGCCTTGATGGATGCATCTGAAAATCCATGCAGTTCGATGTGATCTTCATTGTTTTGAACAAACCGTGGCAGGCGTAGGTCGCGAAGGATGTGTAGGTCGTTACGGCATTTATTCCACCAGTCCGCAATTTTTGGAGGAAGCTCCGTGTCCCAGCCGAGATCGAGCAGCCACAATTCTTGGAACAGAATTTTAAACTGCACTACCACTGGCGACAGAATACCCAGCGGGTCAAAAATGCGTGCCACATCTGACAGCACTTGGCGTTTGGTGTTGTGCGGATTTGTTGTGAGGCAAACTTTGTAGGATAACATATCCTCTTCTGTATCCCAATGAATGCCAAGAACTTTTGCTGTAGAATTGGATCCTTTGCCTTGTACTTCGGTTGAAGCGAGAGATCTGTCAGCGACAAGTGATGAATTGGAAACCCATTTACCAAGTTCCATGCCTGCACATTTCATCAACTGGATCAACTCATTTTGATTGCGAATGAGCTCCTCCTCGGTATGTGCTCCGGTCAGTACGTCGTCCACATAAAACTGCTCCTTCAAGATCCTTGCAGCTGCAGGAAAGTCGTGTTGATGGTCGTGGGCTAACTGATCCAGGACCCTTACTGCTAAAAATGGTGCGCAGGATGTGCCGTATGTTACCGTGGACAGTTCATAGTGTTTAATAGGAGTCGTTTCATCTTCTCTCCAAACAATTCGCTGATAGCCACAATGGTTGGCAGCCACCCAGATTTGTCTATACATTTTGACGATGTCTGCTGAAAAGACAAACTTGAACATTCTGAAACGCATGCAAATCGAGAAAAGGTTTCGTAGAATGCTGGGTCCAATGTGCAGAGCTTCGTTTAAGGACCGTCCATTCATGTCCTTGAATGAGCCGTCAAATACGACGCGTAATTTTTGGGTAATTACAGGATGATGTGGCAAGTAAAAGCTCGGCTTTTTGTCAATGTCTTCTGGCGATAGTTCTCGCATGTGGCCCAACTCAAGATACTCACGCATAAATTGTACGTACTGTGAATGCAGATTGGGGTCTTTCTTTAGGCGGCGCTCTACACCCCTGAATCTTGTTAGCGCTCCCTGTAAAGTATCCGAAAACTGTTCCATGGAGGTTTTGAACGGAAGTTCGACGATGTAACGCCCCTTAGAGTCCCGAGTGTGCGTCGTCACAAAGTGCTGCTCAACTTCATCGTCCTCCGGTTTCCCATGGAATTCCTGGTTGACATCCTCCAGCTCCCAAAAGCGTCTTAGCGATTCGTCAATGTCAATAGCCGTGTGCATTGTTGTTGTAGATGAACATCCGGTAGTAACGATAGATGTGATGACCCATCCAAATATGGTCGAAATGGCGATGATGTTGCCCTGGTTGTCGAACATCTTTTGACCGGTGAATACGGTCCAAACGTAATCGCTGCCCAGGAGTATATCAACTGGCGCCAACGATTGATAGTCAGAATCCGCAAGCTCAAAGCCAGCGAATGCCTTGAGTGCTGAGGCGGCGATATCATGTCTTGCCAACGTGGAGGTAATTTTGCTGAGTACGTGAGCACGCACCTTCATTGTGTGATCTGAGATCCTTGACTGCAAGTCCAGTGTGCTGCAGCCTCTAGTTGTCTCAGCCTTGATTGACGAGATTCCGGTCACCAAGATTCGTGACGGTGAGCGTGCCAGTCCGAGCGCCTGTACGCACCGCTCGGAGATGTACGACAGTTCCGAGCCACTGTCCAAAAGCACCCGACAGGTAGTGTGCGATCCTGTTGCGTTTCTAACAAACACTAGAGCTGTTGGCAATGCACTTTTTCGTAGCCCTTGTGGCTGTGTTGCGGTTGTTGATCCGTTGCAGAAGGATTCAGCTGTGGGAGCCACTTGTGCCCGTGCGATATGGCTGATGGTGACGGTAGCATCTTCGGGAGCGCTTGGGATGTGTCTTTCATCATCTCGTGAGTGTGTCGCAGCGACAGCGGCTTGCGAACCAAGAATATCTGCATGTAGCAGAGAGTGGTGACGATTGTGGCAAAACTTGCATGTGAATTTGGATTCACACTTTCGCGACACATGCCCAGGCTTAAGGCAGTTAAAACACAGTGATTTTGCCTTAACAAATGTGCGTCTCTGCTCGATTGACAATTCACCAAACTTTGAGCAGGCGTAGATCTTGTGCTCCTTCGAGTTACACTTCACACAAGTGTTTGCTTCCATCGATACTAAAGCGTGTGACGATCGCTTTGCCTTGCCATGTTGTGGGCCAACCTTGGAGTCTATGTCTGACTCACTTTTGCTGAGCTCAAATTCCTCGCAACGTCGGTCTAAAAACTTGAGTAGATCATCCACAGACGGAGATTCCAGTTCCCGGCTTCCTTCGATCCATTTGCGACGGGTTTCCGCGTCGATCTTGGCTAGGATGAAGTGTATAATCCAGCAGTCCCTATTAGTTTGCCCTGCTGCATCCAGGCCGCGTACAATTTCGGTGGCTCCGTCCGTCACCTTTCGCAGAACCGTTACATCTGCTCTGGCGGTCGAAGGTAAGTTAACAAATGTCTCCAGCAGAGTGTTAACAATGTGACGTGGTCTATTGTACCGATCAATTAGGCAAGTCCAAGCAGCCTCGTAAGCTGCATCCGTTATTGGCATATGTCGAATCAAGTCAGCTGCTTCGCCAGTGATGTACGTTTTCAAGTAGTGCAACTTTTGTATTGCTGTCAAATGCTGCTTGCTATGGATCGTACTCTCGAAGATGTTTTTAAAGGCTGGCCACTCCTTGTAGTCGCCAGTGAACAGCTTGATATGGATTTTTGGAAGTTCATTATGCATTACATTTGCTGCCGAGTTTGCCCTTAAAAGCGTTGCTTGTTGCTCAGCCAAACGCTCGTTGAGCTGTTGTTGTTGTTCCAGAAAACGAACTAGGTTTTCGTTTCCCACTCCTGATGCCATTGATGCGGCCTCATCAGGGTTGCCAGATTGTCTGAAGTTATTGCCTTCTCTTTCATTCTCTTGAGATTCTTCACAGGTGCGTATGAGGTTGCGAAATAATGTGCTTGCTTGTAAGTACTTGTCCTCGTACCTTTCGTTGTCGATGGCTGGATCGACGTACCCTTCCTCTTCGTCAAAAAGGACCAGTTGGTCGCTGATGGACTCGAATTCTTTCCAGACGATGTTGAGCCTTTCCAATGAAACTTGTATTTCATCAAGCTCCCATTTTGATCCCGCACGTGGATCTTGAGACGCCGTTAGCAAACGCGTAATGCTTGCCTTCGCACGACTTCTAGCTGCCTTCAAAAGTTTAAACTGATCCATGTTAATCAGTAACTAAATTTGGCTAGAAGGACCAAAGATATGGTGCAGAATAAAAACGTTTTATTTCCCAATTTGAGTGGACTGTATTTCAATGATTAAATTTGTCACATTTCTTGTGTGTCCGATGCTTTCCGCTGTAGTCTTAACACTAAGTCCTAAAAAATCTCTAAAGTGTGACGCAGCACCAAAATACATTAAAAGGGCAAAAGTTAGTATTTCATATACCAAAGAGAATAAGATTCAAAATTAAATAACGGCTGCAATGCGTTCATCAACAGAAATTCTTGCCAAATTTTCACGTGTGTGAACAAGGAGACGTCGCACTCGTCGGAAAATTGGCGGCTGATGAAGCTTTGCCTGTATTAGTGGACGCTGGGTTCTCAATGCCAGATGAACACTAGAGAGAAAGAGACGACTATTACCCACAATCAAAAAGTAAAGCGACAACCACAAAAATTTCGACAAGACGCGCAAAGTTGCGCCTCCAGAGAGAAGCGGCTAGTAGAGGTGGTACCAGAGGAATTTGGCTATCAGAGATGCGCTACCAGAGAAGCGCTGCCAGTCGAAATTTTGCAACTTGCCACACCTGCTAAGAGACGAACTACACCAGAAGCACTGCCGAGTGAGCTTCACCAGACAAAGTCCTGCAGTCCTATACGAGAAGGGCTACCAGAGAAGACCAACCAGACGAAGGGCTACCAGAGAGGACCAACCTGACGAAGGGCTACCAGAGAAGCGGCTCCAATCGGGTCTAACAGAGAGACTCCACCAGAAGCGGTCCTGCCAGGAGAGATCGTACCAAACCAGAGAAGCATTGCCCGAGAAGAGCTGGAAGAAGATCTGCAAGAGGACGTGATTCCAAGAGCTGTGCCGTCGAGGGCGCACAGAAACAAAAGTTCTTTCAAGACGAAGTGCCAACTTGCTGACCACAGCGCTACCCAGTGCTACAACGAAAACTGGAGTACATTCTTTCCATTTATTTTAATTTCTTCACATTTCGACAAAAATTTGTTTATTTAAATTGATTTTGTAGAGAATAAGTATAACACTGTGAACGACATCTTCTCGTAACCATGGACGCAAGATCTATTTTAGCGCTGACAGTACCTTTACTGAAAGAAAAGCTGATTGAGTTG
This sequence comes from Drosophila suzukii, assembly GCF_043229965.1. Lineage (NCBI taxonomy): Eukaryota > Metazoa > Arthropoda > Insecta > Diptera > Drosophilidae > Drosophila > Drosophila suzukii. The sequence continues at coordinate 26,344,999 of NC_092082.1, read as the reverse complement.
GGCTTGAGTACGGATGGTAGGAAAAGCACATTGCAAGATAGACTTTTAGATCATTTCCAGGTGCCAGATACTGTTGATGTTGATGAAGAAGATAATGCAAGCGAGGTTGGTTCACAGAGTACTGAATTCCAAGATGCTGTCAACTCCACGAGTTCCAGGTTTACCTTAAGAGACGTTCAGGATAGCATTTCAAGTTTTTCGGGATCAGATCAGCAGGACATTAACCATTGGTTAATCGAATTTGAGGATGTAGCTGTAGCAGTTGGTTGGTATAATCTACAAAAATACATCTACGCAAAACAACTTTTAAGCGGAGCAGCTAAGCTTTTTATTAGAAGTTTGACAGGAGTGCGTGGTTGGAATATACTAAAATCTGAGCTACTAAAGGAGTTTGGAAAGCAGTTGTGTTCAGCCGACGTTCACAAAATGTTAAGGCATAGAGAGAAGAAAGCAACAGAGACATGCTTGGAGTATTTGTACAGTCTGATGGAACTGAGCAAGCCCATTAAGCTAGAGGAAGAGAGTTTGGTGTCTTACTTTATTGAAGGAGTTCCTGACAGCAGATCAAACAAAGCTGGCTTGTATAGGGCCAAAACGGTAAAGGACTTAAAGGTTGAGATTGAAATCTATGAGAAAGTTAGAGGCAATGCTATACATAAGGAAGAAAAGAAAGTATATCAGCACAATATCCAAAAGCAAGCAAAAAAGGTTCAGAACACTTCGTCAAGGAAGTGCTACAAGTGCGGGAAGGAGGGTCATTTTGCAAAACAATGCGTCGATGAAGTTATTTGCTACAAATGCCACAAAACTGGGCACATTTCTAAACAGTGCGGTGAAACTCAGCAGTCCTCTTCAGGCAATAAGGAAGCAACGAATGTCCTTGAGGATATATCCCCAAAAGCAGGTCTTATTTACAAATGCTTCAGCGCTCAGAATATTTCTTTCAGAGCCATGGTAGATTCTGGCAGCGATCTGAGCCTCATGAGAGAAGATGTCTTCAACAAATTTGAAGGTCTTAAGCTTACGAAAGAGATCAAACATCTTAAAGGCATTGGGAAAGGAGAATTGATTACCATAGGAAGTTTTGACCTTGATGTTTTCGTTGACAATATTAGCTTTACAATAACCTTCCACGTAGTCAAACGGGATGAGTTAGAGTATACAGCTATCTTTGGAAACAATATCCTCCAGAAAGCTGACATTTTGTTTAGCACAAATGGAATTCGCTTCATTGCAAAAACTACCGAAGCTGAATTTGCTGAAACTTTTAAGGCGATGTGCGTCACAGAGATAATTGAGGAGCAAAGCGTAGTTGACAGAATCGTTTTGAGTCATTTGGATAGTCTCAAAAAATCGGAGGTAGAAAAACTTATCAGAGGATACGAACCGAAACAAACAATTAGGTCTCCAGTCGAGATGAAAATAATATTGGAAGATGATGTACCAATATTTCAACATCCGAGGCGAACATCCTACGAGAATAGAGTTCTAATTGATAAACAAGTTCAGGAATGGCTAGATGCTGGGATCGTAATTCCAAGTTGCTCAGAGTACGCATCACCTGTGGTGCTAGTGTCAAAGAAAGATGGATCGAAACGTTTCTGTTGCGATTATAGAAGGCTCAATCTGAAGATAAAAAGGGACAACTTTCCGATGGCGTTAATCGATGACGTGCTAGATCGTTTGCAGGGTTCCCAAGTTTTCACCACCCTAGATTTAGCCAACGGATTTTTTCACGTGCCAATCGAAGTTGAGTCTAGAAAGTTTACTTCCTTCGTAACACATAACGGACAATATGAGTTCACGCACGTCCCATTTGGTATAAGCAACTCCCCCGCAGTATTTTGCCGCTATGTAGGTGCTGTGCTAAGAGACCTGATGCAGTCCAACAAAATCGTCGTCTACATGGACGACATTATCATACCAACAGCAGATGAGGAATCAGGACTATCAGTATTGAAAGAAGTTTTAGAAGTCGCATCTAGAGCAGGGTTGCGCATCAAGTGGGAGAAAGGTCAGTTTTTGAAGCGAAAAATCACATTTCTTGGATACCTAATCGAAAACGGAACGATTGCTCCAACAGACGACAAGGTCAAGGCAGTTGTTAACTACCCGACCCCGCAAAGCAGAAAGGCACTTGAGCGATTTTTGGGATTAACATCTTATTTGCGTCGTTTCATGAAAGGCTATGCTCTGGAAGCAAGACCCTTAAGTGATCTACTCCGCAAGACCGAAAAGTCGCGTGACGGGAGAAACATTCAGCTTGACGATCAGTGCTTAATTAGCTTTGAAAATCTGAAGAGCCTTTTAGCCACTGCCCCAGTTCTTAGACTGTACGATCCTTGTGCAGTAACTGAAGTTCATACGGACGCGAGTAAATTCGGATTCGGTGGAATCCTCATGCAAAAGGACTCACAAGATCAACTACTTCACCCAGTAGAATTTATGAGCAGAAAGACTACACAGTGCGAAGAAAAATACAGCGCGTACGAGCTTGAAGTATTAGCTGTCATCAACGCTGTTAAGAAGTGGCGCATTTACCTGTTGGGAATAAATTTTACAATTGTCACCGACTGCGTAGCATTTGCGATGACCATGAAAAAAGACGATGTTCCACCAAGAGTCGCCAGATGGGCTATGTACTTACAAGAGTTTAAGTTTACAGTACAACACAGAGCGGGAAGTCAGATGAAACACGTCGATGCGCTCAGCCGCCTAACTTGCTTTCTTATCGAAGATTCGACAAAGTATCGTTTAAGAGAAGCACAGAACAAGGACGAGTGGATTAAGGCAGTGAAAACAGTTCTAGATAGCGCAGAGAGTTACGAAGATTTTTTCGTTAGAAACAACATTCTCTATAAAGATGTTGCGAAAGAGCTTCTAGTCGTCCCAGAATCCATTATTGGTGAAATAATTGGAATTGTACATCGCGAAGGCCACTATGGCACTAAGAAGACTCGTGAGCTAGTTGAAAAATGCTATTACATTCAGAACATCCAAGATAAAGTGGAGAGGTATGTCAAGAGTTGCGTAGAGTGCTTGATAATAGACTCAAAGAGAGGAAAAAAGGAAGGATTGTTGACGCCAATTGACAAAGTCCAAGAACCTCTGGGTACTTACCACATTGATCATGTCGGTCCTCTTACCGAAACCAAAAAGAAATACAACCACATTTTAGCTGTGGTAGACGGATTTTCCAATTTCGTTTGGTTATATCCAACGCGTTCAACAGGCACTGACGAAGTATTGAACAGGCTGGAAAAGCAATCAGCAATTTTCGGAAACCCTCGGCGCATCGTTACAGATAGAGGCACCGCATTTACGTCCAGTACCTTTAGGGACTATTGCAGTGACCAAGGAATCCAATTGGTACACATAACAACAGGTATGCCGAGAGGTAATGGACAGGTCGAAAGGATCCATAAAATTGTTATACCCATGCTAAGCAAACTTTGCCAGAAAAATCAAGCGAACTGGTATTGCCACGTGGATAAAATCCAACAAATCGTTAATGACACGCCTCCCAGAACGACCAAATACTCTCCCTTTAAAAAACTTACTGGATTAAATATGCGTAAAAAAGATGACGACATTAGAAAGCTCTTCGATGACATCGAAATCGATGAACTAAACTATGAAAGAGATGAAATAAGAAGAACAGCTCAGGAGAATATTGAAAAGGTTCAGCAGAAGAATAGAAAAACGTTTAATGAAAAAAGAAAGATTGAAACAGATTACAACTTAGGTGATCTCGTAGGTATAAAACGCACTCAATATGGAGTAGGCATGAAGCTTAGACCAAAATTTTTCGGACCCTATAAGATCGCAAAGAAGATGAAACATGGGCGCTACGAAGTACAAAAAGTAGGAAACCATGAGGGGCCGAAGTTAACAACTACAGCAGCCGAATTCATGAAGAAATGGAGTTTATTCAGGGGCGAACAAAATTGTAGGATGGCCGAATGTAGGATTGGGGAATTTAGTATTAGTGTATCACCCTTGCAATGCAAGGGTTTAGGCCCTGTTCCTTATTTTGAATTTGAATTGCGCTCCTACAGTCCGTTTATTATTTTGTTATCCAATACTATTAATCGAGTACAGTAAAGAATATCGAGTACATAAGAGAACATCGAGTCTTTCTGAAGCGACGCTACCAAAGGAGAGAGTGCAGCAAGTCATAAAGTGAAGAAGTCGTCCAGTGCGTGGTTCCGCGAAGAAGTCGGTTTTTAAGACATACACGTACGTTATATCAAGAAACAATTCATTCATTAAAGTTTTAAGTAACATTCTGTAACTATTCCCAAATAAACTAAATTTGTATTATCCCACATTTGGTATATTTTTAGTCAACCCGTATTAAATTTTGTTATGTTAAAAGAAATCCTATGATAGTTAAAGAGTTGATGTTTTTTTTATTATTTTAAATTTAAATACAGCTTTCAAAAATATTATTTTAAGAATGAAGAATGAATGAAATCTCGGAAACTATAAAAGCTACAATACTGGGATTAGGCATGCAGACTCCTGAGATTCCTGCGCAGCGCAAGTTTGTTTCAGCAGCCCAAAACTGTGGCTCCTACAATTTTGATGCTAGAAATGTAACTGAAATCTATTGTTCCCAGATCTTCTATTGGGTTTAGATTCGGGCTGATTCCTGGCCATTGCCATAAAGGTTTTTGTTGTTTTGCTGAAAGATCCACTCATCATCTTCAGCAAATACGATGACTACTGTTTCTAGTAGCTCTATATAATTTCTGTAGTGGTTATAGTATAATAAAGTGGAGACTTCCCAGCATACCCAAATCCTGCACAAACAATCCTCAACCCTGGTCTCGCTTATGGCAGACCTGTCGTGGTTGCCTTTTATTGAACCAGTACTCTTGACAGGAGTCAGGGCCAACTAAACCAAATTTTTGTCGTCCGAAAATATAACTTTTCTAAACTTCTCGGACCAAGCTTTGAATTTTTCAACAAATTGTATGCGAGCGGCTTTGTGGCGCTTTAGCAGCCTTGGTACTGCGTCGCGGGAAGCATTTGCAACCACTTCGTTATCGTTCAAATTTTGATCTATACGTCTTTTGGATATGTTAAGCATCAGTTGATCTTTGATCTCCATGCAAGACTTGTGGTTGTGGACAGCTAGACGCCGAATTTGCTCTTGCATCGTGCATCGACTTCAGTGGGGCTACCGCTCCGATTAATTTGTCCATATATTTCCGGATTTTTAAGAAAGTTACTAATTGTGTTATTGTGCTCATTTAATCTGCCAGTAATGTAAAAAAAATTTGACCAGATTCGGCCAGTCCTTTGATTACGCCACGATCTTCTTTCAACAAATGTGTACCGTAAAACTAAAATTATTATTCATTATTTTATACTAAAAGAATTAAAAACCATTTAACTCACTTTCCGCCTCTTAAAGAATATTTTTAAATCACACTCCCTTGCTTACTCGCTATTAATACCAGAAAAATATATGTTCGCATTTGTGGGACGTTCCATACTAACCCGGCCATCCTTTTTTTGGACTTAAAAATTGATATTGCTTGGTAATCTATGCCTAAATAAAATCAATTATTTGTCTCGAAATCAGCTCGGCCATGTAAGGACATACTGTGTTTATGCGATGCCGAATTAATTTGCTTAATTTTAGTTAATCCTATGATACCTCTACTTTTAAAATATATATAAGTAAAAACAGTTTAAATTTAAAAAAAAATTTAAAGTTTTGGCTCCACAAAATTTTTTTTAAATTTAAATTTGTATTAGTTTGTCCTACAAACGGTTTTTGTATATATTGTAGTTGGAGCTATTTTTTAAACATCAACATCATTTTGTAAAACCATTTTTTTGTGAGTCATTGCCGCGTTCAGCAGAACAATATGCTAACTGAGATGCGAACAATGCTGGAATTCTTTAGATAGTTCTGCTGAAAGCACATGGTTATTAATCGTAATGCAAAAATTCTTGTATCAGAATTAGGAAATGGGATAGAAAAACAAGAGAAAACGCTATAGTCGACTATTAAATACCCGTTACTCAGCTCAAGGGAGTGCGACAGGGATGAAGAGATATGCTTAAACAAACTCTGCCGTCTTACTAACACACACCTAGCTTATAGCGCCACCTAGCGTCAACTAGCCATTGGGCCAACTAGCCTATAGCGCCCCTATCGGCTTGGCGTGCATATGGCGTGCAATCTCGATTGAATTGCAAAATTTATATTAATCTTTAGGTTTAACTTTTTAATGACTGCTCCGACTTGTGCAATTTTTGGTATGTAGATGGGTATTGATGATAGGAACAAAATCTCATCCACGTCTTTTTTTAAGCGCGGTACTTAGATGAGCTAAGGAGCCGTTGAAGTTCTCCTTGTGCCTGCACCAATGCACCATGTGCAGTTGTGATGGTAACCGAAAAATTTTTTTACAAAGCAATTTAATTAAAAACAAGGAAGAACGCTTTAGTCGAGTACCTCGACTATCAGATACCCGTTACTCAGCTAAGGCGACGAAAGGGAAGTGGAGGTATGCAAGCAGCAAAGCGAGACTGAAATGCGCCACCTACCCCTGATCACAATATATTGTTATGTGGGCGGTAGACATATTTAAGCGTTATGGGCGTTAGAGTGAAAATGGTAGGCGTCACAGGTTTGGGCGGCTTGTTGGCGTTCGAGTGGGCGTGGCCAACTTTTTTTTTTGGACCAATCGATACATATTGACAAGACTAAGAAATTTCAGTTAAAATTTTGTATCTAGCATATAAGTTGTGGGCGCCACAGGTTTGTGCGATTTGTGGGCGTGGCATATTCGCGTAAGAAACTTGCATTGCGTACAAGGCTACGGAATTAAGATCTGAGATCCCATTTCTCTATCTTTGATAGTTTCCGAGTTATCCGCGTTCATATTTACGATTTTTTGAAGTTTGTGGTCGGTTTGTGGGCGTTAAAGTGGGCGTGGCAAACTTTTTTTGGGTCAATCGATAGGTATTGATGAGAACAATACATTTCAGTTAAAATATATATATATATATTCTACCACCAAAACTGTAGGAGCCACAGTTTTTGGCGGTTTGTGGGCGTAAGAGTAGGCGTGGCACATAAACTTGCGCTGCGCAGGAATCTCAGGAATCTGCATGTCTAATCCCAGATCCCGAGATCTCAGCGTTCATACGGACAGACGGTCAGACGGACAGACGGACAGACGGACATGGCTAGATGGACTCGGCTAGTGATCCTGATCAAGAATATATATACTTTATAGGGTCGGAAATGCTTCCTTCTGCCTGTTACATACTTTCCGACGAATCTAGTACACCCTTTTACTCTACGAGTAACGGGTATAAAAATGTTGTCAAAAACTTACCCTAGGACATTTGAGTAATTAAGGTAAAATGTATTTATTTTTCGAAGCCGTTAGTACAAACTTGATCACAGATAACTGAAACAAACTGATCACTGATTTTGGAGCCAAGAGATTCTTTAGCCAATCATAAAATACGGGCGTTCACCCATGTCTCCGCGGTTTGTTTAGTAGCTCTTATGCACATTTTTTTGGCATTAAAATTAAGACCTTTAAATTTTTTACCATATATTTATTATTTAACAAAGTAATTTTAGAAATTATTTAAAGCTTTAAAAAAAATTCAATGTTAAACTAAAAATATACTTCAACGGTAGTCACGATTCCGGCCGAACGAGAAAACGGAATTCAGCATTTTAACTAAGATGAATGTAGCTTTTGTCTGAACTAAGCAATTCAAAAACATTGGAAAATGGCAGATTGGCACTGCTTTAATCTTATAAACAAACATTTTTTATGTTTTGTTTACGTTCTCGTACGCGTTTGAAAGTTCAAGGTCACCTTAAAGCTCCCTGCCGTTTTTTGAGCGCGTTAACTCACTTGAATCATTGCCCTAAATATTTAAAGCAAAGTCTGAATGTTTGTACTTAATATGCTTTTTTTCCAAGAGTAAAATTTGCGTTTATGTTTAAAAACAACGAAGCTACGTTGATTATTATATTCCTGATATTCTCGATCGTTTCTACGTTTGCTATAGTTGTTTGGCATGGCTGGATTGTTGACACTGATCAAAAATATTCATATGCATACATCCATTCATACACCCAAAAAAAATATTTGAGTGTCAATTTAATAGGTGTGGGTGAAAATGACACTACACCTAGGATCAAATTTTTTTTCGATCGTAAATATGTGTCAACTAAGTAACATGTAGAAAGAACCGTTTCCGCCCTATAAAGTATATATATTTTTGATCAGGACCACTAACCGTGTGGATGTCCGTCTTTCTGTGTGACACAAGGCTAAAGTCTGTCTAGCGCCCACATTGAGGTTTTCTTTTGTTTATAAATCTTCACTTACAATCAAGTTTTCTCCGCTATGTGGAGCAGTTTGCGGAATCGGAAACTGTCGCTCTGGCGCCCACATTTTTAAAGCTTGAGCGTTAAAATATTGCCTGCAGATTCTAGTATTGTTCTGCCCACGGATGTGACCTTTTGGTTTAGCTTATAAGGACGAACAGACGTAAATGCCCACCTTGGATTCAATATATAATTTATTTACCTTTTACGTTCCAAAACGATTACTATTTCCTTTAAGATTTATCTTCCTCTAATCGTTCCAACAAACATTTCCCTGACTGTATTAGCTTGAAACGTCCCATAAGCAAATTAAAAAATGATTGATCTCAACACCTTTATTTCCATTTCTTGCCTATATTTATAGATATATATCAGCAGGCATGTTCTAATGTAACTTCTCATACACATATGCATACATATATATACATATATGTTTGCACATATCGCTGAGAGAAAACGCAAAATAAGACAAATTCAAATGCAAACTATTTCTAAAAGTGGATTCGGGCAATGATACAATTTCCTTAGCCCGACCTCTGCATTGCCGGCACTGATGTATTATATATATCGTCGCACACTCTCGATATATGTATGTACATATATTTATACATGTGCATATGTTCCGCTCTATGTGTACACGCATATGTATAAAAAGATTCGCTATTTTAAACTTTTGCTCATTTCAAAATGTATGCACATGTTTTCAATATTATGCCTTAGACAACTTTTTTTATAATTAACTATCACTTATGGTTGATGATTTACTTGTTGCTGGCACATCTCCTATGGATTTAAAGATAGAATTATTACGTCGCACTATTTCAAAAGACATTGAAACGAAATTTATAATATTTTATTATTGATCATGGATTTACGTGGGAGTGGTTTTGCTTGCATTAATCATATTTATTCTGAAAACTGAAGTATACGTTACGTTATAGCTCAGAGCTAATATTTTCTCTTATATTTTCTTTAGCATTTTATTTTTCTTCTCATTTTCTCAAAAGCAGTAATTATGTCAATTTGCTGTAACCAAGACAGTGATTTCCTTCTCAGCTTTAATTCTTTCACTCACATTGCCTTTTGGTTGTTTTTTTCACATTATCTACTTTAAGTTCAAGCCATGAATATACCGTCGTTCGTTCTGCCGTTCACACGCGTTTCAATGGCTTCAGCCCGATTGGTTCAGCGAACCGACAGCAAGAGCGGTACCTCGAGGTTCTCGGCGTTCGACGTTCAAACTGAAACTGAAAGAAACTAAAGGCAGGCGGCTAACGCTAAAGAGCCAAATGGCAAGGCAGGGAAAACAACCCCTAAAGTGGCGTCGGCGTTCGGCTTCTTTGCAGCTGCTGGTGCTTCGGACAAGTGTTTGGGACATATGCGATATGCGTCAGCACACGTTAGCCGGTTCTGGCGGACTTTCAGCGGCTGTTGCTGTGAATTAGACACGGAATTTGAGGTTGCGATTTCCCACGACTCTATCCCGATAGTACCACCGGTTTGCAAAAAATCGGTAAAATGCTGCACTTACATATCTACAGTGCTGAACTCCACTGTTGGCCCACTTGGAATCTTGAACTTTAAGTGCGCTTTCCTTACTCTAAAATATACATGTGTTATCATTCGAGACAGCAGTCCACGTAGTGGCGAAGCGCGCCAGGAGAGTGCGCGATTGCGACCACTACATAGGCGCAGAACTGAAATTCTGCTGTGATGGTCTAATCGTAACGAGTGATACAGTAGTCGAAAGGCATTGCAATAACTACAGTGGTGGCATACCAAACCAAAAACCAAATTTTAATTGCTTTGGGAGAAAATGCTGTACAAGCGTAAAAGTAACAAGGAAGAACGCTATAGTCCAGTACCTCGACTGTCACATACCCGTTACTCAGCTAAAGGGACCAAAGGGAAATGGAGATATGCAAGCAGCAAAGCGAGATTAAAATGCGCCACCTACCGGCGGTAGACAGATTTAAGCGTTATGGTCGTTAGAGTGGCGTGACAAATTTTTTTTGGATCAATCGCATGAAAACTGTAGGCTTCACAGGCTTGGTCGGTTTGTGGGCGTTAAAGTGGGCGTGGCAAACTTGTTTTTTAGGTCAATCGATAGGTATTGATGAGAACAATACATATCAGTTAAAATTTATGTTCTAGCATCAAAACTGTAGGAGCCACACTTTTGGGCGGTTTGTGGGCGTGGCACTCTGCTGAAACAAACTTGCGCTGCGTAAGAAGCTCAGGAATCTGCACGCCAAATCTCAATAGCCTAGCTCGCATAGTTTCCGAGATCTCAGCGTTCATCCGGACAGACGGACAGACGGACATGGCTAGATCGACTCGGCTAGTGATCCTGATCAAGAACATATATACTTTATGGGGTCGGAAACGCTTCCTTCTGCCTGTTACATACTTTCCGACGAATCTAGTTTACCCTTTTACTCTACGAATAACGGGTATAAAAATTAAGAAAATTTAAGCTCGATGGCGGGGATAAATGCCTCAATTCTTAATGAAAATACGCGTCGAACTACAACTAATTTGTGGGAAATGGATCGCTCCTCTTAAAAGTTATTTTATAAACAAGATGTTAGAGGGCTTCTCAAAATAAAAGTGTCTGTCCCATAACTCTGTTTTTGGGATCAAAAAGTGTTAAATAGGTAGTGTTAAGCCGCTGGTTTGGAGGGAAAACAGAAATAAATAGCTAAATTTCGTACGCACCTAACTTGTGAACTACTAGAGCTACAAACTTAAGCTATACGTCGTTGAAATGTTATTTTAAAATACTACCCACGCCTTCTTAGTATAATTTGTCTAAATATTTTGCTGTAACGGGCAGGATGAAATCATTTTAGAAAGTGAATTTACTTAGTCGAATATACAAGTATTTTTCGTCACGAAAGTCAATATCAGAACTTTTCTAAGTTGGAGGTGCGATTGTGCGACCCCTTAACTCGTTATGAGGTTTTTTTATTTGATACAAATCAACAGCAATGTTTTGGATAAATCTAAAACAGTATTTAACTACCAAATATACCAATTTTGAAAACTAGAGAAAAGAGTGTACTAGATTTTTCGAAAAATACGTGACAGGTAGGAGGAAGCGTTTCCGACCCAGGATCACTAGCCGAGTCGATCCAGGGTGCCACGCCTACTCTAACGACCATAACGCAAAAAACCGGTCAGCGCACACATTGTTTTAATATATTGTAAAAATGAAATTTTATTCTTGTTATCAATACCCATTTATGTACACACCAAAAATTATTCAAATCGGACCATTCATTAAAGGGTATAACCGAACAATAATAAATAAGTAGCAAGAGTGTGAGAGGCATGGAGATTTCTTTATGAAGTAAATCAAGTATTTTGTATTTCGTTGCCAAATCCACATTGCTTTTATATCCTACACTTATAAATTAGTTTTCTAAATACTAAAAAATATCGCCCTAAACATTAAATCGCCCTAACATCAAGAAAAATCTCCTAAAATGTAAGAAAAATGTCAATTATTTCTATTAGTTGAAGCGAATTTTTCCGAGCATATGCTATTATTATTTTCTTATATTTAGGACAAATCGCCATATTTCGTAGAACAAAAAATCATCTAAAATCGCCCTTGAAACTAGAAAACCGCCCTTAAAATTTGAAAATCCGTGCCCCAAACTAATCAAAATGTCGTGCGTTGGAGCCCACGAAGAGTCAAAACTTAATTTTATTTTTTGTGCAAGTTTTAGGAATTGAATAAAAATAGTTTGTGTGCAAAGGCAAAAAAAATGTAATAACACGTAAAAATATTAAACAAAAAAATGTATAACAGTTTTTTAATGTATTTAGTCTAGTTGGTTAAAATATAACAAATTTTTTTTTGTCATTTGTGAGAATATTTTTTAGAATTAAATTGAGAATTTGTTCTTAGAACAAATTGATATATGAACCCTTTTTGCGCGTCGCGCAGCGCGATGTGGCTGTGGTGCAGCGGTAGTGCTCACGGCTGCGAACCCAGCGGTCGTGAGTTCGATTCTCGCAGAGACCCGGAAGATTTTTCTCAAATTATAGTAAAAAAAAGGGCACTAACTCAAATAATCCTATAAAAATTCATAAAAATTACCGCAGACAATGTTTGCCCAAAAGCCACCAAACATGTCACAACACGATTTTTGTATACAAATTGCTTTACATTTTTAGGGCACTTGCTCCTGTTCTTAAGGCGTTTTACCTTTAAATCAAGAAAAACACCATACAATCAAGAAAAAGTACATTAAAAAAAAATTTAGGTAAGAAAGTCACCATAATTTCAAAAATTACAGCCGTTGATGTTAAAATTTTTTTATTTTTTAAGGTTATTTACCTTTAAAAACAGAAAAATCGCCTTAGATTTAAGAAAATTCATCCTAGGTCTAGGAAAATTCGCTTTAAATGTAAGATGTAATGACCCCCGTTTAGGTCGATTTTTCTTGTTTTAGGTCGATTTTTCAGTACAATTTCTATGAGTGTATATGGCACATTGATAATTTTCATAATTTTAATAAGTATAATGAAATCGATATAGTACCTTAAATTAAACCCAAAATGCATAGTTATTGTGTACTAAAATATAAGATAAGTGAGCCGTTTTTACCGTTCGGAAGGACTTTCCGATACAAAGCTATAAGTTTGAAAGACGGTATATAAATATTTCAATCGACTTCTGTGCCCTTTTCACCTCCTTATACATAATAATCCTCCCCCTGGCTAAATTAAAACGTAACTATTACTATGTTTGTGCTAAGGGTTTCATGATTTCTTGAAAGCGTGAAATTAAAACTAACGCTCAATTTTGTCTAAAACTATGCCTAAATAATCAAAAATAACAATTCTTTTTTTCACGACAACTAAAAATATTTACATTTTAAAAGTAACAGTTATAAATTTTAAATTTAAAAATACAAAAAATTATATTCCCAACAGTATAAGATAATATGTCAAAAACACCGAAGCTTTAATTTTTTGGTTTCATATTATTTTCCCACCAATTTTCCGATCTTAGGCTCTGATTTGAAGCAAAACATTTTAAAAAGGATAACCTTTTGGATCCAAAAAAAGGGTTACAAATTTGGAAATAACAAGAAAAAACGCTAAAGTCGACGGCCTCGACTATCAGATACCCGTTACTCAGCTAACAAAAATGCCGTTCATTCCTATAGGCTGTTTACGAGATTTCACTAACACGCCACATAGCGTGAAACGTAAGTGACGCTTTGTATGGTGTGCAATGTCGCACTTTGCTGCTTATATATATCTCCATCCATCTATTGCATTTGCTGATTATTTATTGTTTGGTTAATGAATGGTCCGATTTGCATAATAGTTGCATGAAGATGGGTATTGCTAATAAAAACAGAATCTCATTTAATTTTTAACGAATTTATAAGAAATAACTTTCCAAAAGTCTTATTTCTTTTGCAGGTTGAATATATGTCGGAACCAGCCGGATCGGACAACTATATCTTATAGCTCCCATAGGAATAATCGAAAAAAAATCATTTTTTTAACTATATTTTTTGTGTTTTTTAACATATAACCTCCTACGCTTGGAAATAACATTTTTTAATTGGTTCTGAATTTCGAATTTAATTTTATCAAAATCGGACGACTTATCAAATAGCTTCCATAGGAACAATCGGAAAATTGGTGGGGAAAATAATTTGAAACAAATTATAGCTTCGGTTTTTTTTGATATATTAACTTCTTCTCCTGGAAATATCATTCTTTTAATATTTCAGAATTTCGAATAAATTTTAAATAAGATCAGACGACTTTATCATATAGCTGCCATAGAAACGATCGGATAATTAATGCCAAAATAATACATAGACCGTTATATTTAGTTTTCGATAAAAATGGACGGTAGTAAACTTAAATGAAACAATATCTTGCAATTTTTATATTTAATTTTCTAATTTAGTTTTCTAAAAATCGGAAACGACCTGCAAGGGTATAAAAACTCTGGCGTGCCGAAGTTAACTTACTTTCTTGTTTTTCTCTTGTTATATATCGCTGTCGTAATCGTGCGATATTATCAAAACAAAGATACTAGTTTTTGATATTTAAATGATTCGAGGAGTTCACTCTGAAGAGTTAAAAAACCCGAACGAAAATTCGGAGCTCTCGATTACTACGACGATTAACGACAGGTGGAAGGGCACCAACTCTTGAGTGAGGGTCTCCAGGTAAAAAAAAGTAGTCAGCAGTTAATGGCATGCTCACCTGCCCGTAACATAAACAACCCCTATTCAACGCTAACGAATGTGGTATTGCCACTGTGTTTGCAACACGATTGTTCGTAGTTCACTTACTTCTTCTAGGCACAGCTGACGCGCCAGGCCTCAATATGAAGACTATGTATATGCATACACCAAAAAAACAGTAAGTTTAAATTTAATACCGGTTGTATTAAAAGTACACCAGAGGCACTATTTTAAAAAATGTTTAGATTCAATACCAAATAATATAAAGTCTATACTTTACAGTTTCATTTCTATCACTGTGGACGGCAGTACACGTAGTGACGAATCACACCGGGAGACTACTATACAAGGGTGGTCAAAAGTATTTTCACAAAAAAAAAGTTAAATATATTCATAATTTGAACTTACATCTTGTTAACTTTGGCATCAATGGAAAGGTAATTTAAATGCCGTTTGAATGATACAATAAATTTCTTAACACATTCAGTACTTATTGAAAAGGACGAATTTGTGTGAAAATTTCCTTTTTGAACTTTTTTCCTCGACTTGAAAACTTAAATTTTTTGATGCAAAAAGTTTCTTCAAACAAAAATAATAGTAACTGCAAAAAGAATTTTTCAAAAATCATTTTGCTTATATTTTTTATGGTTTTTTAAAGGTGACACTGTTGGAAAAAATTTGTATGAAAAAGAGAAAAATATGCCTAAAATGCATGTTTCTAAGCATTTTCAAAAAATCATATAAAAATATAAGCAAAATGATTTTTGAAAAATTGTTTTTGCAGTTACTGTTATTTTTGTTTGAAGAAACTTTTTGCATCAAAAAATTAAAGTTTTCAAGTCGAGGAAAAAAGTTCAAAAAGGACATTTTCACACAAATTCGTCCTTTTCAATAAGTACTGAATGTGTTAAGAAATGTATTGTATCATTCAAACGGCATTTAAATTACCTTTCCATTGATGCCAAAGTTAACAAGATGTAAGTTCAAATTATGAATATATTTAACTTTTTTTTTGTGAAAATACTTTTGACCACCCTTGTATATAGCCGCAAAATTGATTGTAATCGTAACCGCAAATCAAAAGATATCAAAAGATATTGCATACCAAGACCTTAAAAATTTAAATTGTTGTAGAAGAAAATGCATTGATAGTTTAAAATTAAAAATTAGCAAATTTGATCTGTTGCAGACGTTAGGAAAAAATGCCCCAGTTTGTTGTGACGCCCGTGATGCCTTGTTCAAAAGTTAAAATTTGAGATGATGTTAAACAACTTAATATAAGAAAATTTGTTCCTACGACTTTTGGAAAAACCCGCTAGCTTGGCGGAAAAACAGCTATAAATAGCTAAATTTCGTACCCCCGTAACTTATAAACAATTAAAGCTACTGACTTGTGCTATATGTTGAAACGCTGATCATTGAATTTTTGATGTGCGCATCAAAGCTCTATTTTAAAGTCCTGGAAACAATTAAATTGTGTTAAGCAGCTCGATAAGAATCTTTAGTTTTAACACATAAAAAAACCTCTAGTTTGCCGGGAAAACAGCTATAAAGAGCACAATTGGCTACAAAGGCTTCTGAACTCCTAAAACTATACGGCCCTGTTCCAGTTTTCACTTCCGTAAGATTTACACGGATTGGAATTTCCCAGACCTGTTCCAAGGGAACACGGATTCGAATTCCCCTCTGTTGTTACTCTATAAACTTCCGAAAAATTCTCACGGAAAACATTCCGACAAGCATTTGGCTGGCGGATTTAAATCCGGCTGGATGACCGCCGTTAGGAAAAAGCTGGCACTTTAGCAACCGGAGCCGGTCCATACACCCAGACGCAGAGTCTTCTGCGGACTTTTCCGTATGGTCGAAGGCATCAATGACGCTAAAGCCTTTGGCCCTCCTGCGGATGAGAAAGGGGAGGATCCTGAAGGCGTGGATCGTGGAACCCAGGGTCCAGTCTAGGTCCAGTCCAACAGGAAAACCAACTTCTAAAATACCTCGAAATAATTTGCCGCGCAAAACAATTTAATGCAGCGCGTAGTGGAGTCGCTACAAAAATTTTCGCACAAACTAAGAAGATTGCATACCCAGACTTAAGAAATTTCAATTCGCTTGGAAGAAAAAGCGGTGAAAGTGTAATAAAGAATATTTAGAAAATTGGAGCTGAGACGGTGGGGATAAATGCCCCCGGCTTTTAACCTATTTACTGAGGATACGCGTCGACACCTCGTTAGTTGAAATCTGATGTGCCGTTCAAAAGTTATTTCAAAAACAAGATTTTTTGGGACTAAGAAGCTCGAGCTAGAAACCTTTTGTTCTACGTCTTTTGGAAAAACTCGCTAGCTTGGCAGGAAATCCAATAAATAGATATATTTTAAAGGCTTATGGTTTCGAAACAACTAGTGCTAAAGATACATTCTATATGTCGCTAAAAAGGTAATATAATTTGCTAATCACGCTACCTTTGCTTAAGTTGTCTTAATACAATAGATTTAAAGTTATTGTTAAAAGTTTTTACTTTTAACCACTTTTTGTCCAATTTCTCAGAATTGGTTCGAACGAATTCTTTTTAAATTGTAAGCTTTATAGCCCTTGAGATTCATCAACTTTTGACATACAACACTGTTCAACCGTTTGGAAGATATTGAGCAATAAAAAGTGCAATCCATTTCAGTTCAGTATGAAAAAGATCTCTTGCTTAGCTTAAATGCCCAATACTATGCAACATTAATTTAATGATGAAAAATTATTATAGGATACTTTTTAGGTAAAAGGAAAACATTTAGAAGTTTGCCATCGAACATTAAAGACTACACATATTTTTAAATAAATTATTATAGCTAAAAAATGTTTTACGTTGAATTTCCGATTTCTAAATACTCATTCTTTTTTTAAGCTAGAAAAAATAAGTGTATAATAAGGATATTAAATTTACACAATTAATGAGTAAAAAATCTATTTGGGAACTCAGCATTAGGCCATTTCTAGGGCACCCCCGATTGTCGTTTAATACGGTTATGGTCGGAGATAATATAGACTACAAAATACCAAGATGCATAACCAGGAGCAAAAAAATTTACACAGGTGGCCTCATTTTTGCAAATAAAGCTCACACGCCTAAATGGCACATTGAGCTTACATGTTGTAAATGGGCTGTAACCCATTTCGTAAGTTGGTCGCCCGCGGATGAAGTGTTCGAGGTTCGATTTCGCTCTGAGATTGAATTTTATTGTACTATTTTTTATTCTTTTTTCTAGTTGTATTTTATTTAACTATTATTTTTTATTTTTTAGCTTTATTTTATTTGATTATTTTTTAAAAATATGTCTTATGTGGTTTGATGAAAATGATGAGTGCTTTTTACATAAAATGAACATATTCAATAATTAGATTGAAGTTTTGTGGTTAAAACATTCAAAAATCGTTGGTTAATTATTTATTTATGGCGAAGAATATTTATCATATAGCTACTTTAACATTTATCTGGTGAGTCAAACCACTTGCAATTTTTGCACAGCAAGAAACTTTTTTTCAGCAATAAAAATTTCGGAAGTCGAATTCAATCCTTTTTCCTGTTTTAAAATAATTGTCACGTCTTTTCGATCTTTTAGCAATACATCCTATATATATTGAAAAACCCACGGCCCTCGCCTACCCGTTATTGCCGCCCGATTCGAATTCAATTTCAAAAGGAATCAGTAAATTTAATTCAAATTGAAGAACATACTTTAAAAACAAAATGAAACAATTGACTCCCACACAGAGAGAATTCTAACGTTCTAATCTGAGTTGAAAATGTTCTTAAAATGAGAATGGCATTTTTTGAGCTCAAAATGTTCTCATTGTGATAGAATCAAGCTGAGTTTGTTCTTAAAATTTGGTTGAATCAAAATTGTTTTCAAAACAAGAACGAAATGCTATACATTTAGCACGTGGTTCTTAAATCAATTTTAATTTGTTCTCAGAAACCCAATAATCTCAAAATGTTCTTAAAGTAAGAACGGAAAGGACTAATAATAAAATAAAAAGTGAGTTGCATTTCGACTTCAAATGGTGTGTTGCGGATTTTTTTTAACGCGTTAGTATCTTTCGGAGGACGTAAGCACCCGTTAGACTTTTCTCCTTTATAAGAAACTTTAGTTCTACGGCTTTTGGGAAGGTACATTAAATATAAGATTGATGATTAAAACAAAAACTTGTGAACGAATCTGTGAAAATCTAGTGACGATCGCACCTTCAACAAACATAAGTTCTGATATCAACTTTGGTGAATAAATACGCTTTCTACATTTTTCTAACATTCGGCACGCTGAAATTCAATATGCCTGTATTTAGCTGTAGAATTTTTATAAAGCGTGTCAAATAAAAAATTTTGGAAAGTGTATTTATTTAACGCCCTCTGCATCTCCCTCCCTTACCTTTAAGCTGAATTACAGGGTTCTAATAGTTTCCCTTGTCTCCGAGCTTATGTGACTAGTGCAATTTTGTTCTCTATGTTCGCGTTTGGTAATGAAATATGAGTGAACGAACAAGGAATTTAAGCTTATCTTTATAAATCAAAACGGAGACATTTACATTTCATTTCAGTCAACATTTTTATACCAGTTAGTCGTAAAGTAAAAGGTACAATCAGGAAAAAAGTCGCCTTTTCCATGTCAAATCAAGAACGAAATACATAAAAAGTTCGGTAAGCTCAAATTTGTGTGGTCCACGAAAATTAAAAATGAACTATGTCTAGTTCCTCATATAGAAAAAAAGATCAATTTTTAAATAAAGAACAAAAAATTAGTAATTTAAGAAGGAACTGTTTATACCCGTTACTCGTAGAGTAAAAGGGTATACTAGATTCGTCGGAAAGTATGTAACAGGCAGAAGAAAGCGTTTCCGAACCCATAAAGTATATATATACTTGATCAGGATCACTAGCCGAGTCGATCTAGCCATGTCCGCCTGTCCGTCTGTCTGTCCGGATGAACGCTGAGATCTCGGAAACTATGGGAGCTAGCCTATTGAGATTTGGCGTGCAGATTCCTGAGTGCCACGCCCACTCTAACGCCCACAAACCGCCCAAAACTGTGGGTCCTACAGTGTTGATGCTAGAATAAATATTTAAACTGAAATGTAATGTTCTCATCAATACCTATCGATTGACCCAAAAAAAAGTTTCCCACGCCCACCCTAACGCCCATAAACCGCCCACAAACTTCAAAAAATCGTACATATGAACGTGGATATCTCGGATACTATCAAAGATAGAGAATTGGGATTTCAGATTTAGATTCCGTATCCTTATATGCAGCGCAAGTTTGTTACGCGAATATGCCACGCCCACCTTAACGCTCACAAACCGCGAAAACCTGTGACGCCCACAACTTTTATGCTAGATAAAAAATTTTAACTGAAATGTATTGGTCTCGACAATACCTATCGACTGGTCCAAAAAAAATTGGCCACGCCCACTCTAACGCCCATAACGCTTAAATCTGTATACCGCCGGTAGGTGGCGCATTTTAATCTCGCTTTGCTACTTGCATATCTCTATTTAGCTGAGTAACGGGTATCTGATAGTCAAGGTACTCGACTATAGCGTTCTTCCTTGTTTAGTTTTAAAACTAACATACTTTTACATTTTTCAATGAACAATTTTTGTGGAATATAAACTTATTTTTACAGTTAAACACTTTTGTAAATGGTTTTGTTTACGTAAAAACGTTTAGGAAAGGTTTCAGTGATGGTTAAAAAACTCTTACCTCAACCTCGGCCTAATACTACGACCACTTGCAGTGCAGATATCCCCCTTAACCAACTCCCACGCTTTTAAAAGAGCGCTGACCAAACCAGGCAGTACTCTCGGCTAATAGCTGGCATGCTAATTAAGTCAAACAAAAAAAGTATTTTCAAGTATTAAAAAAATCTTAAAAACAAGAGAGATGCTTTTAAAGTGAAAATGGATAAAACTTAAGCGAAAATGTTAAAATAACCGCTTTCAAATTGGAGTACGATTCCCCCCGAATACAATTCTCTACAAGTAACGGCAACAAAAGTAGTTAAGTGTCGTTAGGTCTAGGTTTATGGAGTGAATTGTCGATTTAATGTAGTTCACTTTTGATACTTATTACATTTTAACTTATGTGGTAAATACATATGTGATTCATGTGTATAATTAATTAAATAAAAATGAGAAGCTTTGCTTTTGTTTCATTAGGGATAAGCACTAGGTATGTCAGCAGTCGAATTGGCGGCCATTTGGTTCCCTTCACTGACATATGTCATAGGCTTACCCTTTGGACCCAATACGATCGATCCATTAATTGGAGTGCTGCCTGCTGCTACATGATCAGTCTGATTTGGCATCAGGCTTAAATCAGTATTTCCTTGAAATCCTTTGCCATTAGCGCTTTTTTGAGGAGAAGGCTTCTTGCGAGTAGCATCGGCATGATTGGGACCTCTCTTTTTATTGATTTTTGGTTGAATTTTGTTGGGGGAGACGGTTTTTTTGGGCGCGGATTTACCCTTTGGGACATGTTTCACCTGCGTGGGCTTGGGAGAAGTTGCTTTAGTCGTTGTTACGACCTTGAAGAACAATTCAGAGGGAGAAACTGTTGTTGTGATCTTGTTCTGTAAGGCCGCAGGTATGTTTGACTTTGACCTCAAGGTAGCCACGTTATTAGGGACAGGTTGGGCTTGAAATTCCTCAGGACTGCTCAGTTCCAACGAAATTAAAGAAAAGTAAGCCAGGACTAAGATCGGACGCATGATTACCAGGCGACTTTGAATGGTAGCTTATCAGAACTAAACTGGTTAACATTGCTTGAATCGCATGTTTTATACGCAACCGCACTCAATACATTGTAGCAATAACCGCAGCAACTGTAAAAGCAAGCGGACCAACTGTTTCCAAACTCAGACAGCCAATTTAACGTCATAAAAAATATCTGTACCCTATTAATCACTTACAATTTAATTATATAAACGCAGTTCAATCGACTTTACAATTTAGTATACTCTCAGCAGCAACCATAAACAACATGAAATTTTGGATCTTCTTCGCTCTCATCTATATTATAGGGGTATCCGCCCAAATCGGATTTAATTTCAAAGTGACTAAACATGGGGACTTACTAAACTTGGCGCCCGCTGTTGGTCTGTTGCGTCGCAGCCGTTATGCGGAAATTCCTCAAATGAGTTTCCAAGGAATAGCTTACGACAGCTTGCTTAACAATGTGCTCAATACGACCACCGAGGAGCCAACAACGGTGTCCACTGAAAATGTTAAAGCAAAGGCGATGGCATCCGTCAAAGGTGCAAGAAGGCGCCAGGGAAAACTGCGTAGGTTGAAAACTAGGGCTCCAAAACTAAATTAAATAAACAATAATGTTATGCGTACTGGAGATATCTTAAAAATTAATAAAGAATGTGGATTTTACTTCCAATTTAATGAGTGAATACATATCAATAAATATAAGCCACGAACAGCCCAAAAGCTAGAATGTTGGAATTAAGCAAGTAGATTTTTGCGCAGAAAAAGTGTAATTCAGCAGGGTGCCACATCCACGCGAACGCCCCCAAACCTTCCAAAAATTCAAACTTTAAATATATTTTATTTCGGTAGGTACCGACACCTAGGTTTTTTAATTTTAAAATCGGAATATTAATACACTCTGAAAAACTTAGAACGAAAAAAATCCGAGATAGGTTCCTCTCAGTTTGAGAATTTTGTCTTCTCACTTTTTTTTCTCGATATTAAGACGAAAGCGATGTCCATTTTAGTATTCCGATTTAAAAGCAATCTCGGTTTTGAGATTGTTGAAGAGGTACGTAAAGGGAAAACGTAGAATTTGAGTGAGGGGAGAGAGCGACCGAACTCCTCTCTTGAAATTATCGGGAAGTTATCGAAGGGAGCTGGGACTCTGTGTCCCGGAAAATTGTTGTGCAAAGTATGCGGTTAGGAGTGAACGTAAGTAAAATCATATTTTTACAATTTGTGTTGTTTTATTCTGTTTTTATTTGATCACGTTTTTCCGAAGAAAATGAATTCTGTAATGCGTTCTTTTAGTTGTTTTGTATACACACATATGTATACAAAATATTTATTTTCGAACATATTGAATAATAAACTTATGTGTCGAATAATTGATACATACGTGAAACTACACGCACAATGAAAAACATACATAACCATAAATGTACACATATGTAATACGTATACAAAAAAAATTTGGTTGGTAAAATTGAACAATGCAGATAGTTTAGTAACTATAGTTACTATAGTTATAGGTATACCTACTATCAAAAATGGTTGCATATGTATTTGATTTTGCGTTGTTTACTATTCAATAGTTAAACTACCATTAACATGACTACGTTCACGTGATGTGTGTACTTATACTCGTCACTTGTAGAGTAAAAGGGTTTATTAGCTTCGTCGGAAAGTATGTAACAGGTAGAAGGAAGCAACCCTATAAAGTATATTTATTTTTAATCAGGATCACTAGTCGAATCGATTTAGCAATGTCCGTCTGTCCGTATGACATCTCGCTGTTATTTCAGCAGCGTGCCCCAACGACCACAAGCCGCCCAAAACTTTGGCGCCTACAATTTGAATGCTTATTTACGCCGAGATATCGTAAGATATGTCAAAGAGCTAGAATCTTGCGATTTTGCATGTAGATTTTTTTAGCAGGGTGCCACGCCCACTCTAACGCGCATAACGCTAGAACTTTTTAAGAAAGTAAATGGGATTCCGTTTTGATTATCAATATCCATCTACATGTCAGAAATGGTTCAAATTGGACCATTCATTAAAAAATTATAAGCAAATGATGTGTGCATTCTTGGGAACCGTCGCTTTGCTGCTTCCATATCTCCATCTCCCTCGCACTTCCCTAAGCTGAGTAATGGGTACAACAAAACTAATTTATTATTATATTAATTATTATATTAATCTAAATAACTAAATAACTAACTAACTAACTTAATCAAACTAATTGCAGGATCCTAAGACAAACAAGAGAAAACTCTGTAGCTAATGACCTCAACTATAAGATACCCTTTACTCAGCTAATAGCGTCTTCCCACAGAGATCCATCCACCATCTACCATACGTTGAACGGATGGTTCATAATGTTTTGCCGTTCCGAAAATTTGCCAATTAGTTCCCCTTCCAAATTTGACGAACTATTTTATGCGATAGTTAGGCGATGTTTTTTCGGTGTAACTCTGAACTCTTCTTCACCACAGTGGAAAGTGAAACATTCAAAACGTAAACAATGATGACAGGGAACAATCGATAATGAAGCCAGATCAGCTGCCGGATGGTAGATGGTGAATGTGCTCATTGAGAATCGGAGTTTCACATTTAAAAATGGAAGGAGCAGAAGCAAAAGGTTCGGTTTGATTAGCCACAGATCTTCATATCAGCTGTTATCGGATGGTAGATGGTGGATGTGTCCTGTGGGAATCGGAGTTTCACATTTGTCAAAAATCCCAACCGTTTCGAACGGATGGACTCTATTGGAAGGGGGTATAAAAGGAGTGCGAGAGGGATGATGGTATGCATGCAACACGAACGCGCCACTTCCCTGCAAGCAAAAGGGCCATATTTCTATCGCCTGTCGTCCAGAAGCTTTTAGTAACTTCGACAGAAAGAGGATAAAACACATTTCATAAAAACAAAAAGGGTCGGGATCGCGAAGAAGTAACTTTTGAGAAACTTCTGCGCGATAGAAAGACGATAGTATACATTTTACAAAAATAAAACAAGGAAGAACGCTATAGTCGAGTACCCCGACTACCCGTTACTCAGCTAAAGGGACCAAAGGGAAATAAAGATATGCAAGCAACAAAGCGACATTAAAATGCGCCACCTACCGGCGGTAGACAGATTTAAGCGTTATGGGCGTTAGAGCGGGCGTGGCAAATGGGGATCAATCGATAGGTATTGATGAGAACAACACATTTCAGTTAAATTTTTGGATTCTAGCATCAAAACTGTAGGAGCCACGGTTTTGGGCGGCTTGTGGGCGTTAGAGTGGGCGTGGCACCCTGCTGAAACCAACGTGCGCTGCGCAGGAATCTCAGGAATCCGCATGCCTAATCTCAGTATTTTAGCTCTTATGGTTTCCGAGATCCTAGCGTTCATACGGACAGACGGAAATGGGTGGATCGACTCGACTAGTAAATCTGATCAAGAATATATATACTATATGGGGTCGGAAACGCTTCCTTCTGCCTGCGATATCTCATTCGGATCGCGGAGCTGACTCCCGTCGGGAAGAAATGTGCCACTTCGGCGAAACTTCTAGGAGGGACTTCGTCGACACTTCCTAAAGTTACTTCGGCGATATCGGATTCGGATCGCGGAACTGACTCCCGTCGGGAAGAAATGTGCCACTTCGGCGGCACTTTTCGGAGTCACTTCGGAGACACTTCCAGAGAATTAATATCTTTTTTTTTGGAATCCGTTTTTGGATTTCCGTTTAAGCATGTAAATGGATACACTATATTGAAACACATCCATACGGCCCGCAATGGACTACACCTAGCCCGCACAAAATTTTTAATGCGTGCCGTTTTGTGTAAAAAGAACTGCGACCTAAAATTTTTTTGAAATGCGTTCCAGAACTTACGACTGCGTAGGCCTGCATTTTGATCTTTAAAACCCATACCCATACATAAATCCATTGGATCGAGCAGGAATTAAAGCAAACTTAAATCTTGCAAAGGAAACGTTAAGCAAGAAAGATGAGGAAGCTGTTAAATATCTTAAATTTCGTGGAGGGGACTGTTGGGTAGCAGGCCCCAGAGCTGGAGATAGCACGTCTTGTGTGTAATCGTGCTCAAGTCGGCAGGCTGCAAGTCAAACAAATCCATTTTAAAGCTTAAGTCCCAAGTAAACAAAACACACACAGACAGGGGTTCCACCCATTTTAGAAGGGTTTGCTAGATAGCGGGAACAGCTTCTCACAATAGTTGAATTCCGAGTGTGCATAGCTCGCAAGAACGGCTGGAAATTGAAATGAAATTGTAATCCTTAGTTCTAAAGTGCATGAGCACGTGTTGGCTTTTGTATGTGCGCAAACATGGGAAAGCGGTCAGGAATGCAACCGCTAAGCAGGCGTTTCCGGGAGGACAGCGTTGAAGTAAGTTCTGTTTTTTATAACCTGGCTAACCTACCCGCCACGACTTTGTCTGCGTTTACGAAAATTGAAAGTTTTTTCACCACTTTTAATACCGTTTTGTCTTCATATAGTTATTATAAAAAGTCAAAACATTTCAAAAAATTGATCTTTTTTATCCTTTGTTCTTAACACAAAATAAAATAAAAATACTTTGTTGCCTCTTTTCCCGTTATCCGTTTGCTACGCTTCTCCATAATTGAAATACCCCGAAGCTTTTTGCCCCTTTTCTCCAATTGTGTTGCCCTTTGCAATATAACCCCATTGTCACTTTGCCCAATTCCCCTGGGATCATTTCATTTAGTAAAACGATTTAAATTATGTTAGTACTATCAAGGTAACCCACAGCTTCGCCTGTGGAAGTCAAGAGTGAACACTTCGCCTATATCCTACACCTTGCATTGTCTTTACCCAGTCGGACCGTCAGGCATGTGGTGCTTGATTCCACAATAATTTCCTTAGAAAAAATTCAGGGGTTGGCACCACGTGATCTTTATCAGGGGGTTTCAGGGGGAATTTTTTGGACGAAGCGTTCGCTACTCGTGTACATAGGAAATTCCATAGGACAAGTTCAGGGGGAAATATTCCCTTAGAAGCGATTTATTTTTAAAACAAACTTATATAAATAAATTTGTTCTCCCCGAACATTTAAACCTAATCAAAAGGTCAAAACTTAGTTTATGTTAACGAAACAAAATACAATTTTACCCGTTACTCGTAGAGTAAAAGGGTATACTAGATTCGTCGGAAAGTATGTGACAGGCAGATGGAAGCGTTTCCGACCCCATTGAGTATATATATTCTTGATCAGGATCACTAGACGCTACTAGTCACTACTAGTCTCTCAGTTTTAAAGCTATCGGGCTGAAACTTTCCCAAAAAGACTTTATTTTGCAGGTAGTATATTAGTCGGAACCAGCCGGATCGGACAACTATATCTTATATGTAGCTCCCATAGGAATAATCGGAAGAAAAATCTTACAACATTTTATCTTTGGGGTTTTTATACCCGTTACTCGTAGAGTAAAAGGGTATACTAGATTCGTCGGAAAGTATGTAACAGGCAGAAGGAAGCGTTTCCGACCCCATAAAGTATACATATTCTTGATCAGGATCACTAGCCGAGTCGATCCAGCCATGTCCGTCTGTCCGTCTGTCCGGATGAACGCTGAGATCTCGGAAACTATGAGAGATAGGCTATTGAGATTTGGCGTACAGATTCCTGAGCTTCTTACGCAGCGCAAGTTTGTTTCAGTAGACTGCCACGCCCACTCTAACGCCCACAAACCGCCCTAAAATGTAACTCCTACAGTTTTGATGCTAGATAGAAAATTTTAACTGAAATGTATTAGTCTTGTCAATACCTATCGATTGACCAAAAAAAAATTTTGCTACGCCCTCTCTAACGCCCACAAGCCTCCAAAGAAAAAAGCTATGACGTCAGAGCCAGACAATGCGAAATGTTTTTACGCGTGTATGTGTGTGTATGTAAATAGTTGCCGGCCGAACTTAGCGGCAAAGAAAAAAGCCCTGCCGGCGCTCAGAGAGAGCAAAGTGCGCGGCTAACTTATTCTATTGAATAATGAACCCTTTATCCATTTGTCCCATTGACGGGCAAAAACCTTTAAAGATCTGTACATCTTTATTTATCTCTTTCAAAGAATATGAATTAGCTTAATAAATACCTATAGATTGTCCCAAAAAAACTCTTCTGTTTTCAGTCCAATGCTCTTAAACCAAA
Source organism: Drosophila suzukii (assembly GCF_043229965.1). Lineage (NCBI taxonomy): Eukaryota > Metazoa > Arthropoda > Insecta > Diptera > Drosophilidae > Drosophila > Drosophila suzukii. The sequence continues at coordinate 26,317,477 of NC_092082.1, read as the reverse complement.
GTAGTTAGGACAAGCCTTGACACTAGAGCCAGAAAACGACATACATACATACATATGTATTTATACATGTGTGTGGACGTAAAAAATTGCAATCTAATATCCGCGACAAATAGAATTCTTTCAAACAAAGCTATTCAACCAAATATTTTGAAATACAGAATGTGCCTTAAAATTGTGTATGTTTAGCAAGCATACATAAATATAAATGTTTTTTGTCTATTTTATGTGTTGCTTTCTCATTCTTGGCGCTGGCTGAAAAAAAAGCAGAGCCGAGAAATGAGAGCAAGGGAGAGAGAACAAAGTGCGCGGCTAACTTATTTTATAGTTTGTTATCTGAGTAACGGGTATCTGATAGTCGAGGTACTCGACTATAGCGTTCTTCCTTGTTTAACATATAACCTCCTACGCTTGGAAATAAAATTTTTTAATTTAATTTAATTTCTAACTCCCCAACGGATATCTTTTCTTATTAGTTTGTCACCTGGGTATTATTTATTCACATATCATCTTTATTCCATCAAACGCCTTTATAAAGTTTTCGTTAAGTATATGTTATTGAATAAAAAGCAACCATTTCCAGTATTGTAAAACGGTTACACATGGAAATACCATTCTAATAGTGCATTTGATATTTTTTAGTATGCGGCAGTGTTGCCAGGTTAGCCATTTGATGGCTAATTCTTACCACTATTAAAAAAAGTTGTCACTTTGAAGTGGTGGAGGAGTGTTAACGATGCCTAAAGTACCATATAAGAAAAGTTTTCATGATGCCTGGCTGCAAGATGAAGAACTTAAAGACTGGATTCGCAGGGATTGTACAAATCCAAAAAGAGCCTATTGCGCTTTCTGTAAATCAACAATAAGCTCCAAAATGTATAATGTTCGCCACCGCCTAAAAACATTAATTGCGATTTTGTATATAAGGTTAGAATAAAATGTAACAAATTAATAAAAATACAAATTTATATAATAAACATCAACATTTTTAACAGATATGGACTACGCAGACACGAAAAATAATGCCACAATTATGCTCTTCCTTATAAGTATTTTACGGAGAAATACTCAGATGTTGGTAAAGCGATAAGCTAGATCGAATAATAAGTATAATTTAAGAAATGAAACCTTGTTAATTTTGATTATTATTTTATATTGAAACCAAGTTTCTTTTTAATATATTTTTGATAAGAAATGAAAGCAAGTTCCTTTTTAATTTATTTTTATTATTTAATACATTTTTTCCTTTTCAAATATAAGTATTATTAGATTATTTTTCTTAAATACATGCATATATCTGTTGAAAACGAACTAATAGTCGAGGTCATCGACTATAGCATTTTATCTTGCTTTTATTAAAATTGCGATTGTAAAATCGATAGCAAATGGCCGCGTTCAGCAGAACAACATGATCACTGATTACTGATGGATCATTAATCAGTGATCAAATTTGTTCTCCTGATCGCTTATGATACATAACGACTTTAAAAAAGTAAAATAGCTTACCTGAAAAACTCCTCTATGCAATTATCTTGGTCCTAGAGTAAGATTTTTGACAATCACTTAATAATCAAATGTTTTTTAATTCAAGTTGCGTTTGAAAAACGATATCGGTTCCCACCGCAATTGTAGCGTTGCGCACAGCAAGTGTGGGCACGTAAAATTCAAAAAGACAAGAACAGTTGTGAAGAACTTAACCTACTTGATGACTTTTTATTAATATTTATGTTAATTCTTATCAATACTTCACTCATCGATACACTCATGTATCATGTATCAGGAAAATGTAGCATACTATTTTTACGCTCCTTTTCTACTGATCATTATGCAAAAATTTTTGCATCATGATTAGTTATCATGTGCGTTCAGAAAAACGTGATCAGGTATCATGTTGTTCTGCTAGGGTCTGCCTTTGATGCGAGAGAACCCCGGCCAAGGGCCGGAAACATATTAAACATTTCCTTAACAATTTAAAATATACTATCGTATTAAAAAAGATACCAAATTTGCTTCATTAGAGTGAGCGAGAGGCAAATACGCGGCAAACGCTTCTCGTCGGGTTTTTTTTTCAGCGCGGTACTCAGATGAGCTAAGGAAATACCTAGAAAAAATACCAGACTAAGCGAGTGAATTTCGATGAAAGTCGTTAGCCGCGGCCCAAAGATTAAAAAATTTCAAAAATTTAATCTTTGGCGGTGTTTGTGCAAAAGCGGTGTGGAAACTAAAAATTTAAAATATGAGAACTATGGCCGATTCCTCCCTGTACCTTAAGTTTTAAACTTTTGACAACAGTGTACAATAAAGAAATAAAAAAAAATGTGACGTCTGGCCAAAAAAAATTGGTTAAAAGTTAATAAAAGTATCTTTTTAGCAGAACCACCAGAATAATCTCAGATGAGCTCTTCACTGGGGAACCACAGGCAGCTAAAGCGGAAATGGAGAACGCGCTAGCCTCTATAGGGTGGAGGAATAAAGGGCGGCCGCTAAGGGACAGCTGGAGATGCCATTACCAGGATGCTGGTCGATTTCCTGCAGCATCGGGCGGATCAACCCTGTTCCCAATCCGACTCCCTCTTCCTTCAGGTTTAATATGTCTTTTAGGATTCGGAGCTATACTGCAGATGGTGCGGGAAAGATGGCGAAGCATCCGTGTGACGAGAATGAAGCTTTAAACTACTAATTTACATATGTATAACAGGTACACAGTCAAAATTTACCACGAACCATTTCTAATTTTCCATGATAATTGGATCCTCTCATACAAACTTGTGTTCCATCACCTACAGGTTCTGCGGTATAGCTAAGAATACAAAAAACCGATGTTTTCCCACATATTTAATTATGTGACCTACGCTGTTGGACTTATCTTAAGTAAGTTACCAAAAAATAGTCTTCAAGAAATAGACGTGCTAGAAGACACGAAGTTCCTACAACTCGCTTCAGCGGAAAATATTCCAGTATTTTTAGTAACAATATTTTTTTACGAGCTTAGGTGATGTTTGGACTTGTAGTCTCGGGATTTTTTTGAGAAGCAAATGCTTTTGAACTGCAATGGCGCCGTTATACCCAATTTTTACTACGCATGCCTGAACGGTTATCTCATGATCAAATTTCTAATAGCAAAGAAAAAATATTTTGGCGCTGAAAAAGTTCCACATGCTAGCGTACAAATTGTATGTAGATTTGCGTTGTTTTCCCTTCGTATACGGTTTGCTTATGCCGATCAGCTGTTCGCTTCAGCGATTCTCTATGTGTGCAGGGATTATAACGGGTATAACAAGGGGGAACGATAGGTATTGACAAAACCGATGTGATCGTAACAGTTTTCATCACAAAACAAACTGGTTTTGGGCTTTAGAGTAGACATATAAAATTATTTTAGGCTTATTAATTATTTGTTGACAAAACCAATACATCAACAATAATTCTACTTTACAGGTTTGAAAAGCCTTCCTTCTACATAATCCTGATTTGACCATTTGACAGATTATACTTTTTGGTGCGTCAATAAGTTTTAGCCACTAAAATTAGACTCTCAGTTCTTTCTTTCATTTTTATACGTTTCATTTATTTATTGTTGGTACGTTTGTATATGTACTTTGTACACGTATACCTTAGCTATGGGTTCGTTCTTATTTTCTGTCGCTTTTGGATGGATCAACAGTTGAAGACGGGGCTGGAGCTCTGGTGGACTCAAGCTCAACGGTTGAAGCAGGTGCATCTGCAGAACCTTCCGTTTCCTTTGTATATGCAGATGCCAGGGTTTCCTGCGAAGAAGTAGAATTCTGGCCATGGAGAACTCCAAAGGGTGCTACCATCGGTTCAATCGTAGTTACTGGAAGATCTGTGGTGTTTACCGCCCTAGCATCGTTAAGTGTCGCTGCTCCTTTGGTTTGAGTCCCGGTGGTCCAATGTATGACTTCGCTGGAGGTGCCTACATCCTTACCTGGACCAGCGTGATGAGCATGATCCGCTGGAGTGGCGTTTGTATAAGCGACCATGATGATCAAGGCGAATACTGAAATAGCGTGCATTTTGTGCCAGAGAAAGTCCAAGTGCTTTAGAGCTGTTTAATGCTTGATTGAAACTGATTTGATTCCCAAGCCGTGGCGCCGGGCTTTATATACCGGCCATTTTAAAAATGGATGCATTCCATAAGTCCTATATTTCGTATTACGTTGTATAGTTCCACGAAGTGCGCGAAACACTTGGTTGTAAAAAGTTAAACAGAAGGCAAAACAACTGGAAGGCAAAACAACTGAAAGTCAATAGCAATGGTTAGTTTTAAATTACATGTATGTATGTATATTGAATAGCAATCACCGGCTCAGCTAAAGGGATCGCAAGGGATGTGGAAATAGGCAAGCAGCAAATCAATGCTTTCCGATATTGAAGTCATAACTTACTATGATTTGAAAACGAGCTAACGCATAGGGGAGAGTGGGGATAGGTGAACCACGGGGATAGATGAACCACTACAAATATTTCACCTTCTGTCATGACTTTGTGCGCCATCTATATGTGTGTTGCTTACTTAGTCGATATCCTAACCTCACACTCACGCACAGTCGCGTCAAACGATTGTTGTCGTTTTTATCGCTAATCGAAGTTTGTATTCGCCGTTTGCAGCTTCAATAGTGACCTAACGTTTTCTTGGAAAAATTTTATCGTGCTTCGCCAGTGGCATTGAACTTTATAAAATTGTATTTTATCGTAAGTAGACGCAAATTATGATATTTCCACGGATAGCTCACGCAGTTTAAATATTTCATGTTTTCTTCAAATCACTTCTAATTGGCTAATGACTTGTGGGGATACATGAACCAGAGGACCACGAAAACAGACGACTCGGGGAAGAAAACGAGGAAGGAGTGTCATTGCTCACATGACTCACCGCAGAAAAATTGATCGCGGAAAAACGCAATCAGAAAACTCAAGAAAACCTTCGAAAAAAGAAAGAATAAAAACAAAAATAAGAATAAATAGCAATATTGTAATGTTTGATTTCATGCTGTAAAGGTGCAATGTTTATATTTGAACAGAAAGAAGGCATGCACAAAGAAATAAATTACATTTTTTTTATACAACTGTAGTTTTTGTGTTATCCTGATAGGTGGTTCAACTATCCCCATAGGGTGGGTCAGGTATCCCCACCCGTGGGGACAAAAATTTGGAAAGCAAATAAACTTTACAAAACAAAAGATAGTATTTTTGCATAATACTTAATATTCCAAGGAATGTGGGCTTTTTTAGATTTCTATATACAGCAGACCCTTACGTCGAATTGTTCAGACATAATAATGTTAATAAAAAAAAGTGGTTCACCTATCCCCACTCTCCCGTACCTTTCGATTGACCTACGAAAAGTTTATTACGCCCACTTTAACGCCCACAAACCGCCCAATAATGTTCATGCTAGAAATAAAATGTTAACTTAAATGTATTAGTCTCGTAAATACAGATCGATTGACCCAAAAAAAAGTTTACCACGCCCACTCGAACGCCCATAACGCTTAAATCTTTCGCGGGTTGGTGGCGCATTCCAATCTCGCTTTGCTGCTTGCTTATCTACATCTCTTTTTTCTCCCTTTACCTGAGTAACGGATATCTTATAAGCTCCAATATAGTATCTTTCCTTGTTTACCTTTAAGCAAAATGAGAAGTAAACGTATTAATAACAGCTTAACCATTCGTCGCCCAGGGCCAAAAAACAGTTAAAATTTTTCCCCGACTTTTTAAAATTATAATTGGTGTCGCTTTTTTTTCAGTTTGTCACAAAACGCTGTTGCTAAGGGTACCGGAATCACTCAAACGGTGTTAGACAGCTTAAACTTTGTTAAACTTTCGTTCTACCACTTTTAAAAATATATATGTACGATGTACTTTTTATACCTGTTACTTGTAGAGTGAAATGGTAATTTGTATCCGGGGAATAATATGGGTCTCCGACCCAATAAACTAGAAATGTATATTCTTAATCAGCATCACTAGCCGAGTCGATCTAGCCATGTCCGTCTGTCCGTGTAAACGATGTGATCTCGAATACTTTAAAAGCTAGACGGTTGAGATTTCAGATTTAGATTCCTTATCTTCGTATGCAGCTCAAGTTTGGTACCCAAACATGCCACGCCCCGTTTAGCGCCTACAAACCTCCCAAAACTGTGTCTCCCACAGTCTTCATTATGGAAAAATAAATTGTTCTCGTCACTACCTATCGGTTTACCTAAAAAAAAATGTGCCATATCCCCTTATAACGCCAACAAACTTTCCACAAACTTCAAAAATCGTAAATTTAAACGCTTATATCTCGAAATCTATTAAAGAAAGAGGTTTCAGATTTAGTCCTTGGCTAAAGCACTCAGAATAAAATACACACCTGATTTTTTGGGAAAGCAGCTAGATCTTCATTTGGCACCCTAAACTCTACTGGGGGAATCCGAACAGCTATCCAACAAACTCGACGACAAGCCGACTATAATAATCTCTCAGCATTAGGCTAATCACCAAAAAACATTAAAGCAATCTAAATATTCGACGTTTTGCCTTCGAATATCGATGTCGAATGCCAACGACGTTACAAGGCACAAACTTTAAATTACTCAATTACTCAATAAAAATCACATAGACGTTTAGATGCTGGCAGAAACGCATCTGACTAGTAAAAAGAACATCTAAAAGGTATTGCAAAGATAATAAAATGGCTCCAGATCGGGAATCTCAATAAGTTTTTTGGGACACTCGATAGTATTGACGGTAACAATACATTTCAGTTAAAATGCTGTTCTAGCACTTAAACTGTAGAGCCACAGTTTTCGGCGGCTTGTGGGCGTTAGAGTGGGCGTGGCACCTGATGAAACAAACATGCGATGCGCAGGAATCTCTAAAATCTTTATGCCTAATACCAGTATTGCAGCTTTTATAGTTTTCAAAGTCACAGCGATCATAAGGACAGACTAACATGGCTAGATCGACTCGGCTAGTGATCCTTATCAAATATATAAAGTTTATGGGTTCGGGAACGTTTCCTTCTACCTGTCACATACATTCCGACGAATCTAGTATACCTCTTTGGTAAAATTGAATGAATTGACTCAGATAGTGATCCTGATCAAAAATATATATACTTCATGGGTCGGAAACGCTTCCTTCTACCTTTCACATACTTTCCGACGAATCTAAACGCTTTTTCCTAAATTTTTGGCGCCGCAGCTTTCATGCTAAAAAAAGTTTAACTGAAATGTTTTTGTCACAAAATACCGATCGATTGACCTAAAAAAAATGTTTGACTCGCCCACTCTGTCTGCCGCCCACATTACCATATTTTGAGATCGCGTTTAGGTGGTAGGTGTAAGTAGGTAGGTGTACAGCTCCATCTCCCTTTTGCTCGATTTAGTTGAGTAACGGATATCTGATAGTAGAGGCACTCGACTAAAACGTTCTTCCTTATTATACCCGTTACTCGTAGAGTAAAATGGTATACTAGATTCGTCGGAAAGTATGTAACTGGTAGAAGGAAGCCATGTCCGTCTGTCTGTTCGTCCGGACGAACGCTGAGATCTCGGAAACTACAAAAGCTAGAAAGTCTGGATTTGGTATGTAGATTCCTGAGCATTTTGCGCAACGCAAGGTATTTCAGCAGGAACGCCCAAATGTCGCCCAAAACGATGGTTCCCTCAGTTATTATGCTAGAAAACAAATTGACCCATAATAAAGTTTGCCGCGCCCACTTTAACGCCCACAAACTTAAAAAATCGTACATATGAACGCGGATATCTCGGAAACTATCAGAGATAGAGAATTGGGACTTCAGATTTAGATTCAGTAGCCTTGTACGCAGCGCAAGTTTGTTTCGCGAATATGCACGCCCACAAACCGCCCAAGCCTGTGGCGCCCACAATTTTCATGCTAGATAAATATTTTAACTGAAATGTATTGGTGTCGTCAATACCTATCGATTGACCAAAAAAGGTGGCATCCACTCTAACGCCCACAACGCTTAAATCTGTCTACCGCTCACATAACTATATATTGAGATCACGGGTAGGTGGCTCATTTTATTCGCGCTTTGCTGCTTGCATATCTCTATTTCCCTTTGGTCCCATTAGCTGAGTAACGGGTATCTGATAGTCGACTATAGCGTTCTTCCTTGTTTTTAAAATATATACATAAGATTCCCGGTTAACCTCTCACAGGCCAAACATTTTTTAAACAGTGAAACTAAAAGCAAGTCAATGTATCAAATCAATATAGAAACAAAAAGAGAAATACAAAGTTCCCAAAAAAAACGCAGTGGTGGAAAAAACTAGTAATGAAGAATTTTAGTTTTTGAAATGTAGTAATACAAATCTGAGAAAAAATCGTAAAATCTGATTGAATGCAAACTTGCAAGTGACCAAATATAAAAGATTTTAGTTGTTAAATCTTATGTTTGTTGTTAAATTTGTTCAAAATGAATAACAACAATATTAAACCACTATTTTTACTTTTGTGTACCAAAACAAAAAATTCCTAACATGGCTATTTAAATAAAGGTCTCAAACAAGTGTTTTTTTTTTCCGATACTGCAAAATAAATTAATGTGTTTTAATGTTATATTTTGAAAACGATTTTTTTTTCTAATATTAGACGCAATTGCTCATGCGGAGCCCTTGGTGCCTCCTGAAAAGACGCTGCAGAAGGCGATAAGGAACAGATAATATAGACTGCAAGCTTAGTAACCACCATACAACGGAATGTACGGCAACCTTTTTGGTGTGGATTTTCGATCGTCCTAGTGTGCGTTGTCCGTCTAAGATTCTTTGGTTGTGTAATTGTATAATTTTGTGTGCTCTGCTACAAAATGTCTCAATGTCGCATTTGACTGAAAGGCTTTAACGACGCTGTGGGCCAGGGGTCTAGTCGCTTAACTGCGAAACTTGAGGGACCGAGTTAAACTCCGAATGGAAACAACTTTTTTTTATGTACAATAGGGTTTTTTATTTAACATTCAATTGAAACATGGGTTAAACAATTCATCGATAGTTAGTTCTGTTTAATTTTCGGACATAATGAGGGGAAAATCATGCTTCCACCATGTGACCAGTGACCTTAAGCCAATATTTTGTAGGATATATTGCTAAGGGATCGAAAAGATGTGTAATATTTTTAAAAACAGGTAGAAATATTAAATTCGTAATCCCACTTTTTTTATCGCTAAAAAAAAATTTTCTTGCTGTACAAACATTGCAAGTGGTTTGACTCCCCAGATAAAAGTTAAAGCAGCAGTAAGCTAAATATTCATCGCCATTAATAAATAAATCACTGTGGACGGCAGTACACGTAGTGGCGAAGCGCGCAAGAGAGCGTGCGAAGACAACTACTATATATAGCCGCAGAATTGAAAAATTGCCATTATGGTCCGATCGTAACGAGTGATACACCAATCGAAAGGTAAGAAGATTGCATACCAAGACTTTCTAAATATAGATTTGTTTGGGAGAAAAAGCGGTGAAAGTGTAAAAGTAAAAATTTAGAAAATTGGAGCTGCTGGATACGGTGGGGATAAAAGCCGGCTGTTTAGCTAGTTTTATTCTTACTGAGAATACGCGTCGAATGACACCTCATTTGTTGAAATCCGATGTCCCGTTCAAAAGTAATGCAAAAAACCAGATTTTCTTCTTCTTCCCGAAATGAAAATGTTTGTCCCATTGTTTGTGGGTTTGTATGCATCCCATCTTAGTTTTAGGAGTTTGGAAACACTATGGGTGTATAAAGTAGCTTGAAATAGAAATCGTTTGTTCTACGACTTTTGGAAAAACCCGCTAGCTTAGCGAAAAATGCAGAAAAAAAGCCAGATTTAAAAAGCTTATAGTATCTAAACAACTAATGCTACAGTAACGTGCTATATATCTCTGAAAAGATAATTTATTTAATTTAATTTGCTATATACATTTTATAAGGTAAAAATGTCTGAATATAATAGATTTCGAGTTATGACAAAAAGTTATTTTTTAAAAACACTTTTTGACTATTTTCTCAAAATTGAGTCGAACGATTTCTTTTTAAATCATATAGCCCTTGAGATTCCTCAACTTTTGATATATAACACTTTTTGCCCTAAAAATTACCGTTTGGAAGATATTAAGCGACAAAAAGTGCAACTCGCTTCAGCTCCGTATACGAAATATTTCATACTTATTGGAATAAACAAGGCAAAACCCAATTTGATGAAAAATATTCTTATCAGATTTTTTCAAAGGGAAAATCTGTTTTGGTTTTAGGGTCCTTTACTTGCATGAAGCTAATCGAAATAGGAAACTTGATCTATTTGTTCTACCACTTTGGAAAAACCCGCTAGTTCGGCGGGATATATAAGAAACGAAAGGTTTCTTTTGGAATCTGAAACTATACAGCCCTTGAGATTCCAAACTTGTGCTATTAAAATAGGTAATTGAAGCGGTAAAACTTGTTATTAAAAAGTTTAATATTCTTGGGGACGACTCCTATTCATGGTATTGGGGTACTTAAACTCTTGTGCAAAAAAAACTTCTGATATCAAACAAAAACACCTCTTAACGAGGTAAAAAGTAGTGGCGAAAGCGCCTTTAACAAAAATTTATGATATCAACAATTGTGACGAAAAATTATATTACATTCGATAAAATAAATAAACTATATTCAATTTATGTCTTCGGCACGACAGAAAATTGACGTTTAGGTAAATAAATATTTACTGTTGCGGGGCGAAATCATAAATTTATTATAGTTTATTTATTTTATCGAATGTAATATCATTTTTCGTCACAATTGTTGATATAATAAATTTTTGTTAAAGGCGCTTTCGCCACTACTTTTTACCTCGTTAAGAGGTGTTTTTGTTTGATATATCTATATTACATATTTGAATGTTTGAACAGCAAAACTTGAATATGTCCATATTATGTACTTACTTTTATGTACATACTCATCAAGCCACAAAGAAAAAAAAATCCAGCTATAAAAATCAAACAAGAAATGAAAGTTAACTTCGTCCAGCCGAAGTTTGTATACCCTTGCAGTTATAATTATTAAATTTAAAAATACAAAAAATGCAATTTGATGAAAAAATGATATTCCCAATAGTATAAGATAATTTGTTTCATATTATTTTATCACCAATTTTCCGATCGTTCATATGGCAGCTATATGATATAGTCGTCCGATTTTGATAAAATTAAATACGAAATTCAGAATTAATTAAAGAATAATATTTCCAAGAGTAGGAGGTTATAAGTTAAAAAACACCGAAACTATAATTTGTTTCATATTATTTTCCCACAAATTTTCCGATTATTCATATGACAGTTACATGATATAGTCGTCCGATTTTGATAAAATTAAATTCAAAACTCAGAACTAATTAAAAAAAGTTATTTCAGAGCGTAGGAGTTTATATGTTAAAAAACACCAAAGAAATAATTAGTTTCATATTATTTTAACACCAATTTTCCGATCGTTCATATGGCAGCTATATGATATAGTCGTCCAATTTTAATAAAATTAAACTAAAAATTCTGAACTAATTAAAAAATGTTATTTATAATCGTAGGAGCTTATATGTAAATAAACACCGAAGTTATAATTTGTTTCATATTATTTTCCCACCAATTTTCCGATTGTTCCTGTGGCAGCTATATGATATAGTCGTCCGATTTTGATCGAATTAAATTCGAAATTCAGAACTAATATAAAAATGATATTTCCAAGCGTAGGAGGTTATATGTTAAAAAACACCAAAGATATAATATTTTAAAATTTTTTTTTCCGATTATTCCTATGGGAGCTATAAGATATAGTTTTCCGATCCGGCTGGTTCCGACTTATATACTACCTGAAAAAAAATAAGACTTTTGGGAAAGTTTCAGCCGATATCTTTAAAACTGAGAGTAGTTTGCGTAGTAACGGACGGACAGACGGACATGGCTAGATCGACTCATCCAGTGATGCTGGTCAAGAATATATATACTGTATGGGGTCGGAAACGTCTCCTTCACTGCGTTGCAAACTTCTGACTGAAATCATAATACCCTCTGCAAGGGTATTAAAACATAATTGGAATTGGAATTGAACCTCGATCAAATGGCCCCAAATGCTGACAATTCCTTCAAAGGGCAAAACTAATTTCAAATTACAAGCTAATTTTGTTATTTTGGTATATTATAAATGTTTAAACAAGTAGATTGACGGCTTTCTCTTCCCTACATTATTGATCAAATTAAAATAATTCGTATAGAGCACCAGTGGGAAAGTCCGAAAATATTGTGAAATGTTCCTCTTGGGGAAACCATAAAAAAAAACACGCCAATACCTCTACCTCTAGGTGGTGTGGAAATGAGAAATATTTTAAATTTAGTTTAAGTAGGAAAGATAAAAGCAAGTCAAAAGGGCAGAATAATATTACGATCTATTTAATTGATTTCTGCAGGCGAAGCTGTGAGTTTTCATGGTTCCAGTAATACTGCCAGTGGTGGTGCCAACGAGAACTCGATGACCCAAGATGTAGTAATACTATACCAAACGCTCCAGAACTCGGTCAGGGACGTCCAAAAAAAGTTGACTGCTTTGAATTTGCATGGAATAATGATATGCTGTAAATCAATAAAGGAAAATATTTAAAATACCACATAAATGCGGTCCTGCGCGTCAAAAACTATAGCCGCAACTTTATATCATGAAGAAAGGTTTTAAAAAAGAACAAAGAAATCTATTCAATTTGAGATGAATTGATAGGTGTCCAAAAAGTCCAATAAAGTTTAAGAAAAAATATATTTTCTATATTTACCACAATACTGGGGCAAGGATATTTAAAAAAGTATTTTTACATTTTGCAACATTTCTCAAAGGTTTTGCAATTGACTTCAAAGTCACGTAGAAACCAGTTAAAGCGAAAAGAATAGGCATTTCAATGGTACCACTTTCACGGTAATGACTCTTTATTTAAAGCTCTATGTCCAACCAAACATTTCTTACTATCCTTACCCCACTCTCCCTTGCACTTGGTACATAGCATTTATCTTTAAATTTAATCCACAAATTTAAAAAAATTTTTTTATTGACTTTGGCTAACGAAAGTGGTTGTTGGCCCTATAGAGGATCAAACAAAAAGACCTGTTTACGAGGTAAAGGGTCCTGACAATCACACGTACATACAAAAGTTATGATATACAATTTAGTGACGAAAAATGATTGTACATCCGACTAAATAAATACACTTTCTAAAATGTTTTCATTCTAGGAAGTGTATTTACTTAGTTTGATGTACAAACATTTTTCTTCACAAAACTTTTAGCTATAACTTTAAATCTATTGTATTGCCAAATTATATTACATTCTCAGCGACATATAGCACGTATCTGTAATATTAGTTGATTAGAAACAATAGGCCACTAAAATCTAGCTATTTTTTTATTTCCCGCCAAACTAGCAGTTTTTTTATTTTAGTCGAAAACAAAAGTTCCTAAGACATTAAAACCAAAAAAGGATTCATACAAACCCACAAACAAAGGGACAAACATTTTCATTGAACACGGCATCGGATTTTAACATATGAGGTGTCAGTAAGAATAAAACTAGGTTAATAGCCGGGGGAATTAACTTTTTTCGTGTATATATAGTAGTCGCCTTCGCGCACTCTTCTAGCGCGCTTCGTCACTACGTGAACTGCCGTCCACAGTTTTTCATCTAAGATTTTATTTTCGCTTATAAAACCTTTTTGGAAACAGGGATGAAGTAATTTTATACGATCTCGAGGAAGTGCTGTTTCATTGAAGTCCGAAGAAGCAAAACTTCTTTGGGGTTTAACGCCCTAAAACATTTTTACACAAGAAAGTTATAAAATTCAAAGCCACCAAGCACGCGTACGGGGAAGTAGACAAGAGAGTGAAACCAATTTATAAAGTTAGATTGAATAAACCGGTTAGGCCTACTGTGCATGAAAATTGGGCTTGGCAATGCATGATATAGTGAAAATTCGCTTTTAAAAAGGTTTTTAGTAAGAAGATCTCAATGAGGGAAACACACGCACATGAAATTTGGTGTGGGTGAAAACGCCATTAAACAACAAAGCTCTATCACAATGCTTCACTTTACTCGTTGTTTGTGGCCGAACTCCCTGACCACCCTCGTTAAAATATTCTCAACAAGGGCAATTGAGATCAAAATAAGGGCCCCTTTTTCGTAAAATAAGCATGTATTTGTTTAATGTTATTGACTATTTTTAACATTTTTAAGTTCCCAAAAAAACGCAATAATAAGTTTTTTTAGTTTTTAATAGTTTTATATTTTTATTAAGTGGGTCACCTTAATATTTGATAATTTAAAGGCTTATAATATTCCATTATGATACATATAAATGCTTATAAATACATAAATCTATATTAATATAATGTAAGGGTGCGCTGGAAATAAAAGAATAAATGTGAGAGTAATTATAAGTTTTTTTAATGATTTTTTGACAATTATAAGTGTTTTTGTTTACATGTGTTTATATTTACATACAGATATGTATGTAGAACACATAAACACACGTGGACACGAACGAATTTGTCCTTACCAAATCATTGAGAAAAACACACTCAATGCAGCCAATCTTTAAAAACAATTCAGCAAGCACTTGCATGTGTACATATGTAGATACATTTTACTGCAAAGAAAATAAACACCATTTTAAATAGAAGTGCAACTCACTTCTTTTTCTATTTTTAGTCCTTTCCGTTCTTACTTTACGAACATTTTCAGATTATTCGGTTTCTGAGAACAAATTGAATTTGATTTGAGAACCACGTGCTAAATGTACAATCTTGTTTTGAGAACAATTTTGGTTTAACCAAATTTTAAATGCAAACTCAACTTAATTCAATCAAAAAGAGAACATTTTGAGCTCAAGAAATGTCGTTCTCATTTTAAGAACATATTCAACTCAGATGAGAACGTCAGATTTCTCTCTGTGCATAAGTTGAGAGGGTGAGAAGAAAAGGTTATTATTAGGCCGCCCAACGAACCTTGTTGAATTGCTAAATAGAATCATGAAACCGAAAACAGTCATTAAAGTGAATCACGGAAATGAATTTAAAAATCAAACACATCTACTTTTTCAGAAAATGTTCTTTGTCGCCGCGAGAATCGATCCCACAGCCGCTTGGTTAGCAGTCGAGAGCTTAACCGCATAGTGCTAGGTGACGCGATAAAACGCTTCATATGTATCTAATTTTGTTGGGGTCTAAGTTCATTTCTCACTGAGACAAAAATTACGTTTTGGTTTTTTGCTCAATTAAAACGAAAACAACATGTTTTTTGAGATGGCTTTTTGTTCTACAAAATATTGCGATTGCGGCATAGCTGAGGAAGTGTTGAGAAAAATTGCTTTAAGTTGTACAAATTTTGGCATTTAAACGAAAAGTAACACTAAGAAATATTTTATACGACGATTTTTCTCCGGTTCAGAGCTAACTTTCCAAAAAAAAGAACATTTTTCTCAATTTTAAAGCGATTTAACTTTTGGGGCCACTTTTCTAGTTTTTAGTGAAATATTTGTATGAGTATGATCTTGGTTTAGATTAAGAAAAGCGAAACATTTAAATTGCCAAATCTTGTTACATGAGCTTGTCTTAAAGTAGACCTAACGTACATCGGGTTGCGGCTGCCCAAAAAGTATGCTACAAAATGCTTTAATTCCCTCACGGAAATAAGTTGTTCCGTATTCGTGCAAGCTCGATGGGCGTGTACAAGTGTTTGTCTCCACTCCACACACTAACTTTTCTTATGTGTTGAAATTACAAAATTTTTGTCATACTTGTTCGGACTTTGTTCAGTCTTTCTATCTCAATCTAAGACCGACCTGCAAGTTTTCTAGGTTAAGTACATTTGTTTTGTTTCTCCTCTCAATTGTCTAGCCAAGGTCAATATATATCTTTTTATACCCGTTACTCGAAGAGTATAAATGTATATTGTATATGTATACATACATTATTGTATTTGGCGAAAATGGTTTAACAGGTAGAGGTTAAAATAACAGTTGTCGCATTCTGCAGACGTGTATTTATTTATCATAAAAGTGCAGTGACTAGTTTAATGAGTCTACTATAACTACTACTATTTACCTCGATTTCAATGAGTCTAAACGAATTTCGCACACAACGTCAACGTTAGCAAGACGAGAGACGGCTCTCAGTACAAAGAAAAAACGCGTACTTCTCTTTTAAAGCACCCTAAAATAATGCAAGTTCTGATCAGGCGCGGTCAATTACCCCTAACTTGACCGAATTCGTAAACGTAGCGAGCGAGAAAGCGCGTTCTTGCTCCCCCTCGCTATCATCGATGTCTTTGCAGCCAAAGCGCGCTGAATGTGCTCCAATGCAGGTATGCAATGACCTACGCTTATCAGCAGTAACTACCTCCGCAATTTCCCTAGCAACAGCAACTGTATCGACTGCGTGTTTAACAACATCTTTAGCAACCTTGTCAACAAAAGCTACCAGCTACCAAATCAAAAGGAAGCCCCCTAAATTCTCAACGCAAAATAACCCGTGGTAATGCTAGCCTAGCTGCAATAGAAACTCCTATGAATACAAACCGATCTAAAGTCTTAGCAGACGCCTCTGACGTTGAGGAGGCTGAATCTACTGAAGTTGAAAAAAGGAAGCCAATTCCTCCGCATATTTATATTCGAGAAAAAAGTTCCAATGTCCTGTCAACAAAATCATCGAGCTTATTGAAAAGGATAATTTCCACGTAATACCCCTTGTAAAGGGCAATATTCAAGAAACAAAAGTTCAAATGAAGTCTGAAGATAATTAAAGAGTATTATCGAAAAATCTTACCGATAATAAAAAGAACATTTACACGTATCAGTTAAAAAGCAGCAACAGCTTTCAAGTCGTACTTAAGGGCATAGAGTCCAACGTAATGCCTGCAGAGATAACAAAGGCTCTACAAGAGAAGGGATTTACCGCTAAGACAGTCTTCAATATCCTCGACAGATAGAAAGCCGCAGCCACTCTTTAAGGTAGAGTTCGCACCAGAAAATAAGCCCCTAAAAAAATACGAAGTGCACCCTATATACAATCTTCAGTTCCTGTTGCACCGCAGAATTGCAGTTGAGGAACCGCACAAACGCAATGACCCGGTACAATGTCCGAACTGCCACGAATAAACTTCCCCCGGTGAGTGTAGTTTGTGGAGAGCTTTATGACTCCGCACACTGCCCATCAAGCAAAGATGACTGCAAATCGAACAAGGAAGAACGCTATAGTCGAGTACCTCGACTATCAGATACCCGTTACTCAGCTAAAGGGACCAAAGGGAAATGAAGATATGCAAGAAGCAAAGCGAGATTAAAATGCGCCACCTACCGGCGGCAGACAGATTTAAGCGTTATGGGCGTTAGAGTGGGCGTGGCAATTTCTTTGGAAAGAAAAAAAAAATTTTTACCTCGCATGAAAATTGTGGACGTCACAGGTTTGGGCGGTTTGTGGGCATTAAAGTGGGCGTGGCAAACTTTCGATAGGTATTGATGAGAACAATACATTTCAGTTAACATTTTTATTCTAGCATCAAACTCCTACAGTGCCACAGTTTTGGGCAGTTTGTGGGCGTTAGAGTGGGCGTGGCACTCTGCTAAAAGAATCTTGCGCTGCGTAAGAAGCTCAGGAATCTGCACGCCAAATCTCAATAGCCTAGCTCTTATAGTTTCCGAGATCTCAGCGTTCATCCGGACAGACGGACATGGCTAGATCGACTTAGCTAGTGATCCTGATCAAGAATATATATTCTTTATGGGATCGGAAACGTTTCCTTCTGCCTGTTACATACTTTCCGACGAATCTAGTATACCCTTTTACTCTACGAGTAACGGGTATAAAAAGTGCAGCAACTGCGGTGGCAATCACACTGCCAATCAATCGCCGGACCGGCCAAAAAGCAACATTGAAGCTATGATATGCAGCATGCAACAAATACTTACGGAGTTTATGTCGTTGAAACCAAAATATAATGATTCAAATGCTGGTTTCACAACAATCCAAATAATGACTTCCCTACGGATATCTACGTGGAACGCTAACGGCGTTTCGCAGCATAAAATTAAGTTAGCTCAATTCCTACTCGACAATTACAAAAAAAAACCTTACAAACAAATACAATTTTTAACTAGGAGGCTATCCATTCTACGGAACTAATCATCCAGATGGTAAGGCACATGATGGGACTGGAATTCCAATCAGAAGCCGTATTAAGCACCACTATCATAACAAATTTGCTAAAAACTACCTACAGGCCACATCTGTAAATATACAACTAAATACTAAATACAAACTTACCCTAGCCGCCGTATACTGCCCACCTCGCTTCACTATAGCTGAAGACGAGTTTATGCAGTTTTTGAATTCACCAGGAGACTACTTCATAGCAGCAGGAGACTACAATGCCAAGCACACACACTGGCGATCTCGTCTCGTGACTCCAAAAGGAAAGTAACTCTACAATGCAATTATAAAAGCCAAGAATAAGCTCGACTATGTTTCTTCTGGCAGGCCAATATACTGGCCGGCCGACCCAAAGAAACTACCCGACTTAATGGACCTTGCGATTACCAAAAACATTCCTAAAAATCTGATAAGCGCCGAATGCCTTCCAGATCTTTCATCTGGTCACTCGCCTGTCCTGTTTATTCTACTCCGACATCCTTTGGAACAATCGTAAACATTGACTTCACAGAAAACCAATTGGGTTAAGTAAAGGAAATGTATTAGCTCACACATTGAGCTAAGTCCTCATCTCAACGATAAAGCCAACGTAGAGAGCTTTGTTAATACACTGGAGTCTGTACTCGTCTCTGCAGCTCGAGTTTCAACACCACAATCTACAAATACACAACGCAACCAAAAGAACACAATCCTACAAATCGAACAGATCGTCCTCGAAAAGCGACACTTGCGTCGAGAGTGGCAATTCCACAGATCGCCATCCGGTTGGCAAAGCTTAAGACATGCCTCGCGTCAATACACTAAAGCTTTACAGCAAGAAAAAGCATATGCCCATCGCCGCTACATAGAGCAATTGTCAACATCTAGTACTAAATACTCACTATGGAGAGCTCACCCAACTCTAAGCTCACCAAAAGAGCCAATTGAGTTTCGCCCAACCGAAATCGATAACATCATCAAAAATCAGCTCATAACCCCCAAAATGATCATTGATCTCCCATATTGCGCCGTTTGCACTATAATGCCCTCTTAAAACTTGGCTACTTTCCAATGAGATGGAAAAGTCAATTATAATAATGATAGCAAAGCCGGGAAAATAGCACACAATCCCCACGTCGCATAGACCAATAAGCCTACTTTCATGCTTATCTGAACTCTTTTAAAAATGCGTACTGACTCGGATAAACACGTACCTAAGAATCCAGGAAAGAATCCCGTCACATCAATTTGGGTTTCGTGGAAAGCACGGAACAATTGAGCAGGTCAACCGGATAGCATCAGAAATTCGGAACGCGTTCGAAAAACGGGAGTACTGTACTGCCATGCTCATAGATGTCTCTCAAGCATTTGATAGAGTTTTGCTAGAATGTTTAATGTACAAGATCACGACAATGCTCCCCTACAACACCCACAAGCTTTTCGAGTCTTACCCCTACGACAGAAAATTTGCTGTGAGGTGCAACACTGCTATAACTGACGATTTCATTGGCTTGGGCCAACATTGTATGTCCTCTACACAGCAGACATCCCGACAAGCACACGACTAACAACATCCAGGTTTGCTGATGATACAGCTATTCTTAGCCGCTCAAAATGCCCGATGCAAGCAACAGCGCAGCTAGCTCTTCATCTAGTCGATGTCGAAAAATGGCTATCAGATTGGCGAATTCAAGTGAACGAAAAAAAATGCAAGCACGTTACGTTCACCCTGAACAGGAAAAGCTGCCGCTCACGCTAAACAACACTATATTCCCGCAAGCAAACTAAGTGTCGTATCTACACAGAGAAAATTATGACGTTCTCAAATTAAGTATTTGTATTCTCATTTTAAGGATGTACTCAAATTAAGTACAGAATTTGTGGAAAATACTCATGTTGAGAAAAGTTGAACTCATTTTAAGAAAAATA
Organism: Drosophila suzukii; assembly: GCF_043229965.1. Lineage (NCBI taxonomy): Eukaryota > Metazoa > Arthropoda > Insecta > Diptera > Drosophilidae > Drosophila > Drosophila suzukii. Next base: position 26,297,354 of record NC_092082.1, on the reverse strand, counting down.
ACTTGAATTGATCACAAAATTCTAAGTTTGAGGAAATGTGTTCTTCAATTTCCATCTTAAGAATTAATATTCTCAATATGAGTAACCGATATACTCAAAAATGAGTTGCGAATTCTCATAAAGTATTCTGGAGAATTCCGTTCTGCGAACGAGACGAGAGATGAGCGGCCTTTATTTCGTTGCGTATATGGTTGTCTCTCTCTCACTAATGGGTGTGAAAAGTGGTGCGCGCCGCATTTGTGTGACTGTCATTTGCCGTGTGATTTGGCAAAGTGAAGACGTGCGCGTAACACAAAGCTAAAAAACTATTCTAGTGAATTGGACATTCGTGCGACCCTTCCGTATCTCGAGGGTAAGTTTTTTAATTTAAACTGTATTTATAATGCGCTAAATAATAATACAATTAACAAACACTGCCAAAATATTGCCAAAGCGTGTACACTAATATGTACATATGTGTGTGCGGTTGTAAGTGGGGTGAAGCACGTGTCTAGTTTTGTTAGTTTCAATGTACACTGTACATACATACACATATAATTTTTTAAATGCTTTTTAAATGTACATTTAATAACATTCTAATTTTATTGTTTCATGCTTATACATGCATATATGTATATATACAATATTTGGTAACAATAACGTTTTCTTTTTCAGCCTCTTTGCTCTCCGCTAGACCAGCCAGCTAAGGAAAAATATCATAACCTAGAACACGGAACACAAACTGAAATAAAAAATAATATGTACATATGTACATATATATATATCTGTAGAACAAAATAAAATGAAAAAAAAATATTTTTACCCTTTTTCTGGGAATGGGTGGAGCTGGTTAAGTACAAAAGTTCTTCATTTGAGAATTTAGAAGTTCACTATTAAGAACTTGTTTCTCAATTTGAGCGCTTGGAATTTCTCAGTATGAGAAAAGGGGATACTCGTTTCTAAAATTCAAGTCAAAATTTTTCTTAAAATAAGTGCAGTTTGTACTCATATTGAGAAAAAATGTTCAACAAAGAGCACAATTGTACTCAATTTAAGTACAAATTTTTTGAGAAATTTGTACTAAAAGTGAGTATTTTGCACTCAAAGTGAGAATTTTTGTGTATGCTGAATTTTTGAGTACAAAAATACTCAATTTGAGGGCAAATTACTTGAATAATTCTCTCTGTGTAGGGGTACACCTCAACAGAAGACCCACATGGCGCCCACACACCTAAAGCTAAAAGCCAGCTGCCTTCATTGGCTTATTAACGCTCGGTCTCGCGACTTAAACATTCTATCAGTCAAAGAAGTGATCGCAGAACAGATGGAAAAGTACTTTACAAAGCTATCTTTGCACCCTTACCACCTGGCAAGAGGTCTTACAAGGTTGAGCCACCAATCACGTCTCCGTCGCAATGACTTACCCACCCAGCGACCGACTTGCGACCGTTTTTTGTTTGTTTTATTATCTACTCCTTTATGATGTCGACTTTAAAATAAGTCATGGCAACCTATACAATCCGAGTAAGCAAGTAAGTAAGTACGTAAGTAATAAAAAATAAAAATTAAATTAAATTAATAATATAAAAAATTCGGGTATATACATCTGCAAATCAAATTTATTATGTTCGCGGATTTTTTATGTTTTATTCCTAAGACAATGTAAATAAATATAAAAATATTTTATGTATAACAAGAAAGGAAGACATCCTTGGCGCCTCGAAGTTCCTACACCCTTGAAGGTCGTTCCAATGGGAGCATTGTGTACAGAGCTTTCCGACTTTTAGAAAACTAAAAACTAATTATAAAAAAGGTAAAATAATGTTCTCTTTCAATTTACTACCGTGTATGTTTATTGAAAACGAAATACAACGGTCTATTTATTATTTTGACATTGATTATCCGATCAATCCTATGTCAGCTTTATGATGAAGTCGTCCGATTTGATTTAAATTTGTTTCGGAACGTGAAATATTAAAAAAAGTTATTTCTAAGAGTAGAAGGTACTATTTATAAGTTAAGTTATAATTTCAATTTATAATTTTTTTAAAAATATTTTAATCATTTTTTGGGAGTTATAGGATATAGGATCCGACTAATATATAATACCTGCAATAGAAATAAGATTTCTGAAAAGTTTCGCCCAGAAAGCTTCTGTAACTGAGAGAATAGTTTGCGTAGAACCGGACAGACGGACATGGCTAGATCGACTCGTCTAGTGATGGTGGTCAAGAATATATATACTTTATGGGGTCGGATACGTCTTCTCACTGCGTTGGAAACTTCTGACTGATATTATAAATTGATACCCGTTACTCAGTTAAGCTACTCAGCTAACTGGGAGTGGGAGAAAGATAGAGCTATACAATTAGCAAAGCGTCTGTTGCCAAGATTGTATACTTTATTTGCTTCATGAATGGCCCGATTTGGCAACTTGCTGAACCAAACTTAGGCTGCGCAATATGCTCAAGAATCTACATATGTACCAAGTCCCAACTTTCTACCTATTCTAGTTTCCCAGATCTCAGCGTTCATACAGACCGACAGATAGATATGGCTAAATCGACTCGGCTAGTGATGCTGATAAAAAATATATGTAGTCTTTACCAAGGATCGTATTTTTAGTTTTTTTTTTTTAATCACTTTAAAATAGTTATGTCATGATTTTTATTTTAAACTCATAAAATAATTGTTATTATGTAATTTTATATTAAACTTGACAAATAAAACTTATTCTCCGAGTTACATGTTCCGCTTGAGAAATAATAATAATAATAAAAATCAAATAATAAAACTTATTTTCATATCATATTGTTGCGGTTCTTTAGTTCATAGAAATGTGATTAAAAATGTAGAATACAAAATGCGCGGTTTGTTTTTTTTTTTAATTTTCTAAAGTTTATACATACTTTTCGACGAATCTAGTGTATATATAGCTATAGCAAAAGCAATAAAATATCCTGATGAAATCGCTGTATACCGAAGTGAAAGCATACATTGGACAATTGGTTCCAAGAAAAATAGAAACTATTGCTATTTAAGATATATTTGTTAGGGTCGCTTTTCCATCAGAGAAATTGTGAAAAATAAATAAAATTTAAATTTGTTATCAAATTCCAAAAACAAGTAACATAAAATGGTTTAAAATAAGGACTATTTTTTAGCAATGACGTTACCTATTAAGAGAGTGATTTAGCGAAAATATTTAAGATAAGTCGAACTATGTAGGCCACATAAGTTAATATGGGATTTTTGATTCCTTAGTTTTATCGCGGAACCTCTAGGTGGTTATGAGACTTTTACTCAGAAGGACCAAAAAATCATGGAAAAGTTTAAATGGTTTCTAGAAATCTTTCCTGTGTTCCTGTGTAATTTTAATAATTATTATTAAATAAATATCTTCAATAATATCGATTGTCCGAAATGTCAGGCCAATAAGGGAATTGCAATACTCGTGCGCCCTAACTACTATTACTACTACAAACTGTTGCGTTGTATTCAAACGCTTTTGGATTTAGACAAGAAATCATACAAAACAAGAAAAAAACGTTATGGTCGAGTGTCTCCGACCAAAGATAATATAGACTAATATTTTATGGTCCTTGCTCCGACTAGCAGATACCACCTACTCTGTTAAAAATAAAATACAATTCCTGGTCATTTCGGTTAGCACAAACCACAGATGCCAGCACCATGGCACCTAGTGGTCGGTAGCGGTACTATTGACCTCCTTAAAGCCTGTTCAACTTAGTGGGTAATAGCTTTTAAAATAACAATGCCATTGGTACGACTCTCAGCATTTAGATAGGTTTGATAAATTATTCAATTAAATAAATTTCAATTTACACTGAAAGAAACAAAATCTTCAGTAATATTGGAGCGAGACAAAAACAGTATTTTTCAGTCGAGTATTTGGGGGGGGAGTCAAACGTCATTGGTACTCACACAAATACAATGAAATATAAGAATTGCAACTGTGTGCGTAGACCTAAGACCCTGGCCGAGGCCACACGTCAGACTCGCGAGTCGGGCCGGTGGCCACCATTGTTTAAGACTACAATTTTTTTCGGTAACATTGGTTCGAATCCTTTAAAGATTATTTTTCTAAATACTAGAAAAATAGTCATAAAAATGAAATCTCCCTAAACTTAAGAAAAATATAAGAAAAATCGGCATATAAAATATTTTATAGGGTTAATTTTTCTATAATGCCAAAATTTTCTATTATTTAAGGCGAATTTTTCCAAGCATATGTTATTAGTAGTTTATCATATTAAGGGCAATATCGCCATATTCCGTAGAACAAAAAGTCATCTAAAACGGCCCTTGAAATTAAAAAATAGCCCTTTAAATGTAAAAATCGGTGACCTAGCGGTCAAATGCGTTTAACTTTCAAAATCATTTAAATGGCGTAAGTTCGAGCCCACGAAGAGTCAACATTAATAATTCTTCTTTGTACATGTTTCTAGAATTGGATCTTTAAGCAATTTTGTGCTTAAACGCAACATACAAACATAATTTGTTGTAATAAGTGATAATATTTCTTAGACCCCAACAAATTGAGATATGAAACATTTTTGCACATCGCCTGGCGTGATGTGTCTGTGGTGCAGCGGTAGTGCTCTCGAATGCGAACCCAGTAAAAAACAAGGAAGAACGCTATAGTCGAGTACCTCGACTATCAGATACCCGTTACTCAGCTAAATAGAGATATGCAAGTAGCAAAGCGATATTAAAATGCGCCACCTACCGGCGGTATACAGATTTAAGCGTTATGGGCGTAAGAGTGGGCGTGGTAATTTTTTTTTGGACCAATCGATAGGTATTGTCGAGACCAATACATTTCAGTTAAAATTTTTTATCTAGCATAAAAATTGTGGGCATCACAGGTTTTCGCGGTCTGTGGGCGTTAGAGTGGGCGTGGCATATTCGTGTAACAAACTTGCGCTGCGTATAAGGCTACGGAATCTAAATCTGAAATCCCAATTCTCTATCTTTGATAGTTTCCGAGATATCCACGTTCATATGTACGATTTTTTGAAGTTTGTGGGCGGTTAATGGGCGTTAGGTTGGGCGTGGCAAACTTTTGTTTGGGTCAATCGATAGGTATTGATGAGAACATCACATTTCAGTTAAAATTTTTATTCAAGCATAAAAACTATAGGAGCCACAGTTTTGGGCGGTTTGTGGGCGTTAGAGTGACCGTGGCGCCCTGCTGAAACAAACTTGCGCTGTGCAGGAAGCCCACGAATCTGCATACCAAATACCAATAGCCTAGCTCTTATATTTTCCGAGATTTTAGCGTTCATCCAGACAGACTGACAGATGGATATGGCTAGATCGACTCGGCTAGTGATTCTGATCAAGAATATATATACTTAATGGGGTCGGAAACGCTTCCTTCTGCCTGTTACATACTTTCCGACGAATCTAATATACCCTTTTACTCTACGAGTAACGTGTATAACAAGGAAAAACGCTATAGTAGAGTACCTCGACTATTAGATACCCGTTACTCAGCTAAAGGGACCAAAGGGAAATGGAAATATGCAACCAGCAAAGCGATATTGAAATGCGCCACCTACCCGTGATCGCAAAATATGGTTATATTTGCGGTAGACAGATTTAAGCGTTATGGGCGTTAGAGTGGGCGTGGATCAATCGATAGGTACTGACGAGACCAATACATTTCAGTTAAAATTTTAATTCTAGCATCAAAACTGTAAGAGCCAAAGTTTTGGGCGGTTTATGGGCGTTAGAGTGGGCGTGGCACGCTGCTGAAACAAACTTTCGCTGCGTAAGAAGCTCAGGAATCTACGGAATCTAATTCTGAAATCCCAGTTTTCTATCTTTGATAGTTTCCGATCATATATACGATTTTTTGAAGTTTTGATTGTGAGCGGATTGTGGGCTTTAAGTGAGCGTGGCAAACTTTTTTTTGGGTCAATCGATAGGTATTGATGAGAAAAATAAATTTCAGTTAAAATTTTTATTCTAGCACTAGAGCTTTAGGAGCGACAGTTTTGGGCGGTTTGTGGGCGTTAGAGTGGCCGTGGCGCCCTGCTGAAACAATCTTGCGCTGCGCATGAAGCCCACGAATCTGCATGCCAAATACCAATAGCCTAGCTCTTATAGTTTCTGAGATCTCAGGTTTTATATGGACGGACGGACAGACGAACATGGCTAGATCGACTCGGCTAGTGATCCTGAATATCAAGTGATCAAGAATATATATAATTTATGGGGTCGGAAACCCTTCCTTCTGCTTGTTACATACCTTTCGACGAATCTAATATACACCCAAAAAAAATCTTTGAATGTCAATTTGATAAGTGTGGGTAAAAATGACACTACACCTAGGATCCTAAGTAAGTATCAAAATATTACTACGTTGTATGAAAAATCCTATTTGACCCTAAACAGTGTCATTTTGAGAACAGCTATGAATACTTCGATACCGATACAAGGTTTTTTTGATTGTTCGAGTTTCGAACTGCGCTCAAGTATCGGTTATCATGGCATTTGAACTAAAAATCCGCGGGAAACGTTGTGGGATAGACCAATGGGTAAGGTATCTGTCTCTGGTGCGAAAAGTCCCCGGTTCAAGTGGGCGCAGATGCTGTACGATTTTTAAGAATAATATCTAACATTTCTCTATCAATTGTAATAAAAAAGTTATATTTAAAAAGTTACCAGATTTCAAATAAAAAAAAAGAACAAGAATGGAAGTTAACTTTGGCAAGCCGAAGTTTGTATACCCTTGCAGTCATAATTATTAAACTGAAATATACAAAAAAAGTTTTTCCTAATAGTACAAGATAATATGTCAAAAAACACCGAAGCTATAATTTGTTTCATATTATTTTCCCACCAATTTTCCGATCGCTCCTATGGCAGCTATATGATATAGTCGTCAGATTTTAGTGTGTCAAAGTGATCCTGTATTATTGTCAATTTTATGTCGTTCGTATCAGTCAATTTTTGACACTCAATAGAGTCACATTGAGATCTATATAGGGGAATTATTATTATCACTTCCCATCTGCATGCCAAAATTGCATGCATATCTCCATGTCCCTTGCACTCCCTTTAGCTGAGTAACAGGTATCTGATAGTCGAGGCCAGCGACTAGTGTTTTTTATCCTTTCTACTCATCTTATTTGTAGGATGGAGGGGATGGACTTACCTCATTTGAACTTGGCCTAACTATCGAGTTAAAATCACTCAAGTGGTCACGGCAGCACCAATTCAAACTCAAATGGCCAAGGCGTGGCTGAACGTGAGTGTGTGCGGCCGCATAGTGCCTCGAAGACATATCCTGAGAATACGGTCACAAAACCAAGGGCGCGTTCATAACCATTCAGGACTACTCCATGCAAAGATTTTGCCTTAATCAGCTTAAAAGACATACATATGTACATATTTAACGCTGCTGCTAGCTTTGCATCTGACGAGTACTGTAAAGTTTTTCGTTTTCTATGCTTACATACATATGTAAGCTTTCAGCTGCTACGGATTCCGAGAAATCGACTCCAGTTGCCATATGGATAGAGTGCCGACAGTTGAGTAAGAAAGACGGCCAAGCTAAGAATCTAATTTCCTTATACATATGTATGTACATATGTATACATTTTTTCGGTTGCGTGCTGATGATGCCTTTTTTGCACATTTTTAGATTTATTGGGGTAAAAGCGGGAGCCTCGATTGACAATGGATATTAGAGTTCTCGGGGTCGTTCAGTAAAGACTGTATGAGTTGCGGGGGGAAATTATCTAGAAAAATTGAACGAATCAAGCAAAATGACCAAAGTCCTTGTAACTAATTGGAAAGAGTTCCTCATAAGCGAGTTTCTCCGCTTTATATCTCCTTACAAATCTAAATTGTTGCCAATCCTCACATAAAACTTACCAATTGTTCAAGTCCTGAGTAAAAAGTTTTGCTTTTCATTTGCTTTTCTTTCTCATTCGTCGAACCGATAATTTGTCAATAGCACTCAAATACTTTTGTCCCTCCATTGTATATTTATACCCGTTACTCGAAGAGTAAAATGGTATATTAGATTCGTCGGAAAGTATGTAACAGGAAGAAGGAAGCTTTTCCGACCCTATACACAATTTGTATTCTTGATCAGGATCTCGGTTAGTGACCTAGTCGTGTTCGTCATTCTGTATGAACACTGAGATATCAGAAACTATAAAAGCTACAAAGTTGGGATTAAGCATGCGGATTCTAGGTCCCCCTGTGCAGTGAACGTTTGTTTCATCGGAGTGCCACGCCCATAACGCTGAATCTGTCTGTCTGTATCTGAATAATTTACTGAAATTGTAAATGGGAATTTGTTTTGATTATCAATACCCATAAACATGCCAAAAACTGTTTAATTGGTCGGATTAATTTAGAAGTTATGAACAAAAACCACAATGTCGGAAACAATCGCGTTGCTGCTTGCAAATCTTTATCTTCTCGCACTCCCTTTAGCTGAGTAACGGATATCTGGCAGTCGAGACTGTCGACTTTAGCGTCCTATCTTGTTTTGTATAGAAGTACGTATGCATGTCAACGTCAAACACTTCTTGTTAGCAAGTGTTGAATACATATGTTCACGGTGCTTTTCAATTCTACCCATTGTCCGCTCCCTACTGTGTTTTTTGCCGCATTGGCGTTTTCAGCACTTTTTCCTACTTCTATGCAATTTTTGACGCCTTTCTCCACGGTCTGGGTGTTTATCTGGACTGTTTATGATTGAATTTCGGTGCTTGAAATTTACATACACAGCTTTGAGACTTCGGCAGCAACTTGGTACATTCAAACATCTCGCGGAACCTTAGAGACCAAGTTGGCCAAGTGCTGGAAGGGAAGATACAGACCCTGCATCTCCGGCCGACTTTAAAAAAAAACAAAAACTTTGAGGTCAACTGTTAAAGTCTTAAACAGAGAAAAAACGGAACGATACCTGTTTGATAGTGCAGGTTAACTTCCGGTTAGCTTTATCCTCCGATTTCGACTACATTTTTCATGTTCACGTTTATTTGAAGATACATTTAAATTCTTATATATAGTTATTGCTATTAAAAAATACACGTGTTGCTTTTAAAGTCTGAGCCGAGTGTCACTCCCACTCTAACGCGAAAAAATCCCAAAAGTTTGTGTGCCCACATTCTCACACATTTTTTCATTGTAAATTTTGTTTATTTTACCTATTTATATATATACATATATATATATAACTTTTTTTTAACAAACTAGCCAACACTCATTGGCAAAACGCACCACAGTGTCGCATCTCTCACCAGACATGGCCTGTGATAAACAGTAAACAAACCTCGGAACTACTCAAATTCAGCTGCACAGAGTGTGCTAGTTCGAGCTCTTACAGGCCACTGGCTCGTTGGCACACATGCCGGCAGGCTAAAAGCCCCAAAAAAGACTTTTGTAGAAGCTGCAGGGATGAAGAAGAACAGGAAACGGTAGAACACCTTCTCTGCTTCTGCCCAGCTTTATGCAGAACCAGACTGGAACACTTAGGAAACCCCTTCAGTAACGATCTTACCGAAATATCGGATTTTAATCTTAAAAACATGAAATCTTCCGGGTGGAAGACATGCTGATCAACTTAGCACAGGTTGAAACATATAAGATATGGGACCCTAGAGAAGGAAAAACGAGATAATGCGCTCTCACAATGGACTCATAGAGGTCTAAGTGTGTCAGACTATAGTCCGGCAGCCGCTCTAAACTAACCTACCTAACCTATATATCGGCATGCCATCAATTACTTAAAATCATAAGTTAGCTGCGTAAAGGGTACATAATAGTCGAGGAACTCGATTGTACCCTTCACTCTTTTTTATGTACACAAATCAAGTACATTTAAGGTGAAGTAAGGTTTATATCTTGTTTTAAAATAGTTTACCACAAACGCCCATACGCCCACGCTAAAGCCTGTCTAACGCTAGGTGGCGCCGTTGCGGGGTGTGCAATTGTGAACAGTCGCTTTGCTGCATATCTCCATCGACTATAGCGTTAGGGTATAGTTAGCAAATTCAATCGAGATTGCACAGCAGATGAAGGAAATCGGCTGTTTTAACTAGCACGCAACCAAGCTTATAGACGCAAGGGGGCGCTATAAGCTAGGTGGCGTGGGCCAAAACTTGTTCAAATCGGAGCATTCATTAAAAAGTTATAAGCAAATGAAGGAATTAACGCTAGGTGGCACAGTGTCTCGGTGTTATTCGCTTTGCTGCATATCTGCATCTCCCTCGCACTCCCTTTATCTAATAATCGGGTCCGTCGACTAGAGCATTATCTTTTGTTTCGATTTGAATGATATCAAAATGAAATAAGTAATACCATTGTTTTCTAAGTTGTTTTTGGGGTGATGGTTGGTCAAGTAGAACTCGAGTTTAAAGGGCTTTTAAAAACTGAATATTTTTATTTTATATTAATATATGGCAACCGTGTAACTAATATTGTTGATGTCAAGTTGCAGTTATACCACAAAGCTGTAAACATGTTTAACTAAAGGAAGGGGTTTCAGCCTTGAAAACGTATTGAAATTCTGAGTTTAACCTTCAACGTCTACTTGAATTTTAACATTTGGGCAAGAAAACGACCCTAATTGTGTTAACTGTGAAATTTCTTGAATCTCAACGCCCAGAAGTGTAACCAAATCGGCCACGGTTCACGTCCCCTAAGAATTTTTCTATAATTCCATTACCCCAAACGAATCCACTTAAGCTGCACCCAAAGGACTTCAATCAAGCTGTTAGCATACGAGTTTTCATCAAGCATGAGGTCAGTTAACCAATTCCAGCCCGATTTTCCACAACACTATATAACTTGTAAGAACGGGCGTCTTAGGACTTAATTTCCTGTTTTCTCTCATAAAGAGGCGTCTTTAATGAGATTCCTCCCTTCTTCTTTCGTGATTTCTTCTGTGTTCTTTGGGGTTAGTCAAACACGCAAGGGAAAAAGCGAAAAAGTCACTTAATTAAATGTTGCTCATATGGAAGTGTTGGGGTGGCAAATAGCTTTCTGCCAGCACTATTTGTCTGCAAGGCGTTTCTTTGAGAATCCTTTTAGTGACTAAGTCTTCATACCCTTATGCAAATTCACTACACTCAGGGAAAAACGCCATGCTAAAATCAAGCACAGTTTTGATTTATGAACGATTTTAAGCTTATCATTTTAAGACCGTTCGTATTTAAAAAGGTTAAATCAACTCTATACGCTATATATTTTAGATTTATTTGATATTCAACTTCCAATACTTGTTTCTCCTACTAGCATATAATTAACACCCAATATAAATTTACAATATATGTATATTGATTTAAGAATTATTCGTCCTTAAATCATGCCGTCATCTTTCATACTTTTATATACATATGTTTGAAGTACAAATATGAGTTGATTTCAGAATTATTCATACTTGACTGTAGACCAAAAGGCTCCAAAGGTTCTGTCTTCAAAATTTCTACTTAAAAGTTGTACTTTGTTCTCGAGACTGGGATTTTCCAAGCTTGGCGAAGTTTTGACACTGAAAATGCTTGATTCAAGAAATTCTTGATTTTTTTTCTGAGTGTAGACAACACAATCCAAAAAGACTTCACCTGGAGATTCTTGCCCTTCTGATGCTGAAAGGTTCGTTCTAGCATCTGCGAATGCTGCACAAAGTCCCCTAATTAAATGTAAATTACGTAATGCTTCAATGCAATGCTGGAATAAGTGGCGTGCAGGATTAAATGGCAAGTGGTGTTGTCATCCAAAGTTGAAAATTCTAATTTTCATGGTTATTACAATATTTATGTGCGCTAAGCAGATGCAGACACACCCCCGCGTTCTTGTCTGGGGTCCCAATTAGAGTAGAGTAAATGGGTCCCAGTCGGACAGTCGGAAAACGTACATTTTTCCTATGGAAAAGTGATGCAGGCTTACATCCCCATTATGGACAAAGTCCTTTCGCTTTTATTAAGGCTGTCCAAAATTTTCAGTACTGAAACGTTTGCGACCGCTTTACATAGGTAATTCCTATGGAAAAAGGACAGGGAAATTCAGGGGGTCTCATTTTTTCGGGGCCTGACCCCATGAATTTCCCTCGCATTTTTACCTAGGAATTTTCTATGGAATTGTATATACGAAATTCCTATGGAATTGGATATAGGAAATTACTGTGGAATCGGATATAGGAAATTCCTATGGAATTGGTAGGGAAAATTTCTTCAAAATTGCTTAAAAAAAATCTCAAAATAAATTAGTTAAATTTTTATTTGTTCTTTAAAATATGCTTTATTTAGCTAGTTTCTTAATATACATCTAAAAGTAAAGACTAGTAAGGAACTTGTGGCCACTAAAAATTATTTGGTTATTTTTTTTTCCTGGATGCATCCTTGTAGGCCCTGTTCTTTGCCTTTTGGAGCGCCTCGCGGACATTTTTGGTGTGGTCCTTGAAGTTAGAGCCGTCAGGCCTGGTGGCTTCTGTAAAATAAATATAAATAATATTTTTAAAACCCAACATTTAATACACTCATGGTTATATTAACCATTGTTATTTTGTATTAAACTAATCCGACGCCAAACTAAAATGTTTGTAAACAAAACAAATTTACATATAAGTACATACACTTGTCAGAAAAAGTATGCGTACAAACATTTCTGGAAACTTTAGAGTTAAAAAAAAACATGTTAAAAAATCTTAAAAATTGTATTTTAATTTTTACAGATATTATCTTTATTCACCTTCCGTTTAATGAAACTCTTAAATTTTAAAGACTTAAAGGAAAAGAATGCAAAAATAACGGTATTAAAAGCTTTTAAATTGCGGTTTTGGCATTGATAACTGTAATTCAAGGTTTGTTTACTTGTTTCTAATCATTTCTGGCATATTCGTGTTGTAACCAGACGTTATTTTTATGATGGGGAAAAACACAAAAGAAATTAGCCATGATTTGAGGAAAGTCATAGTAAAACTACGTGATGAAGGGAAAACTCTTCGGGAAATTGGTGGGATAGTTGGCAGAACACACTCCTCTGTACAAAGAGTCCTTGAAAATTTCAATGTATCGGGTTCCTGTGAGAAGCGTTTTGAAGACTGTTAAAATAAATCCAAGGACAACAGCCTCCCAAATTGCAAAGGATATTAAGGAGAAGTATAATAAGGATCTTCATAACGACACTGTATGTACAATTTTGAAGAAGGAAGACTATAACAGCCGTACTGCCCGGAAGAAACCACTCATATCACAAGTCAACAAAATCAAACGAATGGAATTCTCCAGAAAATTCAATAACAAGCCCCAGGAGTTCTGGAAAAAAGTGATTTTTAGTGACGAAAGCAAGTTTTGCATATTCGGGATAAATGGTCGTACGACGGTGTGGAGAAAAACTGGTACAGCCCTCGAAATCCAAAACCTTGTCCCGACCGTTAAGCACGGTGGTGGTGGCGTTATGGTTTGGGGATGTATGGCGGCCAGTGGAGTTGGAAATCTTGCTTTCATTGAATCCACAATGGATCACAAGATGTATATCAACATCCTAAAAGAAAATTTACATCAAAGCGCCGCGAAACTGGGACTGGAGGATGACTTTTGGTTCCAACAGGACAACGACCCGAAGCATTGTGCCATGAATACGAAACTTTGGTTGCTTTATAATGTGAAGAATCAGTTAAATTCGCCACCGCAGCCCCAGATCTCAATCCAATTGAGCATTTGTGGGACCTCCTGGAGCGCAGGATCCGCCAGCACACCATTACATCAAAGGACATCCTAAAACAAGTGATGGTCGAGGAATGGAATAAAATATCGGTGGAGGACACAACAAAATTGGTCCAGTCAATGCCAAATCGGTTGGCTGAAGTCCTAAAACGAAAGGGGTATCCGACCTCATATTGAATTCCAGTCCTTTTGACAAAAACATGGAGTTTTCTTATGATTTTTGATTTTGTACGCATACTTTTTCTGATGCGAAATCAGACCATTTTGTAAATTTTAATTTATATAAGGAAAAATATAAGTGTTAGAAAATTAAGAGTTTCATCAAAGGAAAGGTGAATAAAGGTACTATCTGTAAAAATTAAAATGAAATTTTAAATATTATAATTATTATTATTAATAACTCTAAAGTTTCCAGAAATTTTTGTACGCATACTTTTTCTGACAAGTGTATGTACATACATATACAAAAACAACGGCCCCACTCGCTACTGCAGCAGGCTCCGCCGGTAACACAAATCTAGTTTTATTTACATATATATAGATCTTATTATATTGACATATGTTAGAAAAACTACAGTAAACAATAGTTTTGTTATAAAAGACGTTAAAAACAGTTAAAAACTTACCTTTTTTGATCCGTCCACCGTACACTTCAACGCAGCACGCCAAATTCAAGGGGTGTAGACGAATGGCAAGTGCATTCGATAGCATTGTTGCATCCCTGAGTTGCAATTTAGAGATTCCTTTTTGATTTTTATACACTTAAATTAATCAATACCATTTTTTCAATATACTTACCATTATTTTAACATAGTACGCAATAAATCACTTTTTTTTTGAAGTTCGATTTCGATATATGTATACTTTAGATATCGAAATTTTTACAAATATTTATACCCGTTACTCGTAGAGTAAAAGGGTATACTAGATTCGTTGGAAAGTATGTAACAGGCTGAAGGAAGCATTTCCGACCCCATAAAGTATATATATTCGAGTCGATCTAGCCATGTCCGTCTGTCCGGATGGACGCTGAGATCTCGAAAACTATAGGAGCTAGGCTATTGAGATTTGGCGTGGAGATTCCTGAGCTTCTTACGCAGCGCAAGTTTGTTTCAGCAGAGTGCCACGCCCACTCTTACGCCCACAAACCGCCCAAAACTGTGGCTCCTACAGTTTGCTGCTAGAAAAAAAATCAATACCTATACGCTTCTAAGGGAATATTTCCCCCTGAACTTGTCCTATGGGGCTTGGCGCCATTGGCGATCGGCTTCAGCGTTCTTTTCCATTTGAACCTTCCACCGAGCAAGTCTTGATACCGCATAAAAAGGTGAAGTAATTATACCCGTTGCTCGAAGAGTAAAAGGGTTACTAGATTCGTCGGAAAGTATGTAACAAACAGAAGGAAGCGTTTCCGACCCCATAAAGTATATACATATGTATATTCTGGATCAGGATCACTAGCCGAGTCGATCTAGACATGTCCATCTGTCAGTCTGTCCGGATGAATGCTAACATCTCGGAAACTATAAGAGCTATGATATTGGTATTTGGCATGCAGATTCGTGGGCTTCCTGCGCAGCGCAAGTTTGTTTCAGCAGGGCGCCACGGTCACTCTAACGCCCACGAACCACCCAAAACTGTGGCTCCTACAGTTTTGATAGTTGAATACAAATTTTAACTGAAATGTATTGTTCGTATCAATACCTATCGAAAAAAAAAAGTTGCCACGCCCATCCATCTAACGCCCATAACGCTCTGCCTGCCACCCACATAACCATGTATTGAGGTCGCGCGAAGGGTGCGCATTGCTTGCAGAGCTCCATTTCTCTTTTGTCCCGTTAGCTCGACTCGGCTAGTGATCCTGATCAAGAACATATATACTTTATGAGGTCGGAAACGCTTCCTTTTACCTGTTATATACTTTCCGACAAATCTAGTATACCCTTTTACTATGCGAATAACGGGTATAATAAATGCAAGGGTATCATTGTGGACGGCAGTACACGTAGTGGCGAAGCGCGCAAGAGAGCGTGCTAAAACTACGTTAGAAAAGGCGGTGAAAGTGTAAAAGTAAAAATTTAGAAAATTGGAGCTACTGGATACGGTGGGGATAAAAGCCGCCGGCTGTTTAGCTAGTTTTATTCGTACTGAGAACACGCGCCGAATGACACCTCATTTGTTGAAATCCGATGTTCCGCTCAAAAGTAATTCAGAAAACAAGATTTTCTTCTTCTTCCCAAAATGAAAATATTTGTCCCTTTGTGTGTGGGTTTGTATGCTTCCCATCTTTGTTTTGGGGTTTTGGAAACACTATTGGTGTATAAAGTAGTTTGAAATAGAAAACGTTTGTTCTACGATTTTTGGAACAACTCGCTAGTTTAGCGGAAAATCAAAAAAAAAAATCCATATTTAAAATGCTTATAGTATCTAAACAACTAATGCTACAGAAACGTGCTATATATTTCTGAAAAGATAATTTAATTTGCTACATTCTTTTCATATAATAAAATTGTGTGAATAAAATAGATTTAGAGTTATGATAAAAAGTATTTTTTTAAAACCTTTTTTTGACTATTTTCTCAAAATTGAGTCAAACGATTTCTTTTTAAATTTTAAATCATATAGCCCTTGAGATTCCTCAACTTTTGATATATAACACTTTTTGCCCTAAAAATTACCGTTTGGAAGATATTAAGCGATAAAAAGTGCAACTCGTTCCAGCTCCATATACGAAATATTTCATACTTATTGGAATAAACAAAAAAAAACCAATTTGATGAAAATATTCTTATTAGATTTTTTCATCTGAAAATCTGTTATGGTTTTAAGGTCCTTTACTTGCATGAAGCTAATCGAAATAGGAAATTTGATCTATTTGTTCTACCACTTTGGAAAAATCCGCTAGTTCGGCGGAAAATATAAGAAACGAAAGGTTTCTCTTGGAATCTGAAACTATACAGCCCTTGAGATTCCAAACTTGTGCTATTAAAATAGGTAATTGAAGCGATAAAACTTGTTATTAAAAAGTTTAATATTCATGGGGACAACTCCTAGTCATGGTATTGGGGTACTTAATCTCTTGTGCAAAAAAAAACTTCTGATATCAAACAAAAACACCTCTTAACGAGGTAAAAAGTAGTGGCGAACGCCCCTTAACCGCAACCCGCAACAGTAAATAAATTATTTACCTACACGTCAATTTTCTTTTGCAGCGTGCCGAATACATAAATTTAATTTAGTTTATTTATTTTTTCGTCACAATTGTTGATATCGGAAATTTTTGTTAAAGACGCGTTTGCCACTACTTTTGATATTTCAATCTTAGACAGAGATGCCGATGGAAAAAGGTGTTAGCGATTATTAAAGCGATTACTTTTTTCGATTCGCATGAAATAATCTTGCTAGTATTAAAGATAAAGTGTGTGCAAGCTTGTATAACATTTTTTCTACCAACAAAATAAAAGATAAAAACTAGTTTCCATTGGCACTGAATTAAAAAATAATTTGTTAAATGTAAGGTGTATTTATGTATTTATATTGATCTGGCAGCTCCGATAATTATATAGAGTTACCGGAGTTTAATTGTCACCATTTCACGCTTTCAGGTTGAATTCATAGTCAACTTTCGTGTGTTGCCGAATTCACGAAATGGCGTTTATGCACACATGAATCGGCTGAAATCGCGAAATGAAAGCATGGACACGGCATCGCATAACCACAGTATGTTGTGTCTGCTTCAGCACACACAAAAAATTGGTTGGTAAAATTGACGAATGATGATACACTGGTGGTAAGAATAATAGAAACGATTTTCACTTCTGCACTTCTTATTAAATAGCTAAGTAAGTTCGAAAGTTCTGGGCTTCAACCAAATAACATGTGGAGCACTGATAACTGTTCTTTATTTTGTGTTACACCTTGAGCCCCGTTCACCGTTATTATGTGTTGTGTGCATAATTTTTAAGGGCGAACACATGTTTGGCCTGGAAAAAAAATATAAACACAACTTATTTCAACAAACATTTTGGCTAAGACTCTTTTTATTTCAAATTTTTAGGTTCAGTTTAAAATCCTGTTTAAAATTACGACTTCTAGGCTCAGAATGGGTCGAGGAGTGCACTGCGCGGCTCCGGAAAGGCATATAATAAAGCAACTGAGTGATGAAGGCAAATCAATGACTAAAATAGCTGATTTAATGAATTGCTCAAAGAAAAAGTGTTCTCCGCTGTTCATTACATCGATAAAAAGGAGAACAGAGATAGAAAGCGAGACAACCAAAAGGTTTGACGACATTTTGGCTCGAACAATAAAAAAGGACATATTCCTTAGAGGGAACATAATGCTATCCTCGCCGATGCCTTGCAGTATTGCAATGTAAAGGCAATACTACTAAATATTAGTTTAGGAGCCATTATGGGTTAAAAAAATAGTGTTTATGAAGTTCCAACGTTTTGTTTCTATTATTTTTTCCAGAGAAAAACCGAAAAATTATTCTTTAAGTCCACACGTGATTTATAAAAATCTTTTTGTTCCTTATTATAAAACATACTTAAGTAAAGGTTAAATAAAAATATATATGAGATATATCTACTTTGTTTTTATGAAATAAAAAAAATACGAAAGCGAGTAAGCCGTTTCTTTTATTTTTCCACCAGTGTAGTATACAAAATTGAACTTTACTATTTAAAATGGTTGTATATTTATTTGTTTTTGTTGTGTTTACTATTTAATAGTTACTAATCGCGTAACTATTAAATAGTAAACATTGTAAGACTTACGTGATGTGTGTATTTTGTTATTGCAATAGTAATTAGTTAATTAACCATAAAAAATAGTTATTCTAACGTAATATCCCACACAACAGTAAACAACAACTTTACAAATGTTCTTCAACGTGTTGCTTAAAACTCCCAACTGGTTCTAGCGTCTCGATCACCTAGAGTCCCAACCCAAGCTCTGAAAAGTTGAGACTTTACTTAAAATATATATTCTCTTAAGTCTTTGAATACTTTTACACTACCTGTAAGTCACTTTTAAAAAGGGCAATTTGTAAATTACCCTTTTTATTTTGATTTAACATGCTACAGTGACGTACATATCTATGAATTTAACCAATAACATTGTCAATATTAGGGTATATATTAACTATAAAAACAATTCACCAACTATATTTTATAGGTTAGGTAACTATGGCAATAGTTAATTAACTACAATCTATGGGTTGGGTTCATTATACCCTTTACTTTATAGTACATAACTATTTCTTAAAATAACAATTTAATGGGTAAAATTGACAATGCTACAGTGACGTACATATCTATAAATTTAACCAATAACATTGTCAATATTAGGGTATATATTAACTATAAAAACAATTCACTAACTATATTTTATAGGTTAGGTAACTATGGCAATAGTTAATTAACTACAATCTATGGGTTGGGTTCATTATACCCTTTATTTTATAGTACATAACTATTTCTTAAAGTAACTATTTAATGGGTAAAATTGACAATGCTATGGTTGTCCAGTGCTAGCCATACTTTCCGTGTTAAACGGGCTATGTCCATGGTGTACCAACACATTTCGGCCCACTCGGGGGCCAACTATGGAATATTTCAAACAAACAACAAAAGGGGTCCGGGAATTCATGAAAATCCCGGATGGCGATGAAGCGACCTATGGAATTACCACGCCACAAGTGGTTTGTCCTCTTCAACCAAATATTGAAGCTGCTTGCATACAAAAACATATTCTATCGCAGCGTGCCAAATGCCCTTACCTAGATAAGAGGTAGCTATATATGTAGAACTATATTTCTATCACCAGCATTACACCGTTGTTCGCTATTCTCATTGCTTTTTGTCTTCTTTCTCCGATTTTGAAATTCGGGGAAGTCCAAAATTATTTTGGTTGCGTTAGCAATAGATACCAGAGCTTGCGTCAGCTGCTGCAGTCGTTTGAAGTAAAAACAAGGAAGAACGCTATAGTTGGCGTGGAAAACTTTTTTGGGGTCAATCGATAGGTATTGATGAGAACAATACAATTCAGTTAAAAGTTTTATTCTAGCATCAAAACTGTAGGAGCCACAGTTTTGGGCGGCTTGTGGGCGTAAGAGTGGGCGTGGCACAAAAAAGAGCGGACCGCTGCAAAAAACAAAATTATTTTCGTTTTGTTTATAATACTAAGTACGCAAAACAAACAAGGGAGAACGCTATAGTCGAGTACCTCGACTATCAGATACCCGTTACTCAGCTATATGGAGATATGCAAGCAGCAAAGCGAGATTAAAATGCGCCACCTACCGGCGGTATACAGATTTAAGCGTTATGGGCGTTAGAGTGGGCGTGGCAAATTTTTTTTGGATCAATCGATAGGTATTGACGAGACCAATACATTTCAGTTAAAATTTTTTATCTAGCATGAAAATTGTGGGCGTCACAGGGTTTTGCAGTTTGTGGGCGTTAAAGTGGGCGTGGCAAACTTTTTTTTGGGTCAATCGATAGGTATTGATGAGAACATTACATTTCAGTTAAAATTTTCTATCTAGCATCAAAACTGTAGGAGCCACAGTTTTGGTCGGTTTGTGGGCGTTAAAGTGGGCGTGGCACTGTACTGAAACAAACTTGCGCTGCGCAGGAATCTCAGGAATCTGCGTGCCTAATCCCATTATTGTAACTCTCATAGTTTCCGAGATCTCAGCGTTCATACGGACAGACGGACATGGCTAGATCGACTCGGCAAGTGATCCTGATCAAGAACATATATACTTTATGGGGTCGGAAACGCTTCCTTCTGCCTGTTACATACTTTCCGACGAATCTAGTATACCCTTTTACTCTACGAGTAACGGGTATAAAAATTGTATGGTTAGTTTGAAATTGGATCAACTCAAGGCATACTTTGGTTTAAATAATTGCTTCAGCAGATATGATACGACGACACAAGCAATCATGTCTATCCGATGTGGAGATTGAGAAATATTCAAGTATATTTAGAATTGGAAGAATCGGAGAACGATTTGACTGTTAATGACAACGAGTCAGCGTTTCCTGTTAACGAGGAAGATGAAGAGGGTATTAAAAAAGGAGACAATAGTCGGATTCCATGCTAGCTACAGAGATTTGTGTAACATCAAGTGGAACTCCTACTGCGTTGGCGAACTTGATGTCACCCTCAACCTCAATTGCATTGAATTCACCTAAAGTATTTAAACACAAACGCAAAGCGCCTGCTGACTTTGACATTGGTCATGCTGAAGAAAACACAACACAACAGATCCTATATGCCGAACATATAGGATCTGTTTGGGCTATAGATCCATAATCGACAGTTTTGAAAAGGATGTTGTGGCACCAGTTTCAGTCAGTTCGTCAGACCTTTCTTCGACAATATTTACCAGACAAACCCCACAAATGGGGAGTGAAGTTTTTCAATTTGTGTGAATCCTCTGCCTTTTCCTATAATTTTGAGATATATTGGGGAGCAGGAGACAACGTTGCTTAAACCTGCTAGCCAGATCTTGGTGGGGCTGCAAATGTAGTTGTTCGACTAACACGCAGTGTTCCGAATTTTAAAGCCACGTCATTTCGACAGTTATAATACTTCTTTCACGCTTCTTGTATACCTCAAATTTTCTTTGGGAACTAAGCTTCTCACTGACCAGTTTGTGGATATTTCACTGAATTTGATGGATCTTCATCAGTAGTCGAATTGTCTTTGACGGCTTAGAAGGACATTAAGGCAGTACGACTTGATTCGACTTACGCGGGCAAACAGCCATTCCTGAATAAAACGAATTTAAAAGGTCAGGTTATACGTTTTGACATAGATTACCCCAATGTAATCCACGAATACAATAGCAATATGGGTGGTGTCGACCTAATTGATGGACTTATTGGTCGTTATAAGATTCCAGTAAAAAGTAACAAGTACACAAATCGACTATTTACACATATGCTTGATTTAGTCATTGTAAATGCTTACATTTTGTTTCGTCGAATAAATTAGGCTATTAATTCTAAATACAAATTTTTGAGTTGCTCAATAAGGGTATACATATGTGACAAAAAAAATAAAATTCTTCATTAGAAAATGAAAGAATTATGGTCCTATGTCTTGCAGAAATGTCATAATGCGAAACCAAAGCTGAAACTTAATTTTTTTCGTTTTTAAAAATACGAAAAATGAATATTGCCTTGTCACTTTGAGTGATAACTTTCACAAAAAAAATAAAAAAAAAAGTTTTGAAAATGGCAATAATAAATTTGAACCCTTAACTATATTTACAAATTTTTTGAAATTTTTAAAAAAATATTTTTTTTAACAAAAACTTAATTGTTTTGATCAGCTGTGTCAGCAGTTTTTCGGTCAGCTGTTTTTGACAATTGTAAACATCGTAAATAGTCAAATTTAATATCGGCTGCCGCAATCAAACTAAGGAAGAAATTGGTAAAGATGAACAGCGTATGAACTAGTGTTCTCTTATTTCATTAGATATAATATGTGTGTGGTTTTGTAATATATGTTTCAAGTCTTTAGCTAGAGTGATTGTTTGTAACCGGTAAATATATGTTTAAACATATGTTTTTATAGATTTTTACTTACCTTTACCATTGCGTTTTTACAGCCACTATTTCATAACTTTCAAATTTAACTGAAAATACCATAAAGGGTATATATTCTTGATCAGGATCACTAGCCGAGTCGATCTAGCCATGTCCGGTTGTCCGTCTTTCTGTCCGTCCCGGTGAACGCTGAGATTTCGGAACTATAAGAGCAAGTTTGTTTCAGTAGCGTGCCACGCCCACTCCAACGCCCACAAACCGCACAAAACTGTGGCTCGTACAATTTTTTAACATTTTAACTGAAATGTATTGTTTTCATCAATACCTATCGATTGACCAAAAAATAAGTTTGCCACGCCAAATTTAACGCCCAAAAACCGCCCACAAACGTAGGGTGCACATTTCAATCTCGCTTTCATATCTCCATTTCCCTTTTGTCCCTTTAGCTGAGTAACGGGTATCTGATAGTCGAGGTACTCGACTTTAGCGTTCTTCCTTGTTTTTATCTGGATATGTGAAGAATATTGTTAAGCTTTCAGATGAAGATATAGCAGAATTCGAGCGCGAAATGGATGATGTTATCCGTGGGTAGACTTGTCAATTCCTATACGGAATGGATAGTCAAATACTTTTTTTATGTCAAAGGAGTCGAAGCGCGGCCGAAGGGAACTTTCTTTTGGGGAACGTGGCCAAGATGGCAAATTAAAGAAAACCAAAACTTTAAGAGAGAGCCGTGGCTGTTACTTCCCCAACAACTGAAACGTGCTATAAGAACATTGTTGACAAAAGTTTGGAGATCACAATTCAGCCTAAAAAAGACGCGTTGGCGGACATTGGCGGACATCTACAAAAGATCCATCCTACATAATAGTTCAAAAGACAAAGCATGATTGTTATCCAAGGAAGTCAGACCATAAGCGAAACTGAAGCTTAAATAAAGCTACAGGCTCTTCTTGATATTACTACTGAACGATTGATCTTACTTCAGGTTTGTGTTATCAATAATGCAGAATGCGATAATGAGAATCTTACACTCAGATCAAACTGGGGGTTTGATGGCACCTCGGCTCATACCTCTTAACTTATAATTTAGCGATTCTTCAGTATTGATAACATCAATTGTACCTTTAAGACTTGTGTACAAAAATAAAGGTGTTTTGGCAAAATCCAAGACCATCGCCCACAAGTTTTTGCCGTCCACTCAAAATTGCCTTCGTCCAGGAAACGACAATTGTTTCACAAAAAGAAAAAGATAGAGTACATAACATTGTCAAAAGTATCTTTTGGAGATAGGCATCTAGAGGTCAAACATGAGTTGATTCTTTCAATGATAGATGGAAAGGTTTGCAATGCCATAACGCACACCACTTCGACGCAAAAACGTTATTTGTGTGGTTCCACCAAGGATTTCAAGGATATTGATCGGATGATAAACACAATTGTTACTGAGAACTTACATTATGGTATTTTAGTATTAAATGGATGGGTTCGATTTTTTGAGTGCCTCTAAATGAATAACAGGCAAGATCGGAAGAGGATAAAAATACTGTTCACCAGACCAAAAAAAAATTAAAATGATGCTTAGATCTGAGAAGGGGTTAATAGTAGATGTTCCAAGGCCAGTTTCAATGATGGCAACACCACGCGACGGTTTTTCAGAATGCCCAAGTTTCTGTGAAAATTACCTGGGGTTGATTTGCAGCTAATAAAAAGGTTCCACACCATAATGGTTGTCGCTGCATCAGGACATGAGGTAGACATACAACTATTCGAAGAATGCGCTTATGAAACTGCTGTATCCATGTCATTATATGATACAACGATACCCAAGTTTTTAATTCACTGTGCTGAAATTATTTCGAATGCGTTATTACCAATAGGGTATCTGTCATATGAAGCTCGGAACAAGGACTACACAAAATACAGATTATGTTATTCGAGAAAAATGGATAGAGTGAAGAGCAATCAGGACAATTTGAATATGTCCTTGATTAGCTCCGATCCAATAATATCTACTAAACAGAAGTTGCCAAAAAAAATGCACACCTTTCCGAAGGAAGCTGAGCGACAAGAGCGATAGCGAAGGAGAAACTGAGGTGGAATCGGTTTAATGCTTATATTATTTAAGTCATTGATTTTCTTTTAAAATTATGGTTTTTACTAATAAATTCGAAGTTATACATATAAAAATTTTTATTTAATAAATACAAGCACCACAAGGTTTTATTTCCCATTTTTACTATATTGTTTTTACTACTATATATATATATATATATATATTTACTATAAAGTTCACCAATTCTTAATATTCCTAGTAGTTGTAGTCTAAGTAAATACATATGGGATTCGTGTAAAATTTTAGCGCTGTAAATGAAGATATACCAATTTTGTTTGTAAAAGTAATAATAATAAAAAAAAATTCTACGGAAAGTCCAAATGTTATTTTTGTAAACTGTGGCTCCTACAGTTTTGATACTTTTTTTTGCTGAAATGTGTTAGTCTCGTCAATACCTATCGATTGATCTAAAAAGCTCCCATAAAGCTTAAATCTGTCTTCCGCCCACATACCCATATACTGAGATCACGGGTACGTGGCGCATTTCAATCTCGCTTTGCTGCTTGCTTATCTCCATTTCCCTTTGGCTGAGTAACGGGTATCTGATAGTCAAGGTACTCGACTATAGCGTTCTTTCTTGTTTTTTTACTTTTATTGATCAGATAAAATTATAACATGTTAAAATTTTTGGTCGGTTGAATTAATCATCACAAACACCAACTCCCAAACTTCCGATCAAACTCCTTCTTTGCCAAAAGGTCCAGGGAGCACAAGACAAGTTGAAAATATAAAGAGCTACATAGGAAAGAAAACTTTTTTACCGTCTAATGATGTGCGTTATGATGGCGTTAAGCATTTTCCGATCTTTATATCACGCGCTGGAAAAAAAACCTGTAAGCTACCTAGTTGCACTTCCGTAACACAAATTGTATGCCGTAAATGCAACACAAACCTGAGCCTTTCCCAGCAAAAAGACTTTCTACGATTTTCGTCACAAATAAGAAGACGAACTTTTTGTACGAAAATGTTATGGAGTTTTGTAAATTTAAGTTACGTTAATTTTAATTGTTATTTCTTTTGTCTAACGAGGTTTTCTTTATTTACTTTCCTGAACATTTTTTGCTATCCCAAAGACACCTCTAGGCAGTCCAAGGTTTAAGTCCTCAAAAACTCGATCCGTGAAAAATTAAAAATTTGCCAGAACAAACCTTTACTTTTAAGATGTCGAACCCAAAAATAATCTTTTTTTTGAAAAAAAAACTTTGGGCACTGAGGGTTAATACACCAATAAAATCCGCAAAACCCTGAAGGCAAAAAGAGATTCATAAAAACCCGCAAACGGAACATCCGATTTTAACTTGTGAGGTGTCATTCGACGGAATTCTCTGTAAGACCAAAAGTAGACAAATATAATAATAATAAATTGCTCTTCCAACTAGTGTGGAAGTATGTTGATGACTTGAAGGAGCATATGTTTTTAATTAAAGTCGTATCTTTTCAGATGTAGCCAAGACCTTCTGTCCGTCCGTCCGTTTGTCCGTTTCTACGCAATCTAGTCTCTCAGTTATAGAGCTAAAGGGATGAAACCTTCTCATAAGTTTTATTTCTATACAAGGAAGTTTATAAGTCGGCTCCTATAGGAATGATCAATAAAATATTTTAAAAACTATTCAAAAACAAGAAAGGAAGTTAACCTCGGTAAGACGGAGTTTGTATACCCTTGCAGTTATAATTATTATATTTAAAAATACAAAAAATGATATTCCCAATAGCATAAGATAGTATGTCAAAAGACACCGAAACTATAATTTGTTTCATATTATTTTCCCACCAATTTTTTAATCGTTCCTATGGCAGCTATATGATACAGTCGTCCGATTTTGATAAAATTAAATTCAGAATTCAGAACTAATTAAAAAATTGTATTTCCAAGCTTAGAAGGTTATATGTTAAAAACACCGAAGCTAAAATTTGTTTCATATTATTTTCCTACCAATTTCCCGATCTTTCCTATGGCAGCTATAAGATATAGTCGTCCGATTTTGATAAAATTAAATTCGAAATTAAGAACTAATTAAAAAATTGTTACTTCCAAGCGTAGAAGGTATATGTTAAAAAACACCGAAGCTAAAATTTGTTTCATATTATTTTCCTACCAATTTCTCGATCTTTCCAATGGCAGCTATATGATATAGTCGTCCGATTTTGATAAAATTCAATTCGAAATTCAAAACTAATTAAAAAATGTTATTTCCAAGCTTAGGAGGTTATATGTTAAAAAACACCGAAGGTATAATTTGTTTCATATTATTTTCCAACCAATTTCCCGATCGTCCCTATGGCAGCAGTATTATATAGTCGTCCGATTTTGATGAAATTAAATTCAAAACTCAGAACTAATTTAAAAATGTTATTTCCAAGCGTAGGAGGTTATATGTTAAAAAACACCGAAGCTATAATTTGTTTCATATTATTTTCCCAACAATTTTCCGATCATTCCTATGGCAGCTATATGATATAGTCGTCCGATCTTGATAAAATTAAATTCGAAATTCAGAACTAATTAAAAAATGTTATTTCCAAGCGAAGGAGGGTTGTTAAAAAACACCAAGGCTATAATTTGTTTCATATTATTTTTCCACCAATTCTCCGATCGTTCCTATGGCAGCTACATGATATAGTCGTCCGATTTTGATAAAATTAAATTCCAAATTCAGAACTAATTAAAAAATGCTATTTCCAAGCGTAGGAGGTTATATGTTAAGAAACACCGAAGCTATAATTTGTTTCATATTATTTTCCTACCAATTTTCCGATCGTTCCTATGGCAGCTATATGATATAGTCGTCCGATTTTGATAAAATTAAATTTAAAACTCAGAACTAATTTAAAAATGTTATTTCCAAGCGTAGGAGGTTATATGTTAAAAAACACCGAAGCTATAATTTGTTTCATATTATTTTCCCACCAATTTTCCGATCGTTCCTATGGCAGCTACATGATATAGTCGTCCGATTTTGATCATATAAATTTTAAATTCAGAACTAATTAAAAAATTGTATTCCCAAGCTTAGGAGGTTATATGTTAAAAAAACACCAAAGATATAATTTTCTTAAATTTTTTTTTTTCGATTATTCCTATGGGAGCTTCAAGATATATGCTATGTTTATGCTATGGGAATCACGATTTCTTAAAAGCGCGATATAGAAATAACCCCTGTTTATGCGACACATATCATTTCGTGATTTGATTTCAGTAGAGATGCCAGACGTGAAAAATTAGATTTTAGTCTGGTCACACTTTCACAAAAAGTAATCAAACCAAACAACGCGATGGATAAACTTAAATTCTTAATTTACAATGGGAAAATAAGAACCGGAAATTTTATTTCCAAAGTTGCTGAGTGGAGGCACAGAAGATCGATGGCTTTATTAAAAGCGAGGCGGTTTTTGGTGGCCAGGAGTCACAGGATGCTGAAGCAGGTTTACCCGGCAGCAACCTCGACTCTCAGCCTGAGGACACCTAGAGTGCGAAGATTTAGGAGCAGGCCAAGAAGCAATTCATTTTGGTCACTTATGCAAGAGCCAAAAAATGAAAATTTGTTTTTGAGAACTTAAGGATGTCAAAGAGATCATTTTTCGAACTGTGCGAATTGATACGTCCCCACTTACCGGTGCAGAGCATGTTTCTAACCGTTCCAGTTCCCTTGGAGAAACAAGTTGCGATCTTCGTATATAAACTGGTGACTTGTGCCGAGTATCGAGTGATTGGAAATGTATTTGGAGTGCATAAAATTACTGTGCACAAGTAATTTCATATTGTGGTTAAAGCAATATTTAAACATACGAGTGAATTAATTTCATTCCCAAAACTAAGTGAATGCATTTAAAATGCAGGTGCATTTCAAAAAAAGTGTCACATTCCTAACGTGATTGGAGCTATTGACGGTAAAATGCCTTTTAGAGTATTAGTTACAAATTATAAACGCTATGTATCCGTTCCTGAACGGTTGCTGTCTTTAATAAACTCTCATATTTAGGCGCATAATGCCATCTCTATCTTATGTAACAGAAAATCGACATACATATATATATCTACTTTTTCGATTCTGGCAACGCCGCTACGTCGGCGTCTTTTTGTGAAATTCAGATCAGTATCAAATAGGCTTCGCAACTGGCAAGAATTAAATTACATACAGTCCACACATCCAAGTCGTTTACATTTCTAACCAGTGTTAATTATTTAGGAACACACATTCCTGCTAAAGCCCCAAAAATTGGGTACATGGATTTCGTCAATCGAAAGGGATGGACATCGATGGTCATGCAAGCTGTAGTTGAAAACAATTACTTGTAAGTAAAAACATATTTAGATATTGGTTGTTTTTCCAAATATTATTTATTTTTAGGTTAAGAGACGTCTGCATGAAATTTCCAGGAAGTGTCTATGACGCGACGGTCTTTAAAGAATCTGAAATTCTTCATAACTTCGTGGAAATAAGAAAGGATAAGTTTACGCCAATCTGAAAGTAACCAGCAACCACCAGACTGGCGTTGTAACCAAGTACTGGAATCTCCTGAATGCGATTCATCTAACCTTAGGGAACACCTTAAGGAATACATTGTTTCTAACTTTCTTTTGCGAAGCAGTTCAAAATAAATGAAAATTGCACAATTACTTTTGTTTCGAAATATTTCATCTTTAATTGGAGTTAAAGAATTCTCGCATGAATCTTTGGGTTTCAGCCCGATCCTCCGCAAGAACATCGCGCATGCTCTGCACAAAGGTGGCGTCGATTTCCCGTTGAGGCTCAAGGAACTCCTGGTTCTGCACCTCCAGCCTGTCCAACGCCTCCTTGTTGTCGTCTGACATCTTCTGAAGCATCTGCACGACGTTTGCCTTGTCTAAAAATCAAATGAAATCATTAAAAATTACAGAAACTGTAAACTAGGTTGTTTCCCTTGGTCTTCCCATCGAGCTTGCTCAATATATTATTTTCCTTCACCAGGCCAAGCAGCTCGGTTATCTCGGCGTCTGACCAAAACGATCTCTTCGATTTTATGGCTATTTCAATAATTATTCCATTTTCTTTCTTACATTTGCGTTTTAATTTCAACTTTTATGCACGGCGTTGCCACCTGATTTGTAGCGTTAAGTTGGTTGCGCATCACGAATTCACGCTTTGAGGCTGATATCATATACTATTACTGTGTTGCGATGCCGAATTCACGCTTTCATTTCGCGATTTCAGCCGATTCGTGTGTGCATAAACTCCATTTCGTGAATTCAGCAACAAAGGAAAGTTGACTATAAATTCAACCTGAAATCGTGAAATGGTCTCAATTAAACTCCGGTAACTCTATATAATTATCGGAGTTGCCAGATCGATATAAATACATAAATACACCTTTCTTTTAACAATTTATTTTTTAATTCAGTGCCAATGGAAACTAGTTTTTGTCTAAAACAAAAACAAAACTTTGTAGGTTTTGTTCATGTTTCAGATTGTATTATTTTATCTTAGTAGGCTTTGCGAAAATAGCTATCTTTTTATCGAGTTTAAAAAGACTTAACAGGGAGTCTGAGTCCCTGTCAAAATTAGCTTTTACGTTGAGGCTCGAGAAAACCAAAATCGCTTAGCAAGGACTTTTTCAGTTCGAGAATCGGTAGCCGGCACTCGAGAAACCGGCCCTTAATCATATAGTGTAGTTCTCGATAAACATATGAGGTAGTAAAATTAAATTTAAATTAGTTTTTAGTTTTCTAAGAGTAGGAAAGCTCTGTACATACACTCATAAAATTATTTTTCTAAATACTAAAAAAACCTACTAAACATGAAATCGCCCTAACATTATGAAAATCGTTCTAAGTATAGGGAAAATCGCCATAGCAAACATGTTTTAGGGTTAATTTTTCGAAAATGCCAATTATTTCGTAGAACAAAAAATCATCTAAAATCGGCCTTGAAGATAGAAAATCGCCCTTGAAATTTGAAAATCGGTGGCCTAGCAGTCTAATGCGATTAACTTTCAAACTCATCTAAATGGCGTGAGTTCGAGCCCACAAAGAGTCAACATTTTCTTTTCTTTTTTGTGCAAGTTTTTAGAATTGAATTCTTAAACAATTTTGTGTGCAAAGGCAAACAAAATGTAGAACACGTAAAAATAAAAACAAAAATATTGTATAGTACATTAAAATAATAGTTTTTTAATGCATTTAGTCTAATTGGGTTAAATAAAACATAATTTGTTGTCATTAGTGATATTTCTTAGAATTAAATTGAGAAATTGTTCTATTAATATTTTATCATATTTAGGGCAAATCGCCGTATTTCGTAGAACAAAAAATCATCTAAAATCGGCCTTGAAGATAGAAAATCGCCCTTGAAATATGAAAATCGGTGGCCTAGCAGTCTAATGCGATGAACTTTCAAACTCATCTAAATGGCGTGAGTTCGAGCCCACGAAGAGTCAACATTTTCTTTTTCTTTTTTGTGCAAGTTTTTAGAATTGAATTCTTAAACAATTTTGTGTGCAAAGGCAAACTAAATTTAGAACACGTAAAAATAAAAACAAAGATATTGTATAGTACATTAAAATAATAGTTTTTTAATGCATTTAGTCTAATTGGGTCAAATAAAACATAATTTGTTGTCATTAGTGATATTTCTTAGAATTAAATAGAGAAATTGTTCTTAGCACAAATTGAGATATGAACCCTATTTGCGCGTCGCCTTGCGAGATGTTTCTGTGGTGCAGCGGTAGTGCTCTCAATTGCGAACCCCCAGCGGTCGTGAGTTCGATTCTCGCAGCGACCACGAAGATTTTTCTCAAAAAGTATGTTGTTTGATATTTATGTTATTTCCCCGATTCTGCTTAATAAATACTTTCAGTTTATATGACTCTAGTTACATGCATGGAGCGGCCAAATATAACCTTGCCTTCTCACCCTCTCAAATTATAGTAAAAAAGGGCACTAAGTCAAATAATCCTAAAAAAATTCCTGGATTAAGTACCGCAGATAATGTTTGCCGAGAACCAGCAAAACATGTCCAAACACGATTTTTATATGCAAATTTGTTTTAATTTTGTGGGCACTTGCTCTTGTTTTTAAGGTGCTTTACCTTTAAAACAAAAAAAACACCATACATTCAAGAAAAATTGCCTTCAATTTAAGGCAATTTACCATTAAAATAAGAAAGTTTCAAACGAAATAAATTTTCATGAAATATTTTCTTTTATATAGGGCTTCTTAACCCATTATCTTACATTTTCGCCGAATGGGAAAACATGATTATGGAAGGCTGCTCTTAGTTTCTGATTGTCTCTAATCTTATTGTCGAAACTAGACTAGACGTTGGCAACATGAGACGATTTTGGAAAAAACCCGAGTGCAATATTTGACACGTAACAACTTTAAAAAAATTCAGCAAAAGATAATACAGACTACGAAATAAGTAAGAACCAAAGACCATTAAATATCAAGATGCGTTACAAGTAAACAAATATGTATACATAGGCGGCATCTAGACTCACGCGTGTAGAATCTACACTGGTGGAAAAAATAATAGGAACGGCTTACTCGCTTTCGTATTTTTTTTTATTTCATAAAAAACAAAGTAGATATATCTCATATATATTTTTATTTAACCTTTACTTAAGTATGTTTTATAATAAGGAACAAAAAGATTTTTATAAATCATGTGTGGACTTAAAGAATTCATTTTCGGTTTTTTCCCTAGAAAAAATAATAGAAACAAAACGTTGAAACTTCATAAACACTATTTTTTTTAACCCATAATGGCTCCTAAACTAATATTTAGTAGTATTGCCTTTACATTGCAATACTGCAAGGCATCGGCGAGGACTAACTCCAGAAGATGAAAAGCATCCCCATAGCATTATGTTCCCTCTAAGGAATATGTCCTTTTTTATTGTTCGAGCCAAAATGTCGTCAAACCTTTTGGTTGTCTCGCTTTCTATCTCTGTTCTCCTTTTTATCGATGTAATGAACCGCGGAGAACACTTTTTCTTTGAGCAATTCATTAAATCAGCTATTTTAGTCATTGACTTGCCTTCATCACTCAGTTGCTTTATTATATGCCTTTCCGGAGCCGCGCAGTGCACTCCTCGACCCATTCTGAGCCTAGAAGTCGTAATTATAAACAGGATTTTAAACTAAACCTAAAAATTTGAAATAAAAAGAGTCTATGCCGAAGTTTTTGTTGAAATAAGTTGTGTTTCTATTTTTTTTCGAGGCCAAACATGTGTGCGCCCCTGAAAATTATGCACACAACACATAATAACGGTGAATGAGGCTCAAGGTGTAACACAAAATAAAGAACAGTTTTCAGTGCTCCACATGTTATTGGTTAGAAGCCCAGAACTTTCGTACTTAGCTATTTAATAAGAAGTGCAGAAGTGAAAATTGTTTCCTTTATTTTTTCCACCAGTGTATTTTTATAATGCAGTTTCTTTGCTTCTTTCTCTTTCTACACTGGCTCTCTCGCTCCCGGTACTCCGAGCTGCCAAAAAGTCAAAACTCAATTTTTTTGTTTCGTTTTTCGATTCTTTTCGCGCCTGCTCATATTGCGCCTACTAATTCTAAACAAGCTGTGGCGTACTACATTCGAATCCGCTCTGAGGAGCGGGTACAACGATTGATGCAGAGGGTACAACGATTTCAGTCAGAAGTTTGCAACGCAATGAAGGAGACAATGCTACAATGCTACCAGGGCAACGACCTGCAAGGGTATAGAAACGTCGACTTGCCGAAGCTAGCTTATTTCCTTGGTTGAAGATGTGTTTTATGTTGCTGTGTTGTTTACTTTCAGTTTAGTTTTATTTTTACGGCAATAAATCTAAAAGTTGACAGAAAGGGAAAAATCAAAGATAGAGAATTGGGATCTCAGATTTAGATTCCGTAGCCTTGCACGCCCACTCTAACACCCACAAACCGCCCAAACCTGTGACGCCCACACTTTTCATCCTAGATAAAAAATTTTATCTGAAATGTATTGGTCTTGTCAATTTGATCCAAAAATAAAATTTGACACGCTCACTCTAACGCCCGAGTGAGCGTGTCAAATTTTTAACGCTTAACGCTTAAATCTGTCAACCGCCGGTAGGTGGCGCATTTTAATCTCGCTTTGCTGCTTGCATATCTCCATTTCCATTTGGTCCCCTTAGCTAAACAACGGGTATCTGATAGTCGAGGTACTGGACTATAGCGTTCTTCCTTGCTTATATTATCTTTGGTAAAACTAAGGAATGCCAGCGATAAAGCAAAACCCCGTTTCACCTTCTTTGACAAGATATACATATAGTAGGCCCCGTTTTATTTGATTCGACAAATACTATCGGTCTCCTAATTCTAAGTTACTAGGTAGAAAGGGATGACAATATAATGCTTACAGTTAGCGTGGGCTAGGTTTCCCGCTTATTCTATCGTGCAGTGGGTGTCATAAGAATATATTTTACCACATATAGAACAGTGGGCATTGCAGGTATGTATGTGTCCTACTACAACATAAGGTAATTTGTTCTTGTTTGAGGGGGCGATTCTAGTACAGCAATGAAGCTACTTTTTTTCATCTTTTGTTATTTTTTATATAATAAATATAACAAATCAACTGATAATAAAGGTCAAGAATATAACCATTTATGGATCAAAACCAGTATCTAAGCATCCCAACTGGCTTCTGGGTCCTTTTAATCTTCTTATGAGACATAATAATCATTTCAAGTGGCTAAAGGATTCGGTATGCATTTTTGCATAGTTAGAGTCCTTAGAACGCCATAAAAAGCTCTTAACGATAAAATCATTCACAAATGTTAGTATACAACTGACCCTGATCCTAAAAAAAACTATTATAAAACCATTTTTGGTGTAATTTAAGATATTAAATCGATTTTATGATACTAATTTAGCTTTATATCACTTAAGATATAAAGACAAAGCGGATTTGGCAAAAAAAAGCCACCAAATGGGTTCAATTTTAACGAAATAGTTATTAAAACCACAAGTGTGCCAAGACTTTTGTTTAAAATATGCTTATTTTTTTTGTTTTTTAATTTTAAAAATTTAGTTTTGATTTAATTTGTTTTAAATTGATTGAGCTATTCCCTTTATTCAAAATAATTTTCTTGAATTTTATAAAACATTTAAAGAGGTAGAAAAGCGCACTTGAAGATAAAGATGCTAAATGCCATCACTTAAGTTCGTCACTGTATGTGTTAAAACCCATGAAATGATAAAAATAATCAATATGTTACTTTTGTGTTAAAATATAACTAAATTTGTTTATGAACCACTAAGCAACAAATACTTTTGTGACTAACTGTAAATGGTAACCATTTCCTTAAAAAAATTTAATAGCGAATTTCTAAAATGTAAGGTACAATTTTTGTTGAGTGCACAAGTGTGTCTCTTAGTTCTTCACAAACGAAAAGGAAAATAAGGAGGGAACTAAATGAACGCAAAAGGAATAGAAGATACTCTTTCTGAATAGATATTGCGAGCCTTGTGTAGGTTATTATAGGGATTTTTAAATTGCTTTTTTCGATGAAAAGGCTAAAATATCGAAAAGTGTTCACATGGAATCATTTCAGTAGCGTCCTGATACGTAAAGGCCCATAAACAGAAGTTATTATACCCTCTCTCTGTTACAAGACCGCAACAATTGTCGACAGGGCTTTCTGTATTTAAGCGTTTGGACAGTTCGCGAGACCAACCTGTGTAGCCGCCTTTGGAGGCGTAACGCATACGCCCCGTCGACCATGCGGTCATCGTAAAATGAGTAATTGCCAAGCATGTTTCAACGCATTTATCGCCTTTATTTCTTCCGCCAGTTTTGGCCCTCTACCACGTGTCGTCCTTAGCTCTCATTAATGAGGTTTATGTGTGCGAGCATTTTTTATATGTGTAGCATTTTTATGTTTAATCATTTTTGGACGCCTGGCTTCGTTGTTTTATGTCTTTTACATCTTTGTTCGCTCTTTTTCTCCATTTTCAAAGAAGGCAGCCATAGTCTATACTCGCAAATTACAAAATCGTGACTAGCGTAAATTTGGCGTTTTGTGGCAAATAATAGTTTAACATTTTTTCAGAGTACTGCTTAGTAATGTTTCCTTACTGTTCTCTCTGTAATTCGATGTGGTACTCAAGTAGTCGAGGATTCTGGATCCCTTATTGGTTAAAATGGGCCAAAGAATTCGATTTGATGTTGTTTAAACGGGCTATTAGGGCGTGCGGTTGGCTATGTCGACCTGTTCCGCTTACAACAACACTCCACACTTTACATAAATTGCATTAAGATCCAAATTAATTTTATGGTAAATCGTTTGAATACCCGTTACTCGTAGAGTTAAAGGGTATAGTAGATTCGTCGGAAAGTATGTAACAGGGAGAAGGAAGCGTTTCTGACCCCATAAAGTATATATATTCTTGATCAGGATCACTAGCCGAGTCAATCTAGCCAGGCCAGTCCGTCCGTATGAACAATTAGATTTCGGAAACTATAAATATCGATTGATCCAAAAAAAAGTTTGCCACGCCCACTCTAACGCGCATAACGCTTAAATCTGTCTACCTTCCACATAACCATATATTGAGATCGCTTTGCTGCTTGCATATCTCCATTTGCCTTTGGTCTCTTAAGCTGAGTAACGGGTATCTGATAGTCGAGGTACTCGACTGTTGCGTTCTTCCTTGTTTTATTTTTATTTTATTGGTGCTAGACCTTAAATCACTAAACTCACTATTACATCAAGACACTTTTTCATTCTGCAGTACACTCGCGGCTCCGTGCCTGTGTTATATTTGCTTCGACGGGGCTGTCACATTTAATTCGTAGCTCGAAAACTCAATGAGATCACAAAAATAGCCTAGAACATTTGATGTGTAAACTTTGATTAGACTTGTGAAGTACGGTCAAAAATAGCTATTGAATTTGCTACTGAACTTTTTTTTAGCGGTAAAATATTTAATAAAAAGTTAACTGAAAGCAAGTAATGGAAAAGTTCCAAAAGAGAAAACCAATAAACACTGTTGATATGGATATCGAATGATCGAAGGGTCTCCCATCTCGAATCGCTCTGTCTTAAAAAGTGTCAAGTGTTGTGTGTAAGTAGGCCGGTATCGGAACGAAACATAACAAAAAGCAAGTAAGGAAAGTGATTACTAAATATAAATAATATAAATATTCACGAAGGAGCATATTTATAAATGGAACAATTAGAATATACGCCATAGGCAAATATGCCAAATACATACATACACATGGAACATGGAGCATTTTTTATACCCGTTACTCGTAGAGTAAAAGGGTATACTAGATTCGTTGGAAAGTATTTAAGAGGCAGAAGGAAGTGCTTCCGACCCCATAAAGTACATATATTCTTGATCAGGATCACTAGCCGAGTCGATCTAGCCATGTCCGTCTGTCCGGATGAACGTTGAGATCTCGGAAACTGAGCCAAAACTGTGGCTCCTACTGTTTTGATGCTAGAATAAAAATTTTAACTGAAATGTATTGTTCTCATCAATACCTGTCGATTGACCAAAAAAAAGTTTGCCACGCCCACTTTAACGCCCACAAACCGACCAAGCCTGTGACGCCCACAATTTTCATGCTAGATAAACAATTTTAAGGGAAATGTATTGGTCTCGTCAATACCTATCATTTTATCCAAAAAAAACATTTGCCACGCCCACTCTAACGCCCATAACGCTTAAATCTGTCTACCGCTGGTAGGTGGCGCATTTTAATCTCGCCTTGCTGCTTGCATATCTCCATTTCCTTTTGGTCGACTATAGCGTTCTTCCTTGTTAGCTTTTAAAACATAGAATTTTAAAAGGGTAAACATCTTTTAAAAGGCGAAACCTCTAGCAAGAAACTCAGGACAGTAGGTTCAGGAGCATGATAGAAGTGATAGAAGTGTTCAAGAATATATATACTTTATGGGGTAGGAAACGCTTCCTTCTGCCTGTTACATACTTTCCGACGAATGTAGTATACGCTTTTACTCTACGAGTTACGGGCACTACTATTAGTAGTGCTTGACTATTAGATATCCGATACTCAGCTTAAAAGAGCGCGAGAAAGATGGAATTATGCTTAAAGCAACTCTGCTTTTTTTACTAACACACATACCTTCTTCTTCTATAGCGTCACTTGACCTACAGCGCCAACTATCCTTTAGCGCCCCTAGCGGCCTGGTGACGTATTAGTGAAAAACGCTTTGCTGCATGTGGTGTGAAATCTCGATTGAATTGCAAAATATTGATTTTTAATGACTGGTCCGATTTCAATAATTTTTGCCATGAAGAAAGGTATTTGTAATAACTAACATTTAAATTTGTACAAAATATAAAAAACAAGGAAGAACGCTATAGTCGAGTACCTCGACTATCAGATACCCGATACTCAGCTAAATGGAGATATGCAAGCAGCAAAGCGAGATTAAAATGCGCCACCTACCGGCGGTATACAGATTTAAGCGTTATGGGCGTTAGAGTGGGCGTGGCAAATTTTTTTTGGACCAATCGATAGGTATTGTTGAGACCAATACATTTCAGTTAAAATTTTTTATCTACCATAAAAATTGCGGGCATCACAGGTTTTCGCTGTTTGTGGGCGTGGCATGTTCGCGTAACAAACTTGCGCTGCGTATAAGGCTACGGAATCTAAATCTGAAATCCCAATTCTCTACCTTTGATAATTTCCGAGATATCCACGTTCATATGTACGATTTTTTGAAGTTTGTGGGCGGTTAATGGGCGTTAGGGTGGGCGTGGCAAACTTTTTTTTGGGTCAATCGATAGGTATTGATGAGAAAAATAAATTTCAGTTAAAATTTTTATTCAAGCATAAAAACTATAGGAGCCACAGTTTTGGGCGGTTTGTGGGCGTTAGAGTGACCGTGGCGCCCTGCTGAAACAAACTTGCGCTGTGCAGGAAGCCCAGGAATCTGCGTGCCTAATCCCACTATTGTAACTCTCATAGTTTCCGAGATCTCAGCGTTCATACGGACAGACGGACAGACGGACAGACGGACATGGCTAGATCGACTCGGCTAGTGATCCTGATCAAGAATATATATACTTTATGGGGTCGGAAACGCTTCCTTCTGCCTGTTACATACTTTCCGACGAATCTAGTATTCCCTTTTACTCTACGAGTAACGGGTATAAATATGATGACGGTTTAAAGTTTTATAGTTGTTTGTGGGCGTTAGAGTGGGTGTAGCACTCGGCTGAAACAAACTTGCGCTGCGCAGGAAGCCCAAGAATCTGCGGCCAGTCCCAACACTCTAGCTTTTGTAGTTTCCGAGATCACAGCGTTCATACGGACAGACGGGCGGGCAGGCAGACGGACATACGGACATGGCTAGATCGAATCGGGTAGTGATCCTGATCAAGAATATTGTTTGTGCCTAACCGAAGTAGACACTTCCGGGTCACACCGTGGGACAAGGGGGTAATGAGCACTTGTCGCTGGCACGGGGACGCTTTGATGGCAGGACGATCGCGTCGCGGCAATGGTAACGATGGTTACTGGGATGCCGGACCACAGGCGATGCTGGAGCTGCGCTGAGGGTGAGCTAACGTGGTTAGCTGCTAGTTGAGATAGTGTATTACGAGCCCTATTCCCAGATGTAGGAAGTAGAACCGCGGAGTTAAGAGGTGTGTTGATAACTGTTTTATTCTTCATTTGGAACATGTTTATATACTACTTGGAACACGGAAGTTTAGTGTAATGATTAGTGAAGTGCGCTATATTCTAAAGTAGGTAGGTAGGTCAGGGAGTTTTGATTATGGTAGCAGTTTGTGTAGTTGGCTCGGCAGAATGTGCTGACTGCATTGGCCGGTCAGTGTGCCGTTGAGTCGGTGAGACGGTGAGTTAGTGAGACATATAATATGCTGATCAGCCATTCTCATATGCAGTGGGTGCTACTGAGCGCCTGGTACTGTTCCCAACTTGGCTACTGCTTGATTTGTTGGGTGTGGTCATGTTGAGTACCTTTGGGTACGAACAAATATATATTTTGTATGGGGTCGGTAACGCTTTCTTCTACCGGTTACATACTTTCCGGGCAATCTACTATACCCCTTTATTCTACGAGTAACGGCTATAATAATTGGTTTTGAAGTTATCGGCTGTAGAAATGAAAAAATAGCGATATGTTACCAAATACTGAAAAAAATTAAGTCTTCATACCTTACAAAATGTGTGTCACGAAACCATACAATGTACTGTTGGAAATATGATGCCACCACTTTTAAAAGGCGCAAAAAAAACACAAACTACCGAGAACTGTTGCTAAAGATCATGTTAATACTTGTATATGTATTTACCTGACTTGCTTTTTCTCAAATCTTTACTCTGGCTCTGCTGAAACACTAATAAATTGAAAATGTTTTTAATTTTGCTCCACCTGTACAGTCAAAATTATCTCATTTACAAATTAAGCGGATTCTTAATAATATTAATGAAAATACATTGTCGGCACGATATGAAAAATGGGCTACAATTATTTGGAATTTTTGACGTGTCGTCACATGTGAAATTTGACGAGTTAGTCCCTTTACCCTAATCGTCATGCATGACCTAAGCTTTTTGTGGAAATATCACATTATTAAAAGCAAAAACAGTATATACATATGTATATTGAATATCGATAGTTTTTGGTATTTCTGGATAGTGCGGCATTACTATTTCTTTTATGTAATTCTTCCTCTTTCTACTTGGTTCCTCGAGTAATATACACGTGTGTCTGCTTACTGCTAAAAAATCCGCAACAAAGTGGTTTTATTTGTTTTTACTGAAAACTACTGGAGATATACAAAGGAGAAATATCTGTGTTCCACTGTGTAAAGGCTCTGCGGATTGACCTGATGGTTACATCGATTTTATATACTTTTCTTCATCATTTTTCTGGGTGTACCTAAAGTGTAAGGCTATTGGTAAATTTTTTTAGGTAACGATTACCTTAAATGAATACAAAAATGCATTTTAGGATATGTATTGTATGGCCTTGGATCAATATTTTGTTATGATTCCTTTTGTTATGATTACTTTTGCTTTTTGAGTGATCCATAAATGGAAGAAAGTCGCTACACTGCAGTTTCACCTATGGGGCGTCATCAACGTTAAATAAATTTATGTTATATTAAAAAAAAAAGTCCCCCAAGGCAGGGGAAATTGATATCTATAAAGCCGGAAAGCAACCATCACCTTGTTTTTTAGCTCTCTGCTTCCACCTTAACAGCATTCGGTTACCGTTTCCAACTTTCCAATTCAAAACTGAAATGGTACATATGTGTCCTTAGAACCACCCTGTAGTTCTAGGATTTAGCACTGGCGCCAAGTCATCACGCATTCGACTGCGATGCAGAGCCGAACGCATCGGCGGCAAGGCGCCGAAGAAGAAAGTATTCCTAATTTTTAAGTATCGAATGACATACAAATTTTTAGTCGACTAATTAATTTATTACATTATTTTAATGTTATGTAATGGTTTACCAAAAATTACAATATGGGGAGTTCTTTGAGAATAATAGTAGACTAGATTTTTATGCCAATAATTACTTTAAAATAAGTCCATAAGTGCTGGAACTCAGTTCTAGAAAATTTAAAAAATTGAATTCGATTGTGCCCCCTGAAGCAGTCTTTGGTTTTGCCGCGGTGACTTTATGTGGTACTGTACGAGGGTGGTCTGATAAGTACTTGGGCTCCAAAAGAAAAACGAAAATTTTGGAAAAGTGGCGATTTGTTTCTCAACATAATCTGCTTTTAGCTCGATACACTTGACCCAGCGATCTTCTAACTTCTTTAACCCGTCTGAAAAATACGTTTTTCGAGGTCTGCAAAATAGGCCTCTGAGGCGGCGACGACCTTCTCATTCGACGCAAATTTCTGACCAGCGAGTGACTTTTTCAAGTTTGGAAACAAAACAGAAGTCACACGGGGCCAAATCTGGAGAATATGGTGGATGGGGTAGCAGTTCGTAGCCCAATTCGACCAATTTGGCCTTGGCGAGGGAGGAAGTGTGTGTTGGTGCGTTGTCATGATGGAAGATCACTTTTTTCTTCGCCAAATGAGGCCGTATTTTCTGCAATTCGGCGGCGAATCGGCCCAATAATTCGGCATAGTACAGCCCTGTGACCGTTTTGACCTTCTTCAGGTAGTCCATGTAGATCACATCTTGTGAGTCCCAAAAAACGGTGGCCATCACCTTTCCGGCTGATGGGACAGCCTTCTTCGGAGCATGTTCACCGGGTGAAGTCCACTGTTTCGACTGTTCCTTGGTC
This sequence comes from Drosophila suzukii, assembly GCF_043229965.1. Taxonomy (NCBI): domain Eukaryota; kingdom Metazoa; phylum Arthropoda; class Insecta; order Diptera; family Drosophilidae; genus Drosophila; species Drosophila suzukii. Next base: position 26,255,723 of record NC_092082.1, on the reverse strand, counting down.
TCTGGTGTGTACCAGCGGATCCATGTTTCGTCGACGGTCACTAAACAACTCAGAAACTCCTTCGGATTGCGCTTAATCAGCGTCAAACACTGCTTTGAAGTGGTCTCACGGTTGCGTTTGTTGTCCGGAGTGGGCAAACGCGGCACCCATCGCGCCGACAACTTTCTCATGCCCAAAATTTCATGCAGGATATGACCCACGCGGTCTTTTCACATGCCTACTGTCTCAGCTATCTCGCGTATCTTCATTCGGCGGTCTGCCAATACGAGATCGTGGATTTTTGTCACGTTATCCTCCGTGGTAGCCTGGACGTCGCTCATCAAAAACCGACGTGCGACCACGTTGAAACTCGTTAAACCAATTTTTTACGGTCGCCATCGAAGGACAAGAGTCGAATCATCGACCGATATGGCTCTTTCTCCATTTTTCAAAAATCCGCGGACACGTCCCATTCCACACGCAGTCAAAACAAAACTACGAATCCGATTCGGCTGAAATTTCGACAGTAGCCGTCTACGAGAATGTACTACACGATAGTACATTTCTCTTGCGATAGTGACGCCATCGGGCGGTGAGGCTATGTACTTATCGGACTGCCCTTGTAGACCAAAGGGTAGCAGATCAAACTCTTGTACGAAAGATCGGGGATTGATTCCTACCGGGGACAATATAAAAATGATTGTTTTTCAAAAGGATAAGGACAAGCCTATGCTAAGACCATCTCCACTATTCAAACAAAAAAATCATCGCTTATTATGCGCTCGGTGATGATCTTTTTGCAGTAATTAAGTGCCTAAAAACGATGAATTGTACTACAGCACATACTGTCTTTTCCATGCCGCAGCTTATTTCGTCCAGTAAATTCTACTTAACCTTTTATTTGTAGTTAACAGCTAATATTTTGTATGCCCTTGTATGCCCAGGACAGTTTTGAGACGTTTTCTCATTCACTAGAACTTTTTGCCATTCTTCCATAAGAAGATCGATTTTGTTCTTCCTTCTTCTTATAGCGATTTCCCATAAATTTTCGATCACATTCAAATCTGAAGACTTTACTGGCGTTATGAAGACATGAGGGCACTTCCAGACAAACCAAGCCTTCGCTATTCCTGCTGAATGCTTCGGATCGTGGTTCTGGTAAAATCGAAAACGATCTCGTACGCCCAGTTTTTCAGCAGTTTGCAGTAGGTTATCCTTTAAAATGTTGAGGTACATTTTGGCATCTATGATGCCATCAATGAAAATGAGGTTGCCCACGCCAGAGGCTGCCATACAGGCCCAAACAATGACGTCACCCCCGCCATGTTTGACCGTAGGTTTCAGATGCTTATTCTCCAACTCTGTATTTGGTCGCCGCCACACAAATTGTCATCCATCTGAACCAAAAATGTTTAATTTTGACTCGACAGCAAAGATAACGTCATCCCAGAACGAAATCGGTAAAAGTATGTGCTGCTTTGTCAATTTAGCCGAGCAGCAGTATTTTTCTTACTGATAAATGACTTCATCCGTGATACTTGACCATTGAATTTATGTTATTATCGTGCAGCACACGACGCACCGCATCAGGACTACACTTCTTGCCCATTTCGTCCTCGACCTCTGCAGCTATTTTTGGAGCCGATAGCTCGGGGTTTTCCTTATTTTACCGGACAATACAGCGCTCTTCATGATCGTTGAAAATATTATTAGGAGCTTTTCGACGTTTATCTTCAATGCGGTTCTCTCGGACAAATCGTTGTATGATGTGTTGTACTGTACTGGGGCTTAGGGATGTCATTTCTGCAGAGCCCCGTTGACTTTTTCCACTTTTAAAATGCTTAGGCACAAGTTCTCGCTGGTTCAATGACTTAATGTTGCCTTTAAACAAACTGCACGAAATAAGCTGCGGCATGGAAAAAACTGTAAATTTTGTTTTTATTAAATAATTTGTTTGTTTTTATGATTAAGAAAATCATTTTCGTTCAATAAACATGTTAATATTCCCTATTAAAATACTGCATTTAAATTTTTCTGTTATCTTTCTTAGTTTTTTAGGTAACTGCACGAAATAAGCTGCGAGCCACTGTATGTGAGTCCGAGTGGTCATGGTGCTCATTTTACCCGCATAATTTCCGTTTTGGTCAATGAACATTGAAATGTCGAAAATTGAAAAGCTAGATAGGTTGTTACCCCTCTAATGCCGCGTTAAGCGTCAAATGTCTATCAAAACCGCACATGAACTAGTACAAACTTAAATTTGGGGGCATTGCACGTTCAAGTGCTGACGTTTAAGTGGTAGCCTATGTTAAGCATTCTTCGGGTTGTAAAATATTGAATTTGTAAACAAGTTAAATATTAAAATCGCAGTCAGGTTTTATAAGTTTTTTTTTCTCGCATTTAATTTGCCTTTAACTGTAAGGACTGTCGGATCAATAAGTACATGCCTAAAAAAGCATTATCTATTCAAATTGCAGTCAATGAAGTGTACTTTTAACGCGGCTGGGGGTTAGCTTTGGTGTTTCAAGAGGTGAAATCGCATGTTAATGTAGCTACTCCATGTTCGTCCGCCTCCTTCTACTGCCGCAACCATACCACTTACTTCAGGCGTTTTCTGACATGCCAAAAGCTTAAACTGTTTAAGCAAGTTTTCCTATCGATTTTTATTCCGGATTTATGTTGGTCTTGTTGTTGTCTCTTTTTCTGGGTGTTGTTTTTGGGCTTTTTGGTCAGAAGTTAATTGAACAGCAAGCGCCCATAAAATTTATACTGTGAAATAGCAATGTGTTTTGAAACGTTTTGATTCTGGGTAAAGGTGGAAAGGGTCAATATCGGAGTCTTCTGGCCCGTTTCTGTAATGAATTGTTTTTTAGCATAAAATCGATTGAGCTGCTTTGAAGTTTCGGTGTTGAAAATAAGTCTGGATCGGCAAAAACCTGTTTATGCGGCAATGCGATTATTTTACGGCTTTGAAAGAGACAATTATATATCACCTTTACTGAAATTTGTTTGGTTAAGAAGGCATGGTCACTTTAGCATTTGAACGTTAATTTTAGACTGTATACCTCAAATAACTTAAACTCGCTGATGTTAGTGCTCAAAGCTTCTAAAATTATCTTCTAATGATCTTCGGCAGTAATTTCGTTGCAAGCCCATCGAGTTTTGTCTCAGAATGCTAACATATAGTTATACCCGTTATTCGTAGAGTAAAAGGGTGTACTGGATTCGTTGGAAATTCACTCCCCAAAAGTCTTATTTTAATTGCAGGCAGTATATAAGTCGGAACGACTCGGATCGGAGAACTAAATTCCATTGCTCCCATAGCAATGGTAAAAAAAAATTGATTTTTTAATTTAATAAGATTATAACTTTGGTGGTTCTTGACTTATTAACTTCCTCTCTTGGGTATATCATTCTTTTATTATTTCAGAATTTCAAATAAAATTTAAATCAAATTGGACGACTACATCATTAGCTGTCATGAGCTTAGTACTCAGATCGGCTAAAAATTTCATTAGTCGAAAATTCTTATTCTTTGTAGTGTGACCGAAGAATTTCGAAGTTCAAGAAGTTCACCCGCAGTGCATGTGGCATGGTCTTCCTGTCAATCAGCTGGGTTTGTTATGTGACGATTTAAACAAGAATGGAAGTCAACTTCGGCAAGACGAAGTTTTTACACCCTTAAAGCTATAATTATTCAATTTAGTTCGAATTTCTTAAAAATACAAGAATTGATTTTCCCAATAGTAAAAGAACAAAAAACACCGAAAACACCAATTTTCCGATCGTTCCTAGGGCAGCTATATGATATAGTCGTCCGATTTTGATCAAATGAAATTCGAAATTCAAGTCCCACAATAACGAACAACAGCTTGGATTAGGCGTCCTTTTTTTATATGCACTGACCTCCTACAGGCGTTTTTTGGGTTATCCTTTAATTTTTTATATTTTGTTTCCACAACGCTTCTGCACGAACACACCGAAAGTTCACATTTTTTATTCTTTGAGCTGCGACTAACGGCGTTCATCGGAATTCACTGACGAAATCTAGTATTTCCTTAAATTATTTAAGTATAGCTCTAAAAAACAGACCCAACGAAAAGCGTTGAGCCTGTTTGCCTCTCGCTCTCTCCTATGGTTAGCTCGCGGTTTTCGTCGATGTGAGTACTAGGCTATAGGAACGATCGGATAATTAATGTCAAAGTAATACATAGACCGTTATATTTCGTTTTCGGTAAACATACACGGTTGTAAATTGAAATGGAACATTATCTTAAAATTATTGTAATTAGTTTATAGTTTTCTAAAAATCGGAAAGCTCTGTACATACAATGCTCCCGCGGGAACCACCTGCAATGGTAAACAAACTGACAATAGATTACACGAAAAATAAAAAAAATTTCCATTGTAGTTTTATTGTTTAGGAGCGGTTTTGGATTAAAAAAATTATGAAAAACTTGGGAATTTCAACTTTGACATAAAATTCCGAAGACATGGGCCATGGTTCAAGATGGGGATTATTATACCAGGTACTTGTTGAGTAGAAGGGTATACTAGATTCGTCGAAAAGTATGTAACAGGCAGAAGGAAGCGTTTCCGACCCCATATTTACGCCCACAAGGTGTCCAACCTGTGTCGCCCATATTTTTCATGCTAGAAATAAATTTTAACTGAAATGTATAAGTCTCGTCAATACCTATCGATTGACCCAAAAAAAAGTTTGCCACGCCCACAAACCGCCCAAAACTGTGGCGCCCACAGTTTTCAAGCTATAAATTTGTATGGGACCTTTACTCATGAGAATCCAGTAATCATGGAAAACTAGAAATGGTTCACGAAAGTTTTTGGGTGTGTGCCTGTGCTATCATAGTAGCCAGCACATTTGAATTACAAAACTTGAAATCCTTGTATACCCATTAATCGTAGAGTAAAAGGGTATATAAGATTCGTCAAAAAGTAGGTAACAGGTAGATGGAAGCGTTTCAGCAGTTTGCCACGCCCACTCTAACACCCACGAACGCTAGCTACTGTATTTCGCCCATATTTGTTCTGATTACACTGGCCTTTTTTAAAAACGACACAATAAGGATGATGGTAAGTCCTGGTAAAGATGAACCATAAATCACAAAAAAGAAGACTAAAAAATATATTAAAATGTTTTTTTTTTATTTTTTTAAAACATTATTTTGGTATCTTCATGTTTTAAGTTAAACTTTTAATTGCGCCCAAAAAAATTACGGGATACATGTGTTGGTTTAAAATTTCCCCTTTAATTTTGCCGAATAAATATATAGGCTACATTGAGTATATTGTGAGAAACAACTCTGCCAACTTTAAAACTGTTTATTTTTTTATCAATTTAGTGACTTAAAGTGTCTGTTTGAAAAGAACTCAGACATATACGAATTTAAAGTTACCGTCTAAACGAACCAAACAAGACATATTTGGACCATTTCCGCGCTAAAATATATTTAATATTATTTAGAATAGACCAGGAGCTACCATAATTCTTCCTGGGCCATTTGGGCTGTAAACTAGTGTTCTCAATACTTATCTACATACCAAACATTTTTTAAATAGGACTATTCAATAAAATGTTATAAGCAAATAAAAATGTGCCATCTCAAAGACAGTCGATTTTCTGCATGCATATCTCAATCTCCTTTGCTATACCTTTACCTACTACCTTTACCTTTGAAAGAGACAACATTTTTAAATGTTGGTAAAATTCATGTTGGAATCCATCTTAAAACAAGAAAGGAAGTTAGCTTCGGCAAGCAGAAGCTTGTATACCCTTGCAGTTATATTTATTAAATTTAAAAATATAAAAAATGGTATTCCCACCAATTTTTCGATCGTTCTTATGGCAGCTATATGATATAGTCGTCCGATTATGATAAAATTAAATTCGGAATTGTTATTCCAAGCTTAGGAGGTTAAATGTTAAAAAACACCGAAGCTATAATTTTTTTCATATTTTCCCACCAATTTTCCGATTGTTCCTATGGCAGCTATATGATATAGTCGTCCGATTTTGATAAAATTAAATTCGAAATTCAGAACTAGTTAAAAAGTGTTATTTCCAAGCGTAAAAGGTTATATGTTAAAAAACACCGAAGCTATAATTTGTTTCATATTATTTTCCCACCAATTTTCCGATCGTTCCCATGGCAGCTATATGATATAGTCGTCCGATTTTGATAAAATTTAATTCAAAATTCAAAACGAATTAAAAATTGTTATATCCAAGCTTAGGAGGTTATATGTTAAAAAACCCCAAAGATATAATGTTTTTTCCGATTATTCCTATGGGAGCTATTAGATATAGTTGTCCGATCCGGCTGTTTTCGACTTATATACTACCTGCAAAAGATATAAGACTTTTGGAAAGTTTCAGCCCGATTGCTTTAAAACTGAGAGACTAGTTTTGCGTAGAAACGGACGAACAGACGGACATGGCTTAATCGACTCATCTAGTCATGCTGATGAAGAATATATAAAGTTATGAGGTCGGAAACGTCTCCTTCACTGCGTTGCAAACTTGATGTGCAAAATGTTAAAATTTATGTCGTATGAGGTATTTTTGTTAAAGGTTTAGAACCAAGTCGCACGGCTTAACCTTTAAATTACAAACTTATTGTTTTCGAATTTATATATGAATTAATATATTGATACTCAAAACTTACTGAAAATGTCTACCTTGTATACACCCTTAAAGAGTCCAAGCAAAAGGGGGACAACCAAAACAAAAACAAGGAAGAACGCTATAGTCGAGTACCTCGACTATCAGATACCCGTTACTCAGCTATATGGAGATATGCAAGCAGCAAAGCGAGATTAAAATGCGCCACCTACCGGCGGTATACAGATTTAAGCGTTATGGGCGTTAGAGTGGGCGTGGCAAATTTTTTTTGGATCAATCGATAGGTATCGACGAGACCAATACATTTCAGTTAAAATTTTTTATCTAGCATGAAAATTGTGGGCGTCACAGGGTTTTGCGGTTTGTGGGCGTTAAAGTGGGCGTGGCAAACTTTTTTTTAGGTCAATCGATAGGTATTGATGAGAACATTACATTTCAGTTAAAATTTTCTATCTAGCATCAAACCTGTAGGAGCCACAGTTTTGGGCGGTTTGTGGGCGTTAGAGTGGGCGTGGCAGTCTACTGAAACAAACTTGCGCTGCGTAGGAAGCTCAGGAATCTGCACGCCAAATCTCAATAGTCTAGCTCCCATAGTTTCCGAGATCTCAGCGTTCATCCGGACAGACGGACAGACGGACAGACGGACATGGCTAGATCGACTCGGCTAGTGATCCTGATCAAGAATATATATACTTTGTGGGGTCGGAAACGCTTCCTTCTGCCTGTTACATACTTTCCGACGAATCTAGTATACCCTTTTACTCTACGAGTAACGGGTATAATAACGAAAGCGATAATACCAGGGCAAAATATAAAAAGACAAGAGCTGGACAAATTACTGTCTAATTCTTAGGCTCTGACTCTTCCAACACAAACCCTACTTTATATCGTTTTTTTATTCTTTTCCGCTATGCGTGCCAAACGCCATCAATCGATTTGCATGTACAAAAATGTGAAAAATTACAATGCATAAAAAAAGAAACAAGAGAAAACGCTATACTCTAGTGCCACGACTATCAGATACCCGTTACTGAGCTATGGGGAGTGCGATAGAGATGGAGATATGTATGCATCAAACCGGCTGTTTCCGAGACTGCACACTTTATTTCCTATTTTATTAAATGGTCCGATTTGAATAATTTAATAATAACAAAATTAACCTTTATTGATTTACGTCGATGGCTGCTAGATATACGTCCCTAGTTCGGTGTCAATGTGATTGTATTGAGTGTCAAAATATCTCTGATACGAAATTCATCAAATTGACCCTAATATAAGATAACTTTAGCACTTGGTAAAAGTTATCTACGAAAAACTTTTAAGACACAAAATGATGATTTTTTGCACGGGCATGAGGGTTAGTGGTTCACGTCCCGCCCGAGAAAAATTTATTTTTATACCCGTTACTCGTAGAGTAATGGATATACTAGATTCGTCTGAAAGTATGTCAAAAAATCGTAAATATGAACGTCGATATCTTGGAAACTATAAAAGATGGGGATCTCACATTTAGACTCCGTAGCCTTGACCGCAGCGCAAGTTTGTTACGTGAATATGCTATGCCTACTCTTACGCCCACTAACCGCCCAAGCCTGTGGCGCCCACAATTTTCATGCTACATAAAAAATTTAAGCTGAAATGAATTGGTCTAGTCAATACCTATCGATTCACCAAAAAAAATTTGCCACGCCCACTCTAACGCCCATACCGCTTAAATCTGTCTACCGCCGGTAGGTGGCGCATTTCAATCTCGCTTTGCTGCTTGCATATCTCCATTTCCCTTTGGTCCCTGACTTAGCTGAGTAACGGGTATCTGATAGTCGAAGTACTCGACTATAGCGTTCTTCCTTGTTTTTATTTGAAATCTTTTTAAATGCAACTTTGTTATTACAATTTATACGGAAATGTTACATATTATTCTTAAAAATGGTATAGCGTACTCTGCATCGGCGCGTAATTAAACTAGGGACCTCTCGCATCAGAGACAAACACCTTATTTAGTTAAAAATCCATGATAGCCTGTACTAAGGCACAATTTGAAACTCAAACAATCGCGAAAGCTTTTATTGGTAGATCAAATTGATACTGTAGATAATGTAGAATATTAAGCATCAACTTGGTCAAAAAAATTTGATCCTAGGTGCAGTGTCAATTTCACCCACACTTATTAAATTGACACTCAACGATTTTTTTTGTGTAAACTATTTTGTTGACCGCAGCTTTGTGTCTATGACTACGTCTTCTTAGTTCGAAATTATTTTGAGTACGGGGCTCGGAAGGTTAAGAGTGGCAGTTTTCAAATGCTTTGACAAACTAACAAACCAAAAATCCGTTCGTCTGTTATTGCGGTTCAAATATAGTAAAAAAAACTTTTTCCGACATTGACCCCTACTTTTTCAGAATCCTTGCGTCTTGGAACTTTATGGTGAATACAGTTCAAAATGGCGATTCGAAGCGAATACGATTTTGTGGGAGCCATCTAGGTAAATTTTTAAAGTTACATAGTGTATTCAGAACAAAGTCCCATCTACACTTTTACAAAATATTAAGAAATGTGAGCTCTAGACAGGTTTTAGCGTTATGGGCGCTTGTCGGCGTGCCGCCCTGCTGAAATGAAGATGAATCTGCATGCCAACTTCAGACTTTCTAGCTTTTAGAGTTTCCGAGATCCTAGCGTTCATACGGACGGACGGACACGGCTAGTCCATCCTAATACATATACTTTAAAGGGTCGATAACGCTTCCTTGTACCTGTTACATACTTTCCGACGAATCTACTCTACGAGTAAAGGGTATAATAAGACGGAGTGTGAAGTAACTTTTGTATTTGTAACAATTGTTGGTAGTTATGCGAAGCAGGATTCCGTTTCCCCTGCGTTTGCTGCCGCTATAATTGTTATTGATTGTTTTTAGAATTTTTTGCTGCGCTAAGCCAACACGAAACAGGCTTATTGAGTCCTGTTTCCTGCCCCTGTTATTACCTATTAGTCAATACTTTTGACATGCAAAAAAAAAACAGTTAATGTAAAAACAACATGTATTTCCACGCAATCAAAAGTACAACACCATCTAAAGATGGTCAATGGAAAATAAAAATCCATCGTCCAAAAGATTAATCATTTTCAATTGTTTGAATAATTGTTATCGTCGCCACGGGACTACGCCAAAAATTCCATTAGTCCAACCCAAATAGCGTGCTTTAATTTAGCTTTTAACCATTTTAATATTAATGGAAAATCATGTTGACCGCAAGTTTATACCCGTTAATCGCAAAGTAAAAGGGTATACTAGATTCGTTGAAAAGTAGAAGTAGCAGTAGCAGTAGAAGCGCTTCCGACCGTGTAAAGTATACATATATATTCTTGATTAGGATCACTAACCGAGACATATCCGTCTGTCCGAAAAATATGCGTGGAATTTAAATTAAAAATTGTTTTTCAATTCAAAACTTCTGAACTGAGTTCAAGTTTTTGAATTAATTCAATTTATAAACGCGAATCTAAAATGTTTACTAGTTCTGAGTGTGTATTTCCGCGCCCTACCATTGTTTTTAAGCAATTTAAAGTTTACATTCACATAATCGGAATTAGATAATTGAAATTGGAGTTGAGTTTATTGGACAGAGAGAGGGGGAGACAAGAAGGACAAATTGTTTAAGCTGTTAAATATTCAATAGAATAAGTTAGCGGCGCACTCTACTCTCTTAGCGTTTCTAGTATGAAAACTGTGGGCGCCACAGTTGGGCGAATTGTGGGAGTTATAGTGGGCGTGGCACACTGCCGAAACAAACTTGCGCTGCGCAAGAAGCTTTCGAATCTACATGCCAAATTCCAAATTTTAACCTTTTTTAGTTTCCGAGATCACACCGTTCATACGGACAGACGGACATGGCTAGATCGACTCGTCTAGTGATGCTGATCAAGAATATATATACTTTATGGGGTCGGGAACGTCTCATAATCATAATACTCTCTGCAAGGGTATAAAAACGAGCTTTGGTTTACTTTAGGTATCATATGAATTTTTTCAAGCCCTATAACTGTTTCACTTTTGCTAGCTTCACTCAAGGTAAATTTGCATAAATGTTAATATTAAATCAGATAAAGAGCCCCTTTTTACTTTCAGTGAATAAGCCCCTTTTCTTTTTCTAAAGCCTACTACTTGAAATCACACACACAATTGAATCAAACAAAAACTTCTTTAACGAGGAAGTGACGATCGCACTTTCAACTTACAACAGTTCTAAAATGATTTCATTCTGCCCGCCTCAGCAATATATTAAAGCTTCTCGCACTTAAAGGTATTCCCTATTGCAGCGTGCCGAACGAAAACATTTTAGAAAGTGTATTTATTTAGTCGTATCAGTTTTCGACACAAAGTTTTATATCAGAACTGTTGTAAATTGAAGGTGCTATCGTCACGACACCTTAGCTCGTTAAGAGGTGTTTTTGTTTGATATCAGAAGTTTTTGTTAAAAACATCAATTATAAAATGGGAGTTATAATACTCACTCTTATGAGCCATTATAATATCATTAATATCAATTAATATATTTCCGTTGGCAAGGTCTTATTTAGGTTAAATAAAAAATGCGTATTTAGACATCGAAATTTCAAGGTAAAACATTTTTTAGTTTTAGTAATTAATTTTAAAAAAAAATTTAGTCTTTAATTTTTGATGACACACTTCTAAACGTTTTCCTTTTACTTAAAAATAATCTAATAATAATTTTATCTCATCAAATTAGTGTTGCATAGTTTTGGGCATTCAAGGTAAGCAAGAAATGTTTTTCATACTGAACGGATTGCACTTTTTATCGATAAATATCTTCGAAACAGTAATTTTATGTCGAAAACTGTTATATATCAAAAGTTAAGGTATCTTAAGGTATTGTGAGAAAATAGCAAAAAAGCTGTTAAAAAAAAAAAGTTAACGCAATAACTTTAAATCTATTGTTTTAAGACAATTTAGGCAGAGGTAGCGTGATTACCTTTTCAGTGACATATTGCATGAAATTTAAAATTTGGCTGTTGTTTTTTTGCGAGGTTTTCCGAAATTCGTAGAATAAAAGTTTTCTTCTTAATACAGCTAAAAAGTCCCGAAGACCGTAAAACCAAAAAGGGATTCATGCAAACCCACAAACTAAGGGACAAACATTTTCATTTTGGGCATCGCATTTAAACATATCAGGTGTCATTCGACCCGTATTCTCAGTCAAAATAAAACTAGGTCAACAACCGGGGGCTTTATCACCACCGGGGCCAACAGCTCCAATGTTCAAAATTTTACCTTTTACACTTTTGTCCGAAACTAAGATTACTTTATTGTCCATAAGTTGTGATCGACTTAAGATATGATGAGACCTTAAATGCATCTGTAGAAGGGCAACTAAGCAAGTTTTTGGTATGCATATCAACAAAATTGAATACACACGCTCGAAGACATCTTTAATCAAAAGATTAAATGTTCTTTTTTCAACCCGCGATTTCACAAATCAAATCAAAATTAGAAATCAAAAACGAAGTGTGGAGATAAGCTTATATACGTCTATATTAACATAATTTAATGTCCCTAGGCCTGCGCCAAAAACACTGTGGGTGTGGCAAACTTTTTTTTTGATCAATCGATAGGTATTGACGAGACCAATACATTTCAGTTAAAATTTTGTATCTAGCATGAAAATTGTGGGCGTCACAGGCTTGGGCGGTTTGTGGGCGTTAAATGGGGCGTGGTAAACTTTTTTTGGGTCAACTGATAGGTATTGATGAGAACAATACATTTCAGTTAACATTTGTATTCTAGCCTCAAAACTGTAGGAGCCACTGTTTTGGGCGGTTTGTGGGCGTTAGAGTGGGCGTGGCACTTTGCTGAAACAAACTTGCGCTGCGTAAGAAGCTCAGCAATCTGCACGCCAAATCTTAATAGCCTAGCTCTTATAGTTTCCGAGATCTCAGCGTTCATCCGGACGGAGAGAGAGACGGACAGACGGACATGGCTATATCGACTCGGCTAGTGATCCTGATCAAGAATATATATACTTTATGATGTCGGAAACGCTTCCTTCTGCCTGTTACATACTTTCCGACAAATCTAGTATACCATTTTACTCTACGAGTAACGGGTATAAAAACAGATATAAAACTTTGTGACGAAAACTTTAGCTTTCACACTTTCGCCGCTCTTTATCCTAAACCAATTAAGATTTCTTAGTATGCAATCTCTATACCCGTTACCCGTTTAATAGGTATTGACGAAACTAATGCATTTCAGTTAAAATTTTTTACCTAGCATGAAATTTGTGGGCGCCACAGGTAAGAAAAGAATATATTTGATCAGCCTCAACAGTGCCTATTAGTTATAAACCCTAAAACCAACTCGCAGACCCTATAACAAGTTTTTTTCAAAAAATTTAGTTTGTTATACCTTAAATTCCTCAATGCACATGAGAGTAGGACTTGTTTCAGTTATTAGTCCTACAGTGTTTAACATCCTTTTTGCTAATCCCAATGAGCGGCTTCAAAGGCGCGACTTTACATTTGGCTGCTACTCATATAGTTTTGATGTCGTCTCCTCGCTTCATACGGAGGTAGGAAATGGCCGTGTAGGCGGCTTCACTTGCATCTACAAATGTATGCAAGTCAATTCGATGTGCATTTTGCAGCAAAAGTAACGAAGAAATTTCAATTGTCCAGGGTGTAGCGTACCGTTTTCCATTGGGTTCAATAGGCGAGTATTGTATGTGGCCCATGTTATATTCCAGTACGCCACATTCTTTGAAGTAGCATTTTGATACCAATGGTGTAGCATGATAACAGGCCCAGGGGATCGAACACGGACATCCGTACTTGTAAGGCTTTGCGTTCGGTGTTCAAGAAACTGCAATGATTCGCCAAATATTTCCGTCAACTAGCGTGACAAATGAGCCTTGAAAAAATTATTGTTCTTCACGGCTGCTATCCTTATGGTTTTTACTAAAGAGTTCTGCTATCCATAGTTACGCAAGCATTGCTTACTGCCATGGCAAAATCATTGAGAGATTACAATCTGTCCTCGTGTACATTGAACTTTCTGAATTGTTCTGGGCGTCCAAGGAAGGTCTTCAGGGTGTTGATTTCTTCTGGAACTAGCTCTGGAAGTACCAACTTATCACGCACCAATTCATAGGCTTTTCCTATGAGGCACTTCAACGAGCCGAAGCACGTTTTCTGCGTTTGAGAAGTCGGCTAGTGCGCAGCTGTTCTCGTACATGCTGGAAAAGAGATTCAAGTCCTCTTCGTTGTCATTAAAGGTGGGTAGACTCGGAGATATCACTTGTCTTGCGGTTAGTTGAGACGCAGTTGGTCCAATTGATATTGGTGGAAGTGGCAAAGCGTTTGCTCCCTGTGTCTGGTAGAGCAATGAGGGTATCTCTGGTCAGCCTTACTTTTCTCTAACAGCATATGTGCATAGATATGGTGTGTTTGTATTCGTGGGATTCAAGTTCAGGCTTGCAAAGGTTTGCGATTTCGAGACATCTGCATTGACTTGATTAGATTGTATGTCCAATCCAGTTGGGAAATAGCGCTGTTCACTCCAACACATACAAAGTAGTACCACACTTTGCATTTATCGTACTGCACTCAATTTTGTATTCCATCAGAGACACAAATCTTTTTGCAAATTCCACAGACGGTAGTTCCTTGTTCCAGGGTCATTTTGCTGGTTTAGTTAAATTTTCAGGTAATTTAATTTTCACACACATGACTTTTACACTTGTATGCGTGAGTCCCGTGATAATTATATTATGCACACAATCGTCAAGAAGGGCGAGGGCTTGTCTGTCCGTCCGTATGAACGCTGGGATCTCGGAAATAATAGCTTGCAGTTTGGGATTTGGCATGTAGATTCGTGAGCTTCTTGCGCAACGCAAGATTGTTTCAACGAGGTGCCATGCCCATTCTAACGCCCATAAACCGCTGAAATGTAATGTTCTCATCAATACCTATCGACTGATCCTAAAAAAGTTTTCCAAGCCCACTTAAACGCCCACAAACTTCATAAAATCATAAATATGAACGCGGATATCTTGGAATCAAAGATAGGGAACTGGGATTTCAGATTTATATTCCGTTTGATACGCGAATATGCCACGCAGACTTAAATCCCCCAAACAGCACAAAATTGTAGCGCCCAAAATTTTCATGCTAAAAAAAATTTAACTGAAATCTATTTGTCTCGTCAATACATATCGATTAACGCAAAAAACTCATATTTTGAGATTGCATGTAAGTGGCGCATTACAATCTCGCTTTGCTGCTTGCATGTCTCCATCTCCCTTTGGTCCCTTTTGCTGAGTAATGGGTGTCTGATAGTCGAGGCCCTCGACTATAGTGTTTTTTCCTTGTTTTACAATTAAAACGCACCTTGTTCTCGATTATATTCTGCGAATTGGCGTGGAAGAGTTCCTGTTGGGTTCCAGTTGCAGTGTTGCACATTAAGTATTTCAGAAAATTCTGACATAAGTACAGTGTAAGCTGTATAACTATATTTCTTCCGTTCGAACTAATGTCGAAATGACGATTGCTAGAAATTTGATATTTTATCAAATCAGATTGATATGATTATAAATAAATATACTATTTTAAAATATCAAATGAAGTATTTTTTTGCAAAATATAATATAAAATAAGATTATTATAATCTTTATTCATTTCGAAGTGATAAGACAAAACTTAATCCTCAAAAAAGTTCAAATTGGTCACATTAATATGTTGTCAATTTTTTTCTGTGTAGCACCAATTGGCATTTTCCCAAATGAAGTTAAGACTTTTATCGATAAAAGACACGTTCGATAAGACACATATCGATAAACGATTAATCAAAAACGTACCTCGGCAGAAAAATGAAATTTACTCGAAAACATTATAGTGCAATCATTTTTCGCAACTTTCGACGTGGACTATCACGACAAGAGAGCATCGATAAACTTAATTCCTTTTTTGGCGATTAAGCACCTCCTATAAAACTGGAAACTGATTTAATGAATTCAATCGTGGCCGACACTCGTTCGTGTAGATCGTCCAAGAACTGTCGTTGTGAAATCATTGATGCCGTGATAATGCAAGATCGTCCTGGCACATACCGTGAGATAAAGGTATCCTTGGGCGTTTCTTCCACCAACATACATTCAATATTGCATAAACACCTGGCCTAGGTTTGTTCTCGTTAGACCTCGCACAATTTGACAATCGCTCAAAACAAGGCTTAAAGAAATTTGACGTTTATATGAGCCATGGTTGAGCCCATAACAAAACAGCAATCGACCGTGTGCGTCTTTGAAGACGAGTCAAATCCTACCAAATTTGTTCGCGGACGAAGCACTTCGAAGCAAATGGCCGTCTGTTTCTTCGGTAAAACTGGTAATATATCGACTGTTCCGGCCACGCCACGTAGGACGATCAACTCTGAGTGGTAGAACACAATTTGATTGCCTGAAGTCTTCGGATAAATTTAAAAACGAACAAGAGAAGACGGATCATTGTGCACCATGACAATCCGAGCTCTTTAACATCAGCGTAAACTAGCACCTTTTTTGACGGCCGAAACGTTGAATTGATGGATCATCCGCCATACAGCCCTGACTTGGCACCCAATGTCTTCTTTTTATTTCCGCGCATCAAGAGATAAATGCGTGGTCAACGATTTTCGTCTCCAGAAGAAGCTATTGAAACGTTAAAAACATAAAGTACTTTGACAATTGGATTGAGCTCACACAAAAGTGTATAAATCTGGCTGGAGAATACTTTAAAAAACAATAAAAACATTATTTATGATAAATATTCGCATTTTCATTATTAAGCCGGTAATATATGAAGGAATCAGAAAACCAAAAGAGAATAGGTATCATCAGTAGACTTGGGCAAGCGACACCAGAAGAAGAACGAATAGTTGCACGAGTACTTGTAGGCTTTAATGGAATTGGCAAAACCAACAGACTAGATGATAAAAGCTTAATTGAATACTTTGTCGAAGGTATTCCAGACTCAAAGGTAAGCAAGGCTTTACTTTACCAAGCCGAGGCATATCAGAAGTTGCGCGGATCTATAAATCAAGTCAGGTATGACTCTCACTTCAAAAAAGGTAAGAAAGAGACTGTCAAAGTAGTTGAGAAGGTAAGGAAATGTTTAAACTGTGGAGACGAGCCTCACATAAAAAGGTTGTCCAAAAAGAAACAATAAATGTTTCAGGTGCAACCAGCCAGGATATAGAGCATCCAATGCCAGGTCAAAATGGTACCCAGCAGGAATAAACTACAAACCTTGAATAGGTAGAGGACAAGAGTTAAACTACATTTCGTTTAAAAGAGTAAGTGGATACTGGATCAGAACTTGGCTTTCTGCGCCAAAATATTTACTTGAAACTTAACAGGAGGTGAATAATTTTTGACTGGAAACGGGGAAAGTCAAGTCGTGACTTCTGGAAGGCTTCATATCTCAGTACAAATAGAATAAAAAAAGACATGGCATTTGATGAAATATTAGGCAGGAGTCTTTTGCACCGAGTTCGTTCGCAGATCAGACAGTCAGATGTGTACAGGACCCAAGAAGGGGAGAAAGACCAAAGTTAATGCATGGAATTGCTCGGTGAGTTTCAGAGTTTGTGCATGATAACCTTAGAGTAAACAGAAAGTAAGCTTGATGCAGAGTAGTCGCACTTACAAAATTTACAGCGAAGTGTTGTGGGCGAAAAGAAACAATTATTGCCCAGTCGATATGAATATCTTACTAACCGGCGAATTAGCAGAATTTCAGTATGCTCGTCGTATAGCTTATACAGATCAAAAAATACTAGACAAAGAAGTTGAGGAGTGGCTTGACCTAAAGATTATCAAGTACTTTAGAGTATGCTTCATGTGCTGCGACTATCGCAAGTTGAATGAGAAAATTGTTAGGGAAAATTTTCCTATGGTACAAATGGACAGTGTGACAGAGAAATTACACGGAGCGACGATTTTCACATTACTGGATTTAACCAACGGGTATTTCCATTATCCGGTAGAACTTAGCTCCTAAAAGTATACTTAATTTGTTACACAGAAAGGACAATACGACTTCTCATATGTGCCCTTCGGCGATTCGAACTTACCAGCAGTTTTTAGACGGTTCAATATGACAGTTCTCAGAGAACTTATTAAGACCGGTGACGCAGTTGTCTACATGGACGGAATTATCACTAATTTAATTATAAGCCATGTCCGTCTGTTTCCCAAAAGTCTTATTTCTTTTGCAGGTAGTATTTAAGTTGGAACCAGCCGGATCGGACAACTATATCTTATAGCTCCCATAGGAATAATCGGAAAAATAAATTTAAAAAAATTATATCTTTGGTGTTTAACATATTTTATTTTTAATTTTTTAAATAGTTTTCAATTTCGAATTTAATTTTATCAAAATCGGACGACTGTATCATAAAGCTGCCATACGAACGATCGGAAAATTGGTGGGAAAATAATATGAAACAAATTATAGCTTCGGTGTTTTTTAACATATAACCTCCCACGCTTCGAAATAACATTTTTTAATTAGTTCTGAATTTCGAATTTAATTTTATCAAAATCGGACGACTATATCATATAGCTGCCATAGGAACGATCGGAAAATTGGTGGGAAAATAGTATTAATCAAATTATAGCTTAGGTGTTTTTTGACCACTAGTATAAGATAATATTATACTAGTGGGAGTATCATTTTTTGTATTTTTAAATTTAATAATTATAACTGCAAGGGTATACAAGCTTCGGCTTGCCGAAGTTAACTTCCTTTCTTGTTTATAATAAAAATAATTAATATTCATTTAATTATAATAAAGACGTCGTAGAAGGTTTAGGAAAACTTAACAGAGTACTTGAGGTTGCTGTGCAGAATGTGCTGATAATCAATTGGGCAAAATGTCAAATCTTACAGAGCATGGTAGATTTTTTGGTTACATTATACAAAATGGTTCTATCACACCCAGTAATGATAAAACGAAAGCTGTAGAAAACTTTCCCGTAGCGACTGATCGAAAGGCTACGTAACGATTTCTTGGCTTAACGTCGTATTTAGGGAAGTTCGCAGATGGATAGCAGTCAAGCCTAACCTTTGTAAGACATATTAAGGAAAGATGTAAAATTTGAGTTCAGAGAGTTGAAGCTGGTTTCATTCGAGCAGTTAAAAGAAACGTTAGTTAGTAAGCTAGTTTAGAAACTGAATAACCCGAAATTGGCACAGAAATACAAACGACTCGTCAAAGTTTGGTTTCGGTTTCATCAGGTACCAAGATGAGGCACGTAGACGCACTCAGCTGACTTGCTTATTTCGTATTGACAAAGATTGTAATGCACAAGTAAAAGGATACTTCGATGGCAGATGAATGGACAAGCGCAGCTAGAAATATAGTTGACGTGCAGAGACATGAGGATTGTTACATCGCCAACAAATGTTAGTCAAAGCCCAGACAATTAATTAATATTGGTTCCATCTCAAATGGAAACTGATATAATTCAGATTGCTCATGAGCAAGGCAATTTTCGGCAAAGAGAACACAAGATTTGGTGGAGAAATACTTTCTCATTCCAAAGTTGAGGGACACAGTAAGTAAGTAGTAGGAAGTTGTGTTGAGTGTATATTATTAATCGCAAATGCTACTCTACGAATAACGGGTATAAAAAGTTGGGCAAAATGTCCAAAAACATAAATTTGTCTGCAGCGCTCGGCCTACAAATTAATTTGGAGTCAATTTTTACTTTTTTAGGTCATGCATGACCTAAAATTTTTGTTATCATTTTTCTGGGTGTAGCATAGACAAAGACAAGACCAGGTATACGATATAGCCGACCTTCTCGCGAAATTTTCAATCTTGATTTCCACAGGCGAAGCTTCGAGCGACTTTGCTACAAGAGGGATGACGAAATAAAGGAGGCGATTAGAATTCATGAAGAAACTACATTTAGAAGTTATCCGAATTTTTAACACCACCCCTCCATGTATATCATCTAAATAATGAAATGAAAGCCGTTCGGCTAAAATATATATCGCTTTAAGAAATGTAGCATTTTAATTGGAGAATGGAATCTGGGAGCGAGTACGAAGAGTGTAATCTCAATACAGGACTGACTTATGCTTGAATCCGAGAAAGATTCACTGTTGATCGATTAAATGTTGAAACCGAGAAGACTTCATCTCCATAATGAGAGCACACCTTCTCAAAAGCCATTTGCAAGCCGAGAAGACTACGATCTCGGTTTCAAGAATTTTAGTCTATGTCGATCTTGGTTCACTTTTGAGATCGAAAATTCTGCTATTGAGAACGTTAAGAGCGGGTTGTCTTTAAGTGTGAAATTAATAAAAAAAAATATGTAATTATTTAGTTACAAATAAATAAAAATAAAAGGGATCACAAGCCGAGTCGACCTAGCCATGTCCGTCTGTCCGACTGTCCGTATGAACGCTAAAATATCGGAAACTATAAAAGCTAGGCATGTAGATTCTTGGGCTTCGGCAGGGTGCCACGGCCACTCTAACGCCCACAAACGACTATTACATGAAAACTCGTCTAGCGCCCACATTTTTCAATATTTTGTAAAAATTTAATTGAGGGATTGTTCTGATTTTATCTACATGGCTGAAATTGTTGATATCGACCTTTCATTAAAAAGTTATAACCAAATAATAATCAATATTTTGCAGTTCAATCGAGATCGCACACCACATGCCAGCACCCAGTTTTCATTAATACGCCACCAAACCGCTAGGGGCGCTATTGGCTAGTTGGCGCAGCAGGCCAAGTGGCGCAATAGAAGAGAGAAGATAGGTGGCGCTAATGAATTAGTTAGTAAAAAAATCAGAGCTTCTTTAAGCATATCTCCATCCCTCTCGCAATTCCTTAAGCTGAGTAACGGGTATGTAATAGTCGAGACCATAGACAATAGCGTAATCTCTTGTTTTAAATACAATATACAGGTACATTGTATAGCAGCGTGCCGAAGGAGAACCATTTAGAAAGTGTTTTTATTGAGCAAATCGGTTTATAAATTTTTTTTAAAACGTTTATATCAGAAAAAGATCACAGGAAAAGTGCCGCAATTATTATTGATAATTTTAAAAACCAGACTTATTTTTTGGGCACTTACTGTCAATTTTTATTTTAAAGGCAAACTAACTAAAATACGCACAAATACTTTATAACAACGTAAGAGGCTTTTAAGTTATAACGTTCTTTATAAGTTCTTAAGACAATACTGACACTATCTTTGCGGCCGGTCTCATTTCGGCCCTTGGCATTATTTTCGCTTCCTTTCTCGGCTTTTAATTTTCATCCCATAAGACAGACAATTACATCTGAAGCTTGTTGCCACTGCCTTTGTGTTTTCCCATGATGATTTGTTTTATGCTGGTCGGCGGCATCTTTGCAAAGATTTCCCTGCCTGGCGCTTTTGCACTTGAGCAGCAAGCTATTCTCTTGTTGCACTTAAACAGCGCCTCAAATCACACTTCACCTGAAGAGGACCACTTGCCACACCCTCATCTCCGGCAGGGCTATCCCGTGGACCCCCTACATTCAATGGACCAAGTGACAATCGATGGGTTCGCAGCTTACACAAAATATTCATTCTTTAGCTGCTCCTGCCTTACAATTCTGAGCTTCTCTTTTAAATGTGTTTGATTAAAATTATTTTTGTTCTTTTTGCACTTTGTGCATTGTTTATTGTTATTTTCAAAAAGTTGTTTTGTTTGACTGGATGGTCCCTGACTTCCTGACTAAATTAATGAACTTTTCCTAGGAAGTTTTTACTCTTTCCCCCAGTTATGCATACTTTTCAGCGATTTACCAAAGTATTTCAGTGTTTTTAAGAAAACATTTATTGGTAAATTTATTAATTGGTGAAAACAAAATTATATGGATAACGCTGTTTTAAATACTCCAGAGCACTGATAAATATTATTTTGTATTTGCACTTACCTAACATGTTCCGCACTTCTTAGGTTTTTAAGCATGCAGCTTTATTGAGTTTATCATCAACTATTTCAATTTTAATAGTCCACTTCATTATGAATCAGTAAAGTTATTTAATTTTGACTCAAAATGTTTTTACATGCGCTTTATTACGATCAGTTCGATGAAAATTGTATTTTACATTTACACTTTTTAAATGTTGCAGGCCGGGCCGGTTGAGCGGCAGTTTCTTATAATGTTTGTTCGAGGTAAATTAAAGATTAGTATTAGATGGGACAGTCCTTGGACTGCTGACCCTCCTACGATCCTAATCCCATTATATTATTCAGAACCGTTAATACCCCTCCGGCAGCTCCCGAATAGAGCCAGACTCGTGCCAAATCATTTCGACTGAAAAATCATTCTCAGGGTGTTTTCCAGGTTGTGTTCTACTCCGATTAAAAAATATAAAATTGAAATTTAAACCTCTTTTTTTCCATCCCCTGTTCCCGTTAAAATAAAAAAAACAATATTTCTCACAAAATTATTAAAGTTTAGCGAGCAAGATTGGGACACCTTGGCCATCGGGGACATTACCAAAAATTGTGTATTTCCTGTCACAGGAAAACACAACGCATAAATAGTTGACGAGCACTGAACGAAGCCGACACAATAAACCGGATGCGGGCTCACAGATAAAATCGGCGATTTGGTAGAAAGCGGATTCGGAGCCGGACTTACAGCGTTTAAAGGATTTCTTGGCCGTGTATTTACGCTTCCTACGATTTCGTCCACAACTTCCCGTTTTTAAGGAGCAAGCTTCGAACTCTGCCCCTGAATCGCCCGATTGCAACTGAACGCAGCCGCTAGAGGTCGAACATTGCATAGGTCCTTTGCAACCGCTGTCGGGAATCGGAATCCTCCAGCGGACTCGGGCGAAATGTCAGGCCAGCAGTCTTCTCCTGTTAGCCGAGAGTCCCGCGTAGATGGAACAAGACCCGGAGAACAGAGGGAATCTCTAGATTCGGCTAATACTCATGCCGATTCTTCGTCCGATTATTGGGCTTGGACAAACTCAAATCGAAATACCTCAAAACTGTCCCAAAACAATGCTAAGAGTTCTTCGACTGCAGAAAATATCCCAAAGTGCACTGGCCGAAGTGCACTATGGCGCTCCCTGCTCTCTTCTTGTGCTGCGCTCTCGATTAGTTTCATTGGAAAATATGGAATGCCGAGGGCTCGTATGGGGAACTATGCGGTACCGGGGGCTGGATTTATTCGCTACTGTCCCCAGAACCAGGCCCTTCCTGGCCAAACTCTCTATGCAGCAAAGAGTCCCCAACGTCCCTACGTCTGTCTGTTGCTCCGTTACTCTTAGCTAAACAAGGCCCTCTCTTAAACAGGTCGCTATAACTTACGCTAAGCGAGGGAACCTACTTCCAGTTTCCGAGCATGCCATAAAGCTTCCAGTAGAGAGCGCGTTCGAGCGGCTCGGCTGCCGTTCTCTTTCCTTGCCGTGCCTCTCCTAGATGTGCTCCACATTTCAAAGCCGCAAACTGCTGACAGTTATTCCGGCGGCAGGCTGCCCGCGATTTACGGCCGGGGCTTTGACGGCCGGAGTGCGAGGACAGGCGGAACCGGAGTGAGTGTCCAGACTCCGCGAGCCGGGATCTACGAGGTGAGGACCCCAGTACTCGGCGGGCTGCGATATACATACATATGTATGTATGTTCTACGGGCCGCAAAACACTGCTTAAGTATTATGTTATCTGATTGTCCAAACACTTATTAACGGAAATATATAAATAAATCACGATTTTCTTTAATAAAACAAAGCTCCCCTTAGCGAATACTGTCACACCCGCGACCTACAAAGTTCTGATATCACTGCGGACGGCAGTATACGTAGTGACGATGCGCACTGCTATATTTCGCCGCAGAACTTAAAATCTGCTGTGCACAGCAGTCGTGTGTTTTTAAAGAGTGATACATCAACCAGGAGGTACAGTAAAAACTGAAAGGATTACATACCACGGCCTTGGAAAATTCGAATAGATCAAGATAAATAATTGCATTTTTGCAGAAAGTTCGCATCGAACAACACCTAATGTTAAGACCCGATACTCCTTTTAAAAGTTTTTTCAATCACTTGTTTTTTGAGGACTTTTTGAAATGAACATTTTGGATTTGGGCTCGTGGGGTTTTTTCTATAGCATTAGAACGCTACCACTTTTTGAAAATCACACTGGCTTGGCAGGAAACAGCTAAAAATATCCTGATTTAAATATACTCGTATAATATATATATAGTTATAAAGTGATCAAATTATTTGATCCAATTTAACTAGGATTGCAATGAAAAGGAAATACATTTTTTCGTTTTTAATGCTCATTCTTGTTCTATGAAAATAAAAAGTTATGTAAGTAACTTTGTTCAAAAAATTTCATCGTCTGATGGAACCTTTACGCAGGCATTAAATCTGGCCGAAACACACAATGTAGGGTTTGTAAATATTTCTTCTTGTGGAGGGAATCTTCACAAGAAAAGTAGCAAAGTGGAAGCAAATAATTATAGATGTATTTAATAGGATCCCAAAGCTTTTCGAAAATATCATTACTCCCCATTTGAAGCACCTCTGTATCTCCGTGTCAACCACTAACCTTTAGAATCTTTCATTTGTGATAAGGGGAGTTCAAAAATATTTTCAAACAGACGTCATTTTCACAGACTTTAG
Organism: Drosophila suzukii; assembly: GCF_043229965.1. Taxonomy (NCBI): domain Eukaryota; kingdom Metazoa; phylum Arthropoda; class Insecta; order Diptera; family Drosophilidae; genus Drosophila; species Drosophila suzukii. The sequence continues at coordinate 26,231,415 of NC_092082.1, read as the reverse complement.
TAAAGCGTTTGAATCTGTAAATTACGATCTTCTGGTTGGAAAACTCGATTTATTAGGGTTCACTGTTGATCTTTAAAGATGGATCTTAGTTATCTTAATTGCAGATATGCTTTAGGGCACTTACGCTGGGATGCAAGTCTCAGAACCGCAGAACAATGCATAGAACAGTCTTTATTTATAATTTTATTCGATGTGCAAGTGATAGTCCCGACTTTAGCCCGCTAAACTGTTCCATGCAGATTAGCAACCTTTCAAAGTGTTATGTTATGCCTATAAGAGACTATATCCTATTATCTAACAAGGAAGAACGCTATAGTCGAGTACCACGACTATCAGACACCCGTTACTCAGCTAAAGGGACCAAAGGCAAATGGAGATAAGCAAGCGAGATTGAAATGCGCCACATTCCCATGATCTCAATATATAGTTATGTGGTCGGTAGACAGATTTTAGCGTTATGGGCGTTTTTTGGATCAATCGATAGGTATTGACGAAACCAATACAATTAAGTTAAAATTCTAGCACGTAAATTGTGGGCGCCACAGATTCCACAGTTTCCGAGATATCTGCGTTCATACTTACGATTTTTTTAAGTTTGTGGGCGTTCAAGTGAGCGTGTCAAACTATTTTTTTCAATCGATAGGTATTGATAAGAACAATACATTTCAGTTAAAATTTTTACTCTAGCGTCTAAACTGTAGGAGCCACAGTTTTGGGCGGCTTGTGGGCGTTAGAGCTGAAAAAAAACTTGCGCTGCGTAAGAAGCTCAGGAATCTGCATGCCAAGTCCCAATAGCCAGCTCTTATAGTTTCCGAGATCTCAGCGTTCATCCGGACGAAGAGAGAGAGCAAGAATATATATACTTTATGGGGTCGGAAACGCTTCCTTCTGCCTGTTACATACTTTCCGACGAATCTAGTACACCGTATTACTCTACGAGTAACGGGTATAAAAGTATGACTCTTTGCCCCTTTTAAAACGACTATTATTACATTTGCTACCACAGAATTAATTCCTACTTTCTTTCCTCTAACTAGTTTTTTATTTTTCTACGCGTCTATCATCCCGCAAATTCGTGCCGCACACCACACGGCAGCGCCCATCGGTCGGTTGGGCGGTAGAAGTAACCTTGGGATCCCGCGCAAAAAAAAAATGTATGGATAGTTCCTATAAAAATTGTATGAAATAGTAATTTCGTAGCTCATAGCGATTCTATCTGTCTAGCGCCCACAGCCAGAAGATTTATTCCAATCGCAATACTATTTAAAGAAATTGGAATTACTAAGTTAATAAGTGAAAAGGGCTTGCATGGTCAGTAGTACCGCTACCATCCGCTACCGCTGGGTTCCGCCGTCCGCGCCCCGGAATTTTATTTTAGCAAATAGCCGTTTTTCAGCTGGGGAGTGTTTAGAAACATGAATTTGAGCCATATTTTTCTTTTTTTCATACAATTTTTTTCCGACATTGTCACCTTCAAAAAATCATAAAAAATACAAGAAAAATGATTTTTGAAAAATTTTTTTTGCATTTATATTTTGTTTGAAAAAACTTTTTGCATCAAAAAATTTAAGTTTTCAAGTCGAGGAAAAAAGTTTAAAAAGTTGATGTTTTTACAAATTCGTCCTTTTCAATAAGAACTGAATGGGTTAAGAAATGTATTGTATCATTCAAACGGCATTTAAATTACCTTTCCATTGATGCCAAAGTTAACAAGAAGTAAGTTCAAATTATAAGTATATTTATCTTTTGTTTTGAGAAAATACTTTTAACCACCCCGTATATGTGGGCGCCACAATTTTTTGCGATTTGTGGGCGTGGCACGTGCACAAAAATCTCTAGAAACTACATTCCTAATCCCAACTTTTTTGGAATAGACGATACATTCCAGTTAACATTTTTGCTCTTGTTAAAAAAGCGGTAAAAGGTAAAACTTAGAAAATTGGAGCTGCTGGAGTCAGTGGGGACAAAAGAAATCCGATCTCCCTTTCAAAAGTTATTCCAAAAACAAGATTTTCTTCTTCCCAAAATGAAAATGTTTGTCCCTCAGTGGGTTTGTAAGAATCCCTTTTTCATTTTAGGGTCCTGGGAACCTTATGGATGTATTAAGTAGCTCGAGATAGAAACTTTTAGCGGAAAATCCAAAAAAAAACAGATTTGAAAGGCTTATAGATGTGTTACATATCTCTAAATAGCTAATTCAATTTGCTAAATACACTACCCATAATGAAATTGAGATTTAGAGTTAAAGCAAAAAGTCATTTAAAATCACTTTGTGACTATTTTCTCAAAATTGGTCCGAACGATTTCTTTTTTATTTTTTATTTTTAAATCGTATACCTCTGGATATTTCTCAATTTTTCATACATGACACTTTTTGTTATAAAAATTACGGTTTGAAAGATATTGAGCGATACAAAGTGCAAACCCTTTCAGTTCATTATGAAAAGCATTTCATTGCTTACTTGAATAACCAAAACTATACAAAAGTAATTTGATGAGAACAAATTTGTATTAGATATTTTTATACCCGTTACTCGTAGAGAAAAAGGGTGTACTAGATTCGTCGGAAAGTATGTAACAGGCAGAAGGAAGCGTTTCCGACCACATAAAGTATATATATTCTTGATCAGGATCATCAGCCGAGGCGATCTAGCCATGACCGTCTTTCTGTCTGTCCGTATGAACGCTGAGATCTCGGAAACTAGCCGCGCCCGCAAACCGCCCAAAACTGTAGCTCCTACAGTTTTGATGCTAGAATAAAAATTTTAGCTGAAATGTATTGTTCTCTTCAATACCTACCAATTGACCCAAAAAAAAGTTTGCCACGCCCACTTTAACGCCCACAAACTTCAAAAAACCGTTAATATGAACGCGGATATCTCGGAAACTATCTAAGATAGAGAATTGGGATTTCAGATTAAGATTCCGTAGCCTTGTACGCAGCGCAAGTTTGTTACGCGAATATACCACGCTCACTCTAACGCCCACAAGCCGCCCACACCTGTGGCGTCCACAATTTTCATGCTAGATACAAAATTTTAGCTGAAATGTATTAGTCTCGTCAATACCTATCGATTGGTCCACTCTAACGCTAACTCCAACGCCCATAACTCTTAGATCTGTCTACAGTCCACATAACCATATATTGAGATCGGGGGTAGGTGGCGCATTTCAATCTCGCTTTGCTGCTGCACATCTCCATTTGCATTTTGTCCCTATAGCTGAGTAACGTGTATCTGATAGTCGAGGTACTCAACATATTGAACTGCAGCGTGCCAAAAGTTGATGTCAGAACTTTGGCGCTGTCGGCCAGGTTACGCTATAGAAGAAGAAGTTAGTTTGCGCTGTTGGCTAGGTGTGTTAGTAAAAAAAAGCAGAGCTGCTTTAGACATATCTCCATCCCTCTCGCACTCCCTTAAGTCGAGACCATCGACTATTGCGTTTTCCCCTTGCTTTTAAATAAAACCACGGTTTGGGATATCAATTGCATTCTTTATTTCTGTGAAAGTACAATAAATGCCATTATATATGAAACTCGGTTTCTATTGCAGGGCAAGTTTGCAGATCGTCCAAAACAGTTTATAAATCGACGTGGTTTTAAATCTTGCGTCCATTTTATCTTGCAAAGATGTAGGCCAAGATCTTTTTGAAAATTCGCCATAACGACGTCACAGAGATTCCCAACGCAAAAGGACGACGTGTGAGAGACTGATTCGGAGACACCAATTCCGAGACCAACGAGAGACCAACGCGTTGTTAGATCGAATATCTTTCCATGATGGTATGGTAGATCTTACTGAAGAAAAATGTGTAAAAGCAGGAATAAATTTGGCGTTCCTGTCAGACTACTTTTATAGCTACCCTATTGAAAAATCCAGTTTATGCTTTATGGGGAATTATACCATCTGAAAGGGTAAAAAATTATCTAAAAATTTTAATATAAAACAAAGAAGAGCGCTATAGTCGAGTACCTCGACTATCAGATACCCGTTACTCAGCTAATGGGGCCAAAGGGAAATGGAGTTATGCAAGCAGCAAAGCGAGATTGAATTGCGCCACCTACCGGCAGTAGGCAGATTTAAGCGTTATGGGCGTTAGAGTGGGCGTGGCGTTTCTTCGATTTTGTAAATCGGAAAGGGACAAAGGAAGACCCTCCGGGCACGTTTATGGCTGCCAAAGCAAGGACGTATTGGGTGAAAAGTTTCTGGGAGCGAGTTGTGAAGAGCTGCGCTTAAATCTGTAATGTCAGATGAAAGACCAATACGGGGTAATAAGTCCTTTTAAAGCTCGATATTGTGTCCTCCTGTAATTCATGATTGTTTCAATAATTTATAGCAAAGAGATGCAGCTAATACATTCTTTTGTGGTTGCCATATGGCTTCTTTTACCGACACCTTATTTTATTTGTAGCGTAGATCAAGCAAGAACAGTTTATTAAATTATTATTTTTAATGTTTATATTTTTATAGGTACTTCTAATAATAAATAATATCTTTGTCCCCTTTGCCAAAACACATTCACTTTTAGCAATCTGGGTTTATGTACGACAATGTGGTTACATTTAAGCCCAGTGTTAGTTTTGTTAAAAATAAAATCCAAAATCTATATAGTAGTCCCCTCGCGCACACTTCCGGTGCGTTTCGTCACTAGGTGGGCTGCCGTCCACAGTGGTGATAACGCTTATACTGCTTGAAGACATTAATCCTTAGGTCCCGTTTTTTTGAACAAAGCTGTTTGGCAAACGCATAGACCAACTCACACATTCAAGGCATGAAACTGATATGATGACGATGAGCAAATTTCATCAACCAAAGTGTTGATACACTCCCAAATAAAACATAACCCAGTTGGCATGTTGTAGCTTCATTCATAATAGGCTCATTCATTTCATAATTTTATATGTCTGCCTAGAGAGAATCATTTCAGTAATTTGCATGAAATTGAGTAATTTTGTACTTCAAAACAATCCATGAACGTAATGCAATTTAGTCACTTTCAGTACATGTTATTGAAGAGAAAAATATTGATTTTGGGTATATTTGTACTTTACTCACTAAAATTGGTATAGCGGAACTATTTACGACATGTAAAAACATTGAAGAATCAAAATATCTTTCGATAGGTGTATTACTTGTTTCGATCCGACTATCGCGTCAAAAATACCTCTGCGCTCCTTCAGGATGGTTATAAAGTATTTATTGACAAGGAATGAAATATATAAAGAACACAAAGTATAAAAAATTTCTTGCTGGCTTATGAGCGTGTGACACACGTCTGCCTCTTTTGAATTTGCCCACTGTACTTCCGTATTTTTGACATCTCGGCCTTTCCTGACGATAGTTAGTTGTCTGTTGAGTAGATATAGTTTTCATCATTGGTATCCAAACCTAGGATTAAAGCACACCAAGGCTTCATGTGATCGATGGATACTACGTTGTTGTATCGTCGTTAAGAAACTGAGCGATCTGAAAGGTCATAAATAACGTATCGATCGTTACAAAGAACCTTGGTTACAATAAAAGGTCCTTTAAAAGCTGTATCCAATTTATGCGTATCTCCTGTCGCAGCTGGAACAAAATCGATCATAACCAGATCGTCTAAGCCAAATTTCTTTGGGGAAGTATGCCTGGCATTAGCGTATCTTCCATTTTTGCTGCTCTGTTTTATTGTTTTGTTCTGATTGCTGGCAGTTCACTTCAACATTGACTTCTGGTTTTCATTCCTGAGTTAATGTTTGATTTAACCGATTTTTGGAATCATGTCGTAGATTGAAGTTAAATATCAGATCGCTTGGAATAAACTTTGTGTTACAATTGATTTTAGTATTCATGCTCCACTAAATTTAACCAAAGTTTTGACCCCAACCCATATCGTTGGCTGTGCTAGTTTTCAACGCACTTAGGTAAAGTTTTATTCAGCCTGACCATTAGCGAGAGGCGTGCGAATGGCCGTTTTTATGTGCTGAATTAAATGGTCGAACTCCTTTGATTGAACGATGTGCCTCTATTCGAAATTGACCGTACAGGTTGCCTAAAATCGCAAAATTTGCTTTGATAACTGGTGTCGTTTTTGCATTACGTGTCGGTATTAGAAAGGTTATTTAATAAAAGCACACAAACCAGTATGCGACAGTTTCCGATTTTACTTCATATGAACGGCACAATGCGATCAATTTTAATTGTTCTGAACGGTATGGGTACTACTTCTTGTAAGTATAGCCACCCTCAGATTTTCCACCTTTTACCTTATTTACACAGCACTCCGGGCAAGGCGCGATGTAGGACTAGATAAATCCGCGCATCCTTGGAAACCAAAAATATTTCTTTTATCTTTTCTAATGTCCTGCTTCATTATGGTTGCACTTGGCTACGAACTATCTGATTGCTTGAGGTTCTACCAACTTGTTGCCATCATCAGTTTTTCGATACAATCGACTTTTACAGATAACATTGTCTGTTTTAATTTGACTTCACTGGTTACTGGCGTCCTTGTTGGCAAAAACTTCAAAGATGACTTTTATTTTTGGGTCCTGCATCTGCATTGTGTAAATCCAGTCTTCGTCGATGGGAACTATCTTCAAGACGTTGTCTGCTACATACGGTGGATGTACTGGATTCCTACTCATTCCGTATACATGAGGCATTTGCTCTTCCGGCCGATGCTTGCATCTAAAGTCGAATTCTTGTAGTCGTAGCCACCAGCGTGCGATTGGAGGTTGTAAAGCAGTGGATTCTTTCAGCGTTGCTACAGCGTTGCAGTCGGTCACCACTACAAAGTCGGATCCAATTAGATAAATGCGGAATCTTTCCAAAGACTCGGTAATAGCTAGCACTTCTAGCGCATAGCTTGAGTAGCGACTCTCAGTTTCCGAGCAAAGCCTGCTGTAATAAAATACAGGCCTGTGTCCTTCGTCTTCTTCTTGCAGTAGAACGTCTGCAATACGTTTGTTGCTTGCATCCGTGTGTACTTCGTGACGCAGTTTCGGAATGCTGTTTCTTGTTCTGCTTCCCACAGGAACTCTTGACTTTTCTTCAGAAGCTTACTCAAAAAAGCTGCCATAATGCTATAATCCTTGACGAACTTGCGCAAGAATCCAGTAATGCCGAGAAATCTGCGTACATCAGCATCGGTTTGTGGCTATTCATAATTGCTGATACATATAGTTTTCTCTATTCCTAGCTGAATCCCGTTTGCCGTTACTAAGTGTCCTAAAAACTTGACCTTAGTCTGCAGGAAGGAGCATTTGGATGGCTGTAATGTTAGATCTGCCGATCGGATTGCCTGCAGAAACTCTTGACAAGTCCTTCGTCAACTGTTTTTGATGGTATGATAACTTAGTCTACATAACTTATTATGATGCGTTGGTGTTCTAGCTGTCGTAGCATCTCCATGATGATCTCCTCAAATACCATTGGTGGGCTTAGCAAGCCAAATGGCATTACGTTGAACTCGTACAGTCCATCGGAAGTTAGAAATGCAGTAAATTTTCCTGGCCCATAGGAATCTGGTAATATCCTGAAGTCGTGTCCATAGTTGTAAAGTACGAGTTTCCAGATAGCTTGGCTAATTGTTCCTCTACAATTGACATTGAATATCGTTTTTTTACAGTGCCTGCGTTGAGAGCTCTGGAGTCGATGCACAATCGACATTTTCCGTTTGCATTAGAGACTAATATCGCCGATGACGCGTATGGTGAGGTGCTCTTACTGATGATGTTGTGCTTGAGTAGGAGATCTAACTGAGATCGGAGTGCATCTCTTTTTGAAAATGCAACTTGGTATCGACGACCCAGTATCGGTGTTGTTGTTGTCACCTCGATGTCCATTACAGTGGCATTGCATCTGTCAATATGGGAAAGGTCTTCGGCAAAGCAATCTGTTTATCTATTCAACATATAGCTCACCTCATTGCGCTGGGAGCCACTGACATCAGCGCTTATATTGAAGTTGATTTCTGATTCCTCTGCTTGCATTATCGAGCCTAAATTTCCAATCTGTTCGTAGTCCTTACTACAGAGTAAGTCTCTGCCCATAAGAACGTCGTAAGGAAGAATGTCATCGGGTAAAATGTGAATGCGTACATAAATTTCGCTGCATTCTGTTTTTACCAAGGTAAGTATACATTCCTTAGTCTCCACTGTTGATCCACCAAATCGTTGTTGACGCTTTACCGATTTCTGTCGAATGGATCCATTTAAAGCTGCCGACTGTCTAATAAGCGTATTATCGCTGCCAGTATCGACAAATGCTGGGAACTCTTTTTCTCCGAGCTAAATCGGCTATATTATGGATACTCTCTTTGGTATTTGTTGCGTCTACTTGGGCGACATAAGATACCTTTACCCTGTAATCCTTAGCTTCATGCCCAATCTTTGAACATACTGAACCGCGAGGCTTTTTCTGGATCTGGACACCTAGCAGCTATGTTACCCATTTGGTGACAATTAAAACATTTCGGTCCTTTGGGCTTAGCTACATCTTGTCCTGCTACATCTTGTCCTGTCGTGTAAACAGACTGAGAAGGGGCACTTTGTTGCTGCAGTGCTTGCACTGTTTTCATATTGTCCAGAGACCTGAATAGTTCTTTCCACTTCTGAAGATTCATAGCTAGAAAAGCCTTCGTGCAGTCGCTTCAGTTCAATCCGTTAGTAATATAAGAACTGATAGATGGCTCATCGATATTTGCTCGTCTTCCAATTGCCATCATGGTGTAGGACTATTCGCTAAACGACTGGTTGGGTTTTCTTTTACGTCACAACAATTCCCTGTGAACATCTGCTGTGTTTACCACGCATGGAAAATCTTGTAAAAGGGTGGTCTTAAACTGTCCCCAAGTTTGGAATACAATCTGGGCATCTAACCATCATCCAACGGCGACTCGCCTTCATTTTTTTAATAAATAATTTTCTTGAATTTATGGTTTGCCATTTCAGGAAGTAATGACAAATTTTTCTTAATTGAATGGTAAAAAACCTTAAAATTAAAACAAATTTTATTAAAGTAAGAAAATATTTATTTATAATGTAAGATTACCTTTTCTTACATTTGAGGAATTTGGTTGGTTTTGTATACCAATTTTGTATTTTAAATGGATAAAACCGTTTCTAATTTGAATGGAAATTATTACATGGGAATATAGTCTATAAATTTGTATATTTACATGAATTTATTAAAGATTTTACAAACAAATAAATAACAAATGGAAAAACCCTTACCTCAGACAACCCCGGCATGAACTCGAACCCGCATCTGCTCACAACCATTCGGCCACGTGTGCTTCTTGTCATACAATGACTAAAGAAGGCTATGGTGTTTTTGGTCCAACTTTACGCATACCAATAACGTTTATTCTAATCTAAACCTTTTTAACAACCGTTTTAACAGTTTGGTAAATAGAAAAGAGAAACTAATAAGAATAAAAATTAAATAAATTAAAAAAAAATAAAAATAAATGAGCAAAGGGTACACTTGCGTTGGCGTGGGCTCGAATCAGGTACTTTTGTACTGTTTATTGACCGGACGTCTGTACCCGCTAGACCACCATCAAAATGTATAAAAAAAGTCACTTTTCCCTTAAAATATGGGTATTTCTTTACTAAATTTAAGTAAGAATTTACCATTATTTCAAGAAAAAAAATCAACAATAATTCGCCAATAGTTAAAGAAAAAATTGCGATTCTTCCTCTTCTTCCTTAAAAAAAAAAAAAAAAATGGCGAAATCCGTAAATTTTAGAAATTTTTTTTATATAATTTATATTTTTTTTATAAACTGTTGCGAAGTGATGTTACACCTAACTGGATCATACTCGGGCAACACACCAGTCACATCCTTGACAATTGTGCCGGTGTGCTGTGCGTTTGGGGCTTTCTCTGATCATTGATGATCACCTCCATTCTCCATTCTTCGTGAATAAAATTCATCTTTTTATATAATTTTATTGCTGTTTGAAGCTCGTATCCCACTTCTGATTATTCAAAAATACCTCTGCGCTCCTTTATTGACAAGGAATTTAATGAAATATATAAAGAACACAAAGTATAAAGAAAACTTGTTGGCTCATAGCGTGTGACACACGTCTGTCTCCTTTGACGTTGCCCACCGTACTGCACTATTTTTGACCAAACTAGTTCTCAATTTAATTCTAAGAAATATTCTCACTAATGACAACAAATTATGTTTTATTTTACCCAATTAGACTAAATGCATTAAAAAACTTTTATTTTAATGTACTATACATTATTTTTGTTTATTACTTTTACGTTTTCTAAATTTGTTTGCCTTTGCACACAAAATTGTTTCAGAATTCAATTCTAAAAACTTTCACAAAAAAAAAAAACAATGTTGACTCTTCGTGGGCTCGAACTCACGCCATTTAGATGAGCTTGAAAGTTCAACGCATTACACCGCTAGGTCACCGATTTTCAAATTTCAAGGGCGATTTTCTAGCTTCAAGATGATTTTTTGTTCTACGAAATACGGCGATTTTCCCTAAATATGAGAAAATACTAATAGCATATGCTCGCCTTCACTAATAGAAATAATTGGCATTTTAGAAAAATTAACCCTAAACATGTTTGCTATGACGATTTTTCCTATATGTAGATCGATTTTTCTTAATGTTTCATGTTTACTGCAATTTTTCTAGTATTTAGAAAATATTTTAATAATTGTATGTACAGAGCTTTCCTACTCTTAGAAAACTAAAAACTAATTTAAATTTAATTTTACTACCTTATATGTTTATCGAGAACTATACTATATGATTAAGGGCCGGTTTCTCGAGTGCCGGCTACCGTTTCTCGAACTGAAAAAGACCTTGCTAAGCGATTTTGGTTTTCTCGAGCCTCAATGTAAAAGCTAACTTTGACAGGGACTCAGACTCCCTGTTAAGTCTTTTTCAACTCGATAAAAAGATAGCTATTTTCACAAAGCCTATTAAGATAAAATTATATAATCTGAAACATGAACAAAACCTACAATGTTGATGCAATAATCAAAGCAAGCCCTGTGTTTTCGCTCAACAGCTTAAATTTCTGATTAACAGCACTCTGTAATTGTTTTTCGTTCAGATAAATTTAAGGCGTCGAGGAAAACGTTTTAAAGCTATCAAGCTGAAACTTTCCCAAAAGTGTGGGCGTTAGAGTGGGTGTGGAATATTAGCGTAACAAACTTGCGCTGCGTACAAGGCTGCGGAATCCCCTCTCTCTGAAATCCCAATTCTCAATCTTTGATAGTTTCCGAGATGTCCGTGTTTATATTTATGATTTGTTGATGTTTGTGGGCGGTTTATGGGCGTTGAAGTGGGTGTGGGAAACTTATTTTTGAGTCAATCGATAGGTATTGATGAGAACAAAACATTTCAGTTAAAATTTTTATTTTAGCATTAAAACAGTTGAAGCCACAGTTGTGGGCGGTTTGTGGGCGTTAGAGTGGGCGTGGCAACCTGCTGAAACAAACTTGCGATGCGCAGGAAGCTCAGGAATCTGCATGCCAAGTCCCAATAGCCTAGCTCTTATAGTTTCCGAGATCTCAGCGTTGATACGGACAGACAGACTTTTACTCTACGAGTATCGGGTATAAATATTTTAAAAGAAATGTAAAACAAGAAAGGAAGTTATCTTCGGCAAGCCGAAGTTTGTATACCCTTGCAGTTAGAATTACTACAAAAAATACAAAAAATTATATTCCCAATAGTATAAGATAATATGTTTAATATAGTTTGTTTCATATTATTTTTCGATCGTTTCTATGGCAGCTATATGATATAGTCGTCCGATTTTGATAAAAATAATTTCGAAACTCAAAACTTATTAAAATATGCTATTTCCAAGCGTAGGACGGTATATGTTAAAAAACACCAAAGATATAATATTTTAAAACTTTTTTTTTTCGATAATTCCAATGGGAGCTATAAGATAAGGTTGTCCGATCCGGCTGGTTCCGACTTATATACTACCTGCAAAAGAAAGAAAACTTTTGGGAAAGTTTCAGCCAGATAGCTTTAAAACTGAGAGACTAGTTTGCGTAAAAACGGACATACAGACGGCCATACGGACAGGCGGACAGACGGACATGGCTAGATCGACTCGTCTAGTGATGCTGATCAAGAATATACATACCATGGGGTCGGAAACGTCTTTTTCACTGCGTTGCAAATTTCTAACTGAAATCATAATACCCTCTGCAAGGGTATACAAAATTATAGCTTTGGTGTTTTTAGACACATTAACTTTTACTCTTCGAAAAAAATGTAAATGTATGTATACGACTTTATCATCTAGCTGCCATAGAAAGGACCGAATAATTAATGTCAAAATAACACAAAGGCCGTTATATTTCGTTTATTTACGGTAGTAAGTTAACATGGAACATAATCTTTATATTTCTATAATTACTTTTTAGTTTTTCTAAAATCGGAGAGCTCTGTACATACAATGCTCCCACGGTAACGACCTGCAAGGGTATAGAAACTCCGGATTGCCGAAGCTAGCTTCTTTTCTTGGTTTTTGTATTTTAGCCTTTGTGGTTTTTGCCATATTACAGTGGCCGGCAGTCCACGTAGTGGCGAACGCTCACCAGGAAAGTGTGTGAAGACGAGTTCTATATAAAGCCGCAGAATTGAAAATCTGTAGTAACGATCCGAACATAACGAGTGATACACAAATGGTATTGGAAAAAGTAAAAAGATTGTTTACCAAGAGTTTATTAATTTCAATAGGTTTGGAAGAGAAACCGATAAAAGTGTTCAAGTGAAAATTTTAAAAATTCGAGCTGCTGAGGCCGGTGAGGATAAAAGCCCCAGGTTATTAGGTTTTGTTTTTACTGAGAATACGCGTCGAATAACACCTCATTTGTTAAATCCAATGCTCCGTCCAAAAGCTATTCCAAAAACAATATTTTGGACTATCCAAAATTAAAATGTTTGTCACTGTGTTTGGGGGTTTGTATGAATTCTTCTTTGGTTTTAGGGTCTTGGGACCGATCGATACAGATCGATATAGAAAACTTTAGTTCTGCTATTTTTGGAAAAGCCGCTTTTCAGCGGTAAATCGAAAAAAAAACTATATTTTAAAGGCTTATATGCTACAGATATGTACTGAAGAGGTAAATTAATATGATAGTCACGCATTAAACTCTGATTAAATTCTCTAAATACAACTGATTTAAAGTTAAGGCAGAAAGTTTTTAAACCACTTATATTCTATTTTCTAAAATGTATTTTTTAATTTCTAACTAAATAGCCGTTGAGATTCCTTAAGTTGTGATAGATAACACAGTAACATAACACATAAAAATTATCGTTTGGAAGTTATTAAGCGATAAAAAGTGCAACTTGATTAAGTTTAGTATGAAAAACATTTCATGCTAACCTTGAATGCCCAAAACTATGCAAAAATAATTTGATGAGACAAAATTCGTATACGGTTTTTTTTAAAGTGAAATAATAATATTAACAAGTTTGTTATCGACTAAAAATTTTTGTAATAAATAAATTATTTTAAAATTTTTTTATGTTAAATTTCCGATGTCTAACTATACATACTTATTTAAATTCCTTGAGAAAATATTTCTCTATTTAAATACGGGAAACAGTAACGAATGTGGACGTGGCCTTTCCAACGGAAATATACATATTGATTTTAATGCTATTACAATAGTTAATACATAAGTATTACAGGAAAAGTGAAGAGCTTCCATTTAAGAATTAATTTTTAAAACATAACTTCTGATATCAAATAAAAATACATCTAAACGTGGAAAAGTTTGTAAATTCGATTTAAAAATATATTTTCTAAAATTTTCTTATTCGGCACGCTTTAATAGAATAGGCTGTTGTATGGTATAAAAACTTAAATATTTTGATAATTTGAAAAAATTGAGAAAATACATATTCTTTTTTATTTTTGATCACATTGTCTTCTACCCCGGTGTATAGAATTATTTTATTATTCCAGTAACAAACAGGGTCTTACTAGGCACCACGAGAATCTACATGCAACATTTTAACACTTTAACAAGAATCGCTGTTGTCGAGTGCCTCGACTACAGCTACGCGTTACTCAACATCAAAATAAAATTAGTTCTTACATTTCTATCTACTTTACCTTTATCTACTGGGAGTGATGTAAGTCACAGTAAAAGGGTATATTGTATTTGGGGCAGTGGCGGATCCAGAGTTTTGTTGTGGGTGGAGTATGCAAAAAAATTTCTTTGAAAAATGTTTGAATAAAATACACATTACATATATACTTTTTAACACGAGTGGGTAAATCCCCCCCGTAAATCAGCCAAAAAAGTATATATTCTTGATCAGGATCACTAGCTGACTTAGCTTAGTCTGAATTCTAAACTTACTTTTCAGCCGGTAGTGGTCATTGAACTTAGTTTCGTCAGTCACACAGGCAACATCTTTGACAGCATCCCTTAGACAGCAGTTAATGACGGTTAAATGAGAATCTCTTTGGTCATTATTACGTTGAAAAACCAGTTTTAGGCTGTTCTATGCCTGGACTGAGTTTTGTCAAAATTCCGCGCCTGTGAGACACTATTTCTTCTGTTTATAGGGGTTGGAGATTGTTAACTGCATCGGCCAGGTCAAAACTCTTGATAAGGGTTGTTTACTTTTGGTTTCTATGTGGCTACGCTTAAATCTGCTATGAAACTCTGAAGTTCTTCTGGTTTTCGAGTTTCATTCATAAGCAACGCTACCGATTCTGTCCATTTCAATTTGGCATAGCCACATCTGCTTACCCCCCTTTCCAAAATGCAAGGATCTTCCGCCGTGGCGCATGCGTAGTTCTAATCTTTTGTTCATTGCTTATATGACGCCTTCTGTATTAAGGCCAGTATTCCTGCAGTCTTGCTTGAAGAGGGTTTTTACGGCAATATATGCCTGTCATCTGGCGCGATGTGTGAGTTTGCCAATGGCCTACGCATGTCCTTGAAAAAGGAGAGGCCGGATGCAAAGAAATTGGCATGTTTAATTACATGCTTAAAACAGTTACAAGATACGAAAAAAAACTATCTGCAACCTTTTTTTAAAAAAATGAAAAACAGCTAATATGTGAAATATTCGGGTACGTCACAAAAATGTCTTTGGGCGAAATTCGGGAAAAACTTACTTACGTACGTTTCCTCCAATTTTCGTGCAAAGATTTTCTTGAGACACCCGCGCTTTTTATGATTTGCTACTTTTTGGGCACTACGTAATTATCGGTACAAAAACTTCTTCGTCTACCATGTATGGTATTTTATTCAATAACGTATGTAAATAGAGACAATTTAAAAAGTGTTCTCGTTTTCAGAAAATTATAATTTTCCACTTTGTTATATAAATAACAGTAGTATAATAGCTTGTTCGCGCTTAAATTATTTCTAAAGATGTTTTTAATTCCAAGTCTTCAATTTATCGAGAGTATGTATATGTACGATCGGTGATCTAATCTAAAAAATAATTTTATGTAAAAGAAAAGTTTCATGTGATGAGACGTTGGCATGAGTATGATCTGCAGTGGACCGACTTAAAACGAATTTAACATTTAAAGTATAATTAAACTAAGTCCTTACTTCACCTATTTTCTTTGTTTTTGTCGTTTCTTTGAGTTAATTCTTTGTTGTAAATGAGAGCGAAGAAAATGAGAGAATTTGTTTGAAAAATCATTCATCTTTGATTGATCTTTTTGGTATGGCACAGATTTGGCATTGGCAAGTAAGTTCATAATTCTTACGGCGAGGAAAGTAAGAACAAATGGCAAGAAATTAATCCGTTGTATGTGCTCTAAGCGGCTTCATCAATCCATAATGAGCTTTTTTGGCTATTTTAACTACACCCCGTGTCTTAGGAGCCCGAATTAGGCCGCCTATTTTGTAGAGCCCTCGCACTGTTGCACTTGAACCAGCAACAAAAGAATGCGATTCATTAAATTGTCCGCTTCCGAGTCCTCCATGCTGTTCAGCTTAGCCGATATGAAGCCGCAAAACTTGGAGTTGAGAACCTCACGCACAGTTTGCGGGGGCGGTAGATCCATCCCTCCGGTGTCAGCTGCACCCTGTTGCTGCCGAAGGTGGCGGTGCTGCTGCAGCATTTGCTCCTCGTAGTCATCGCCATCGATACCAGCATCACCGTCGCCATTGCCGTTCTCCAGGACGTCTTGGTCGACATGGCGGCGGCGCTTGCGTGACGAGGCAACCTCGTCCACGCCCACATTGGTGCTCGCGCGTGAGTTGGAGTCCAGGATTAGCGGATATGGGAAATCGGCGTCGATCGCATCTAACTCCTCCACTACATCGGATGCGTGACCAGCGTCTTCATCTCCACTGCGAATCGAGCTGGCATCGATGTCATCGTAGCTGTGCTGCAGTTGCTGATGCTCGTTGCGCGTGGAACTCACCCGGCTGTCGTTGGGCGCTTGAAGTTGGTGGGCGGGCAGCGGAAGTGGTATACCGCCGGAGCTACTGCGGCTGCTGCTACTTCCGGCCCCGCCGCCCACCGAGAGATCCAGCTCCGGCTTTACGTAGTAGTCGCCGTAGTAGTCATCGCCGCTCACATTCAGCGAGGAGCACTTAGAGAGATTCAACACTGCGGCGGAATCGTGATAGGACGTGGAGAGCTTCAGGGCCACAGCTTTCCCAGCGGCTCCCAGGCTGTTGTTGTTATTATTATTGTTGTTGTTAATATGGCCATACCCAGTCAGGCTGAGATCGGTTGCATGCGATGCGCCTCTGAAATAAATAAAAACCATTAATAACGCGTTACAAAGGTAAGTAAATTGAACAATGTTTACCAGCTTATAAAATAGAAATTCATCCTTTTTATATTTAAAATATTTTAACAAGGAAGAACGCTATAGTCGAGTACCTCGACTATCAGATACCCGTTACTCAGCTAATGGGAACAAAGGGAAATGGAGATATGCAAGCAGCAAAGCGAGATTGGAATGCGCCACCTACCCGTGATCTCAATATGTGGTTATGTGGGCGGTAGACTGATTTAAGCGTTTTGCGCGTTAGGGTGGGCGTTGCAAACTTTTTTTTTGGATCAATCGATAGGTATTGACAAGACCAATACATTTCAGTTCAAATTTTGTATCTAGCATTGCGGACGCCACAGGTTAGCTCGGTTTGTGAGCGTTAGAGTGGGCGTGGCACATTTTTAGTTCAATCGATAGGTATTTACGAGAGCAATACATTTTGGTTTAAATAAATCTAAATCTGAAATCTTAGCTCACATATGTAGTTTCAGAGATCAAAGCGTTCACACGGGCCGACGGACAAGGCTAGATCGACTCGGCTGGTGATCCTGATCAAGAATATATATACTTCAAGGGGTCAGAAACGCTTCCTTCTACCTGTTACATACTTTCCGACGAATTTAGTATACCCTTTACTCTACGAAAAACCGTTTGGACTAGTGACGATCACACCTTCAAAATGTATTATACGATCTACTAAATAAGTACACTTTCCAAATTTTTCTCATTCAGCACGGAGCATCGGATTTCAACAAATAAGGGATCATTGGTCGCGTGTTGGGCATTTATCCCCACCGGTCCCAACAGCTCCAGTTTTCTAAAATTGCACTTTCACACTCTCACCTCTCTTTATCCCAAACCAATTTATTCTCATTACATCTTGGTATGCAATCCTCTTAGTTTTTGCGATACCTTTTGATTGGTGTATCACTCGTTATGATCGGACCTGCGGCTATATATAATAGTCGCCTTCTCACACCATCCTGGCGCGCTTCGTCACCACGTGGACTGCTGTCCACAGTGATAGAGTTGACCTATATGCCTTGTGACCTAGGAAATGACCAAGCTATTTACATCCCAAACTAAAAAACATTCCCAAGCAAACCCCCAAAGACAATGGGACGCAAGAAATATAAGTGTGGAAACAAATCTGCGAGGACAAGAAATTATTTTAATGTCCCAAACAAGTAGTGTGGCTTCCTGTGTCTCCCTCAACGCGACTCATGTTTCAAGAGCATTTCCCAACAAATGCAGCTGCCTAGGGCCGGGTGTTCAATAACGTCTGAGCATAGCTATTTTTGGCCTTCCCCCATCCCTATAGTATTTTACCAAACGCCGCGATATGGCCCAGTTGGCAGACTTTCGCAGGACTAAGCACGTTTTATACTGTTCGCTTGGCTTATCATTCAGATCTGGCACAGGTAGTTGACGATTGGAAAATTTGAAAACTGATACTTGACTGCCAAGCCAAAACATCTCACAGGACAACGAAATGTATTTTCACATATTCCACAACCGGGAATGGCTCTATTTGCTCTGGTTTGGTTTCTCGGGTTTTCAGTCGCTCGGCTTATCAATATTTACTTTCGCTGTGGCCCAGGTCCCAAGCTATTTATTCTAGGTTGTGGCGTATTTCGCTGAGATCCGAGGTCTTTATCTCTTATCTTCGAATTTTGTCCAAATACAATTGGAAATTTCCCGACCCATTTTAACTCAATTTTTACTAAACCAACTGAAACCAGAAAGAAAGCTAGCTTCAGCATGCCGAAGTCTTAGGTTTATTTCATAAGCCGTATATAGATGCGGCATATCTGTTACTTGAATTCTTCCTATGAAAGCCATATGAAGCAGACGTTAGGGTTCTATATTAAAATAAGGAAGAACGCTATAGCCGAGTGCCTCGACTATCAGCTAACCGTTAATCAGCTGAAAGGGAGCAAAAGGGACACAATGGTATGGTAATGTGGGCGGCAGACAGATGTAAACGCCATGGGCGTTAGAGTGGGCGTGGCAAACTCTTTTTTAAGTCAGTCAATAGGTATTAACAAGACCAATACATTTCAGTTAAGATATCGGCCGGTTACGAGATCTTACTAACACGCCACATAACATGAAACTTATGTGGCGCTGGTGAAACTTCGTAAGAAGGCTCTATTCTTTTTTTAGTTAGTTTGACTGTTTCCAGACATCATGTCCTGGGGTTCTGAATCTCACTGGAACAAACCCTTCCCCACAGTAACCAGGACCACTGATAAAATACGGGAACCAAGAGGCAAACACGGACTAACGCCCAATTTTCTTCCGTGACGCATAAGCTTAAGTATTCCAAGACGAAATTCACCGGACAGTGATTTCGGGGCGTGGAGCGGGTTTCGGAGGTTGGGTTGACCGGGAGCCAAACAATTTCAGCAATTTCGCAGCTCATTTGCTTATTAAATCATAAGCGTGACACAGACAGAGCTCGACGGAACATTCACACCCAGGCGGCCTAGTGTGTACGGGTATGAGAGACCCAGATCGAGAGAGGACTGAGCGTAGAGTGGATGAGGGCATGGGGTATGGGCAAGGGTCGGGGAGAGGGGTCCAGACCCCGACTCTGGGTCGAAGCAACCCCTTGGTCGGGTCTGATGTGGCTGGCTAATGGTCGTGGGCATATTTTTAACCCTGGCCGAAGCCAGGCCGAGCGATTCGTTCAATTGCTCACCCATACACTGAAGAATACATGTGCTCTGTTCATGTATATAGGCAGAACGACGCTCATTTCCCTCACTAGCCCCTTTCTCGCTCGCGAGCTGCGATTCTTTCCTAACTTGGTCCACTCGCCATCCGTATTCTTCAGTGCTGATTGTCATTTTCGTAGTGCTCTCATTAATTTATCGCTCTCTTGCCGCCTTCCCACAGTCCCCAGCCCCTCCGACAGCACTCTTCTTTGGGCTTGCGTTTGCAGCTTCCCTCAATTTCGTTTTTGGTTCAAGTAGCGCCGATGCTGCGCCGTTGTATAATATTCGTCGCTGGGCGAGATCTGTTTTATGGCTATGGCGGTGGCTATAGCTGCGGCCGTAGCTCCGGCTCAAGCGCTGCCCGACTGGCCGGGCCCGTTGAGCTGTCTGTTATCAGCTCAAAATAATAAAAATTTAAATATATACACATACCATGGGTGAGTGTGCGCGGGCATGTGTCGGGGCCGACGACTGCTTGTTGCCCATGTGGGTACAGTCAATTGAAAGGAAATGGCCTTATTTCATATAAATATGTACATAAAGTACAACAATACACACCCGTAGCTCGAGCACGGCTCCATATGAGCCAGAACATTGGACGGGGCGGACTCTCGACTGAAACCATTTGCGGGTCTCTGGCCCGGTCATTCCTTTGTTCGAATTGGTTTTTTCCACATTACCGCTCCTTAGTGTCCATATGCCCCTGTGCGTTGTTTTTGCTATTCTTTTTCGCTGGGCAGATGTTTTCTCAGACACAGAGCTGAGATTTGTTCGACTTGCTGGGGATTTATGCAAATCGACTGGGCTGGGAAACGCGATATGTGCATACCTATAGCCACTCTGATGAAATGGCCCAAAAAGTGGTTTACAGATATTTACAGGATTTGCGTAATTAAGTTTAGGGCAACTTTATGCTTAGAGCTCGTCTTATCAATGGAATGTTCTAATGTTTACCGCCCAATTATATTTGTATAACGTTTGTGTATATGAATCATTGGTATTCCTTTGTTAGATGGGATAATTTCGTATGAGTACCGACTTTACTTTATGTGATTACTGAAAAAGGTTCAATATATACCCTACGACCAAATTACAAGTTTGTCCTTCCGTTATTTCCATGAATTTGTCAATTATTAGATCGAAGCGATGACTCACGAACTCAAAACCCCACTAAAAAATTTTGCAGTCCACTTAAACAGAAGTGGCTACTCACATAAAATGATAAGCTTCTTGGAAATGCGGTGCAAACTTTTTTAAATTAACCTTTGCAGGCATCAAACACTTAAACCCACCATATTTTTTTCCTATGTACAAATCATTGTGAGGAGGGTCTGGGACCTTAGTCTGCTATACACAAGCTTAAAGTTTGCAGTTCAGAATGAATCAAGCGTTGTCTGGCAAACTCAAAAGCAAATAATAAAGACCGAGCCAAAGCCGAGAGCCGTTATTTACGATTCGAGCTGCACTTTGACCATCGGTCATGACTCGATCGATGGCTAGTGGCTCATTGAATTCATTGTAATATAAGTAAGTAATATAAGTAAGCCTTTTGACACAAATAATTTTCAGAGGCTAAAGGCCATATGACACTTGCTCGATATATGAATAACTGACTTGATTGGTTTTAAAAAGTTATGGTAACCTTGAGAAAAAGGGTATAAAGCCTAACAACATTTTGCAAATTTATATGTCAAATCATGTTTAGGTTTCCCTGACTTTTTAAAATTAAACATAAAAATTCTGATTTCTGATTTAAGTACATAGTGCAAATATTCAAAATCATATCTTTTGTTGTACTGTTAATAATGTGTTGCAGCTAAAATTAACTTCGAAATATATGAAAGCAATCAAGAGACACGCCTTTAAAGCATGACTCGTTTTGTGAGCAATTGTAATTTTGAATTATATTTTCTCAAACTTTAAAATTGAATAAATAAAAATTTAGTTTTAAGATTTCTCCACTTAACTTTAGACAGAACATTCCTCCCCAGATGATTTCGTCAGTAAATTTAATCATTTTGGTTTAAGGTGTTAGACTATTTAGAGGGTTGGAAGCTAACTAACGTCTTTGTTGACCTGTATTATTCTGATCAACATCCCCAGACGAGTCAATCTAGTCAATGTCTCCTCTTGACTATTTAAAATTTACCAAATTAGGCAAAAATCATTGAAAATACATATATATATTGAGTAAATTCGGTACTTACTTTCTCTCTCTGATAACGTCGCGCAAAAAGTCCATAGCCTCATAAAGGCTCCATTTTGGCTTAAACCCGTTGCCCATAAGCTTGACGTGAGCCAGTTCACGGCGGTATGATTCCCGCAGGGACTTAAAAGCCCGGGCAACGCGACGCCCAGGGGCGTTGAACTCTCGACCTATGTGCTCCCAGGCGCGATTCTTCTCCTCCTCGGCGCCCTTGAAGTTTGGGAGGCGTGAGTCCCAGAGAATTGGGTTATCGTGGACCATTTGAATAAGCTTCAGCTTGTCGGAGGCGTTTCGCCGCACCACTGGAAGTGGAAATATGATTAAAATGAGAAAAACTAACAACTAAAATGTGAGGAAAGTTGAAATTTCAATTAAACAGACATCAACATCAGATAAACGTTACTCAGCTAAAGCAGTAATGCAAGCAGTAAAAGGGCGCCACACAGTGCCGATTACAATATTTGGTCATAACTTCTTAATAAACCATTTACGGGAATACATTACAGGGGAACTTTGCAAGAACCTCTAGAACCTGCGTGCTTAGCTTTTACATGTTCCGAGATCTCAGCGATCATAAGGACGGATTGTGGGCTTTAGAGTGGGCCTAAAACAGGGGAATCTCTAGAATCAGCATGTTAAATCTAAACTTTTGAGCTTTTATAGTTTCCGACATCTTAGCGTTTATTTGTTACGAATAGTATATAAACTTTCGTTTCTTATTTTTATTATACCTATATCTGTTTGAAAAATGTAACCTCGATAGCTTTAAAACTGAGAGACTAGTTTGCCTGGAAACAAAATTTCGAAACGGAAATGACTGACACTGGGTCAAGAAAGCACTGTAAGTATCCAGTAGGACTTCCATAACTCGAAATAGCAATAAAAAGCTTTATTTAATTATAATTTTGGTTCGACTTATCGACATTGACGACTTTCACAAACATACATACATATGTACATGCATATGTACATACTGATGTTGTGTATTCCCTGTAATGACATTAATTCTAGATACGCACGTTTCTTGATCTTCTGCGATGGCATGGCAATGGCGGAGGCCAGAGGGTGGGGCTCCCCCTTGGGCTTCATGTCAAGGGCGATGGCCGCGGCGGCGGCGCTCATGTCCTGCAGCGAGTGGGTGGCGGTGGGCGAACAGCCGCTCACGGGGGCCATCAGGATGTGCTGGAGGATCTGGATCTGCAAACTTGCGCTGGCCAGGACTCTCACTGTGCTCTCACTTTAGGGGCGCGATCGCGGCGACTGATAACGGGGCTGCTACCCTCTCACGACCAAGTTTAAACGGCGACTAAAAACCAAGACCAGAATATAACAACCACCGCGGCAATCGGGCTGAGCTGCGCCGGCGTCGGCAGCGCAGTTGGCAGCAAGCCCGCATTTCAGAGCCACAAAATCACGCGCACTCGACACGAGAGCCGGCTCTCTGCGCTCTCTCCTGCTCCCACCGTTCCCGTTATCTGCGTCGGCGTCGCGTCGCAGCCCTAGCCTTCCTCTGCTAGCTGGTCCAGGCATGTAGGTCTAAATCTAAAGCGCCCTCTCGCCACTCCGGAGAGCGCGACTCTCCGGATGGAAAACGCCGTTTAATCGCAATCACAATCACAAGCCGCAGAAAGTAAAAGCGAACGAAAAGAAGAGTCGCACACAGAGACGTGCAGAACACAGAACAAAACAACAGAGAATGTGTGTAATACAAAAATCCGTTGACGCGTTCGCCTTTGGTTTTCAGCGAACATTATATGTACATATGTGTTGTTGTACATACGTACGTTTGCATGGACGTATATAATATATACATATGAATGTTTTCGACTGCCGTTCTTGGCGGCTGCTTGCAGAGTACCCTGTACATTTGGCTTATTAGCTGCTATTTCAAATCGAGGGTGAATTACCATGTGTCGGCCTTCTTTGAATGAAATTAACCTATGACTGTTTTAATGGTATTGAATTTTGTATGCTAAGCTGAGAACATTGAAGCGAAAATCGTTTAAAAATATGGGCCTTTTTTAATGCGTTAGAAGTTATAAAGTGTAAACCAAATAAATAAAGTATGTGTTCTGTAGCTCAGTCCCCAAGCCACTAAGAAAGCTAAGGGCATGGGAACTGGGTATTCTTGTTACTTTTGTGTGCCCCAGAAATCTCCTACGGTTTTAGGACGGAATGTTGGAAAGCATAGTACAAAATGTTCTGCTGTCTCGATCCTATTTAAAGTAATGGTAGACGCTATCTTGTTCTTTTATCTCTTCTCCGATTTTAGGTAATCACTTTGGAGGGCAATCCACGTAGTGTCGAAGCGCACCAAGATTGTGTAAGGAGACGAGTGTGTAGCCGCAGAATGGAAAATCTGCAGCGATGATCCGATCATAATGATACAACAATCGAAAGGTATTGCAAAAACTAATTGGATTACATAACAATACTTTAAAAATAATAATTCATTTTTAAAATAAAACATACCCTAAATTTTATAAAATCGTCATTAAAATTTCTTTATTCTAAATTCAACAAATTTATTTCGTGTATGTATTTCAAGGTAATTTTCCTCAAGTATAGGAAATGGTTGCCATAAACTATTGTCTTAAAAACAAGAAAAAATGCCTTAAAAAATAGAAAGGCTAACAAAAAATAATGATGTATATAATTATTCTTTCCCAAAAAAATATCTAGTTATATTTATGAATTGTATATATTTTGATGTAAATTTTTTGGTATATGGTTTTAGGGTCCTGAACGTGATAGAAAACTTTCTACCACTTTTAAAAAGACCTATTAGTTTTGCGGAAAATCTGAAAAATTCTTATTTTAAAGGCCTATAGCATCTACAATTATGCTACAGATACGTGCTATACCTCGCTGAAAGGTTATTCACGGTGCCTTTGATGAAATTGTTTTAACACAATAGTTTTAAAATAATAACAAATATAATTTTCTTTTTGCTATTTTTTTTATATTATCTCATAAAGAGCTCGTACGATTTATTTTTAAATTCACTTCTTGTAATACAATTTAACGTTTGAAAGACATTAAACGATAAAAACTGCAGTTCAGTATAATTATTATAAAAAAAAATCAATCCAAAACAAATTTGTTCACACTATAACGCTACCGAACCACCAAAATGGCATTTTTAACCCATCAAATAGTTACTCTTACGTAACACATAAACGTAAGGGTTACTACACAAAATACTTATGTAACTATAAAAGGGTAGAATGCAGCTAAATAACTATTTTCATAGCTATCCAAAATATTTTTAGTCAATTTTGTAATAGTAAATATATGCCTATAAAATTGAAAGTCTTTAAGTATATTCATATTTACATCGCTGAAACATGGTTATTTGAAGGCAAAATAAAAGGAGGAGTTTTTATGTTGCACTTTTTAAAAGTGACACCTAGCTAGTGTGGAAGTGCCTTCGAAAATATATGTTTTCAGAGTATGGCTTGGGACTCTAGGTGTATGAGACCCTTGATCCAGTTGGGAAATTTGTAAGGTTATTGTTTCATACTTGTGTGTGGTAGAAGTAATGTTTGGATTACTATTTTTCACAGTTAATTAACTATGTACTATTGCAAAATCTAAATTCACACATCACGTGAACGTAACTATGTTACTAGTGGCTTAACTATTAGATAGTAAGCAAAGCAAAAACAAATGCCTATACAAGCATTTTTAATAGTAAAGTACCACATTTTAAAGTTATTAAACCATCTGCATTGGTCAATTCTAACAACCAAATTTGTTTGTGTGTATACACGTAGGAATGTAAATTTGCTGTGATGGTCCGATCCTAACTAGTTATACACCACTCAAAAGGTATTGTCAGTTAATATTTTAACCTGCAGAAAGGGATCGCTTTAAATCAATGTAAAATATTTTAGCAGAAATGTTCCTTGTTGCCTCGTAGAATTCCTGGTGAATAGAAGTGAACAGCATACATAAAAAAAGAGAACAAGCTATAGTCGCTGGTATTGACTATTAGATACCCGTGACTCAGAAACTCAGGGAACGCGAGAGGTATGGAGATATGCTTAAAGCAACTCTGCTTTTTAATACACCTGGCCTATAGCGTCATTTATCTTTTTTTTCTTTAGCGTCACTTAGCTTACAGCGCCAACTAGCCTATAGCGTCTCTAGCGGCTTGGTGGCTTGAATTTGCAAAATGTTTTTTACTTGGTTATAACTTTTTATTGACGTTTGCGATTTCAATAATTTTGGAATTGATAATAAGAAAAAACTCTTACTTTAATATTTTGTAAAAAATGTGGGCGCTAGACGGGTTTTAGTATTATAGTCGTTTGTGGGCGTTAGAGTGGGTGTGGCACCCTGCTGAAACAAACTTGCCAAGTCCTAGCTCTAGCTCATATCGTTTCCAAGATCTCAGCGTTCATACGGACAGACGGAATGGCTAGATCGACTCGGCTAGTGATCCTGATCAAGAATATATATACTTTATGGGAAAAAGCTTCCTTCTACCTGTTACATACCTTCCCACGAATCTAATATACCCATTTACTCTACGGAAACGGGTATAAATACATGGATGAAAGCTATGGCCGAGTTCCTCGACAATCAAATTCCCGCTAGTCAGCTAAAGGGAGCAAAAAAGAAGATGGCGATATATCACCTACACGCGATTTCAGTATATGGTAATGTGGGCGGGAGACAGGCTTAAGCGTTACAGGCGCTTGTGGGCGTGGTACATTTGCGTAACAAACTTGCGCTGTGAACGAACCTAAGGAATCTAAATATGAAATCTCAATGCTCTAATTTACAAAATCACTGCGTTCGCACGGACAGACGAATATGGCTACATCCACCCAGCTAGTGATCCTGATCAAGAATATATTCATTTTATAGGATCGGAAACGCTTCCTTCTATCGTTACATTTTTTTCCCGAATTCAATATACCCTTTGAATTTACGAGTGTAAACATATTTATATTTAAGTACTTTTAATGAAAACATTGAATGTCGTTATCTTTTTCAAACCGAGATATCCCAAAACCTGCACCTTTTATGTAGTCTCATTTTGTTGTCCATGGTATCGATATGTTCAGGGACTCCGATGATCCCACCATGTTTGGCGAGGTTCCATTACCAAAATCCACAATTCGGAATTCGCTGAAGAAGTGAACAGTTGAAGGGAGGTTTCTTGGTTTATGTCACTATGTGTTTTTATGGCCTCCGTCTTTCTCTGTCTTCGTGGGCTGCAGTTGTGGAGTCGAAGTTCAGTTCATTATCGTATTTCCTCGTTTGTAGAATTTACAAACGAACATTTGGATCACACATGTTGGTCTTGCCAAAGAGCGACAGTGAAGGCAAATAGAGTGTTGGAACGAGAGGGTGACTGTGTGCGAGTTGCAGCGCAGATAAGAACGCCTGAGGTTGTCTATTTTGTCCCCCGATCATTTAAGCCGCTGAAATCCAGTAACTGCAATCGGCAACCGAACCGTCTGGGAGGCAAAGGCGAACAGAGAGCCGAGCAGAATGAAATCGCTTTGTCTGTATGTAATTTATGCCTAATGAACTATTTCCGGCCAAGTGTCAATTAATGTATTCTGTTTTGGGGCAGCACAACGTGCCCGCACAACCGTTGTCACGATAATTTTTCTGGCAAAACTCTGCGATCCCCGTTCTATATCTGCGCCTCCGCTTCCATACCCAGACAAATCCGCTTCCGCTGCAATTCCCTTGTCCATCACAATCGGGCCTGCTCTGAGGATCTTCAATCAGAAGACCGTTCTCCTCATGGCACTTTTAATGCAAAATTAAAACTCATGCAAGCGGAATTTTGTTTCTACTTGACGGCTACTGCTGATAAATTTTTATGAATGTACAATACAACATACCAAAAAAACTCACTCAAAAGTAACTAGTACATATGCAAATATTCTTAATTAGCATATATTTTTTTAAACATAATTGATTTTTCATAGGCATTACTGTTTCAAAAGTATTTAATTATTTAGCATTACTTTGTTTAATGATAATGAAACTTGATTTCATTCGATTTACTTTTTTCAATGCTAATAAAATTACCAATCAAATAAAAACGATGTTAAAAGCCGGGGACAAACCTATCTTCAACATACAAAAGTTTTGATAGTACCTTTTGAAACAAATGTATTGTACGATTTACTAAATAAATACACTTCTCCTTCGGCAAATACAGTAAAAATGTGTAAGCTGTAAAATTTTAATAAAGCGTTACGAATTAAAAAAATATATAAAGTGTATTTATTTATATAGTGGGTCGTATAATGGTTGATATCAGAAGTTTTGTATGTTAAAGGGTAGATAGTCAGTACTTTTTTACCACGTTAAGAGTTGTTTTTGTTTTTTATCAGAAGTCTTCCGCAGTTTGTTTCTAAACGAGTACACATCAATATTATGACCAAGAGTCGTGGCCTATAACTTCTTTTTTATGAACAAAAAATTAAAGCTTTTAGCCACTGTCTATTTCTGTTGTAGCAAAAGGTATGAATTAATTTTACACTCAAAGAAACCAGGGCGGCGGTTTTAAATAGCGTTATTTTCGATCTCAAAAGTGAGCCAAGATCGACGCATACTAAAATTCTCTAAATAAAGATCGTATTTTGAGATTGTGTGTGATATGGAGATTAAGACTTCTTGGTTTTAACATCAATCGATCTCGATTTGAAAATGGATCTTTCGGATTCAAGCATAAGTCAGGTTTGTGTTGAGATTACATTTTTCTCGATTTCTATCATAAATCGTACTTGCTCCCAGATTCCATTCTATAATAGAAATGCTTAATTGTTAAAAAATATATATAATTTAGCCGAACGGCTACCATAATATCCGTTACTAGTAGAGTAAAAGGGTAATGATTCGTCAGAAAGTATGTAACAGACACTATAAAATATATAAATCCTTGGTCATGATCATTAGCCGAGTCGATCTAACGATGTATGTCTGTCCGTCTGTCTGTCCGTCCGTATGTACGCTGTGATCTCGGAAACTTTAAAGGCTAGAAATTTGATATTTGGCATAGATTCGTGAGCTTCTTGCGGAGCGCAAGTTTATTTCAGCAGGTTGCCATGCCCACTCTAACGCCCACAAACTGCCGAAAACGGAGGCACCCACAGTTTTCATACTAGAAACCAAATTTTAACTGAAATGTGTTTTTTTCAATCTACTGACCCAAAAAAAAAATTTCGATTCGCGGGAAATAATCTTGCTAATATTGAAGATAAAGTGTGTGCAAGCCAGTATAACATTTTTTCTAAAATCAAAATAAAAGATAAAAACTAGTTTCTATTAGCAATGAATTAAAAAATAATTTGTTAAAAGTAAGGTGTATTTATGTATTTATATCGATCTGGCAACTCCGATAGTTATATCGAGTTACCGGAGTTTAATTGTGACCATTTCACGCTTTCAGGTTGAATTCATAGTCAACTTTCGTGTGTTCCCGAATTCACGAAATGGCGTTTATGCACACAATAATCGTCTGAAATCGCGAAATGAAAGCGTGAATTCGGCATCGCATAAACACAGTAAAAAAAGACAGAGAATTGGGACCTTAAATTTAGATTCCGTAGCTTTGTACGCAGCGCAATTTTGTTACGCGAATATTACTCGCTTACTTTGTGGCGTCCACAATTTTTATGATAGAAAAAATTTTTAAATTTTAATTTTACAAAATAAAATGTGGGCGCTAGACGGGTTTTAGTATTATATTCGTTTGTGGGCGCCCGCCATTGAAAAACAAAAAAAACAAGAAAGAACGTAACTTCGGCGAGCCGAAGTTTGTATACCCTTGCAGCTATAATTATAAAATGTAATTCAAAATTCTTAAAAATACAAAAAATTATATTCCCAATATAATAAAAAAATTTGTCGAAAAACACCGAAGCTATAATTTGTTCCATATTATTCTCCCACCAATTTTCCGATCGTTCCTATGGCAGCAGTATGATATACTTGTCAGATTTTGATAAAATTAAGTTCGAAATTCAGAACTAATTAAAAAGTGTTATTTCCAAGCAAGGTGTAATTAAAAAAAAAATGTTTTCCGATTATATACTACTGCAAAGAAAAAAGACTTTTGGGAGGGACTCAGCCCGATAGCTTTAAAACTGAGAGACTAGTTTGCGTAGAAACGGACGGACAGACGGACATGACTAGATCGACTTGTTTAGTGATGCTGTTCAAGAATACATATTCTTTCTTTCTTCGGATACGTCTCCATCACTGCGTTGCAAACTTCTGACTGAAATCATAGTACCGTATGCAAGGGTTTAAAAACTAAAAAATCGAAATAAAAAAAGTTGACCCCTAATATTTAAGCGATGGTACTTAGACAAATCATGCTACAAAGGCATACAAAGTATTTCGAAGTACCTTTCTAACAACGTATAGCATAAGCATGTACCCTTAGAAATCCACAAGTTACGGGTGTACGAAATTTAGCTGTTTTCCTGCCAAACGTTTCACTCGTAAAGATCATAAGATCACAGTAGATTTTCATTTCGTCGTGTATATATACTAGTCGCCTTCGCACACTCTCCTGGTGCGCTTCGTCACTACGTGGACTGCCGCAGTGATAACAAAACTCTAAAAGCCCTTCGTAAAATGATCGATACTTCTAACGGGAATCTGATAGTCGATGCACTTGGCTATAGCGTTCGTCCTTGTAGTTAACTTTTAACATGGAAATAATAATTTTAACAATCAAAGTTAATTCAAATATTATAAAATTTATTTAGTGACAGAAAATATTTAAAGTTAATATGATTAACATCTTCTGCCTGTTACATACTTTCCGACGAAACTAGTATACCCTTTTACTCTATGAGTAACGGGTATAAAAAGTTCAAAAAAATTATTTTAGACAGTCCGCAATGGCTTTTAAGGATTTTAGGTATATTTTATATTTGTCTAGATGTCGTAGAGTTGATTTTTAGCTTTGCAAGTTTGTTTGTAATAATTAAGACATTTCACTGTGGACGGCATTCTACGTAGTGACGAAGTGCACCAGGTAAAATAGACTATTACTTTGGTATGCGAATTTCTTGATGCCAACATAGCTCTTGATCTTCAGAATTACAAAATACAATCGCTATTTCATTGTGAATACCAGAAAATTCATTTATATTAACAGAGTAGAGAACACAAAATCGATTGCTCGAGGTCCGAACACTGTTCTTTTAGGTTTAGAAACAGAAGATCTGTATACTAGGCCACTTCAGACTGATTTAGCCCAAGAAATAATATTTATTTTACTTGATCAGAACAAAAAAGTTGACATATTAGGAAAACTAAGAGAAATTTTCCGTTGTGTGAGTACACCCAGAAAAAAACGCACCCAAAATTTAAGATCGATTTATGATAGTATTATTTGGGCTTGTTTTAAGAATAAATGAGCGTTCCTGAAACAAGAATAAATCATTCCTAAACACTAAATCATCATCTTGATTCAAGAACATTATTCACTAAAACTAATTATAATATTAAAAAAAAATGTTCTAGGTAATACAAACATTCTTAAATTGATCACTAAAAGTAATTAGTTTTAGAAAAAAGCTTATAATAAAATCCATAAATTAGGAATAAATTATTCTTATCAGTCGAAAAAATCACTGTGGACGGCAGCTCACGTAGTGACGAAGCGCATCAGGATAGTACGAAGGCGACTACTATACATATATACACGGAGAAATGAAAATCTTTAGTAATCGTCCGATTGTTTCGAGTGATACATCAATCGAAAGGTATTGCAAAATAACTAAAGAATTGCAAGCCAAGACTGCAAATCAATTGGTGTGGGAGAAAAAGTGGTGAAAGTGTAAAAGTTAAAAATTGGAATATCTGCTGGGGCCGGTGGGGATAATTACCCCCCGCTATTAATCTAGTTGTATTCCCACTTTAAATACGCGTCGAATGACACCTAAACTGTCAAAATAGGATGCTCCGTAATACGCAAAACAAGATGTTCTGGTTCCTCTCAAAATGAAAATTTTATTTTGTTTGTCAGTTTCATTTCTCAAAATGAAAATTTTATTTTGTTTGTCAGTTTGTCCCAAAACGTTATTTTAGAGTCCTGAAAATTCTAGACGATGTTAAACAACTCAATATAAGAAACAATAGTTCTACCACTTTTAAGAAAACTAGCTAGTTTGGCGAAAAACCAGTTATAGATAGCTAAATTTTGTATACCCGAAACTTGTGAAGTACTGAAGCTACAGGCTTCTGCTATACGTCGTTAGAAAGGTATTTCGAAATACTATGCACGCCTTTTAAAGACGATTTGTCTAAATACCACCGATTAAAAATTTTGGTCCAAAGTTTTTTTTTATTAAGATTTTATTCAGCTTTTTTTCTGATTTCTCAAAAACAGCTCTAACGATATCAAATAAAATTTTAAGTTGTATAGCCCTTCAGATTCCTCAACTTTTGAAATCCTCTAAATACCCTTGTCAAAGTTATTAATCAACAAAAATGGCCACATTTACCAGTTCAGAGCATCTTACACTGCCTGAGCATTGACCTTTTATGTGCGTATCCAAACTCTATTTGATGGTCCTGGAAATTTAAGATGATGTTAAACAGCTTAATAGAAGAATCTTAGTTCTACCACTTTTGGAAAAACTCGTTAGTTTGGCATAAGTACAGATATGGGAAAAAAATCGGCGAAAGTGTAAAAGTACAAATTAAGAAAATTAAAGCTTCATTAAGATGAAATAATGATGATTAATGATGCTTAAATCAAAAACTTCTGATATCAAACAAAAACACCTCTTAGCGAGGTAAAAGTAATAAGAAAATGTATTTATTAAGTAGATCGTATAATACATTTTCGTCACAAAAGTTGATATCAGAACTTTTGTTTGCTGAAGATGCGATCGTCACTAGAATTTTACCTCGTTAAGAGGTGTTTTTGTTTGATTGAATTTAACTTAAGTACACAAAATTATAAATATATATTTCGTTCACAAACATTCAAGACTCTAGAATAATTCACATATAGTCCATAACACATCGATTTTAATAATGTTATTTATTAAGAGTTAAATTCTCAAATCTAGAACATTTTGTATTTAAATTAAATTGGTCATCGCAGTTTAAGAGCGAGCGTGGCCTAGCGGTTAGGACATCCGCCTGCAGTGTGTGAGGTTGCGGGATCGAATCCTAGGAGTGGTATGTGATTTTCAAAAAATAAGTTTCGTGAGTACAAAAACACATTTTTATGTACTAAAATTTACGAGTTTTCAAAATAAGTATTGTTAACTAACAAAACAACACGAAGCTTTAATGAATAAGCTTTTGATTGATATCAGAAGTTTTTGTTTTATCCACCAATTATAAAATAGGAGTTCTATTCACTTTTGGTGTTATACTCAACATCGATGTTTTCCGAAATTACATTGATGTTTGCCTGTTAAAACATCGGAAAAGCTATTTTATCGGCACCTCTACCTCATACTCCTATGAGCTTTTGTAATATCATTAAAATCAATATATATATTTCCGTTGGTAAGGCCAAGTCGATTTACTACTATACTTAAGAACAGAAACCTTTTTTTAGGAACTTAAATAAAGTATGTGTAGTGAAACATCCGAAATTCAACGTACAAAATTTTTCTTTACTTTTTAATATATTGAGATATTGAGAAATCATGTTTGTCTTAAATTTTCGATGACAAACTTCTAAATGTTTCCTTTTACTTAAAAAATATCTAATAATTTCTTTTTCTGATCAAATTAATGTTGCCTAGTTTTGGGCATTCAAGGTAAGCAAGAAATGTTTTTCATACTGAACTGAAACGGATTGCACATTTGACAAAAAGTGTTATTAATCAAAAGTTGCGGAATGTCAAGGGCAATATGTATAGTTTAAAATTTAAAAAGTAATCGTCCAAATCAATTTTGAGTAAATAGCCATAGTGGTAAAGCAATAACTTTAAATCTACTGTTTTAAGATTCAATTTATTCAAAGGTAGCGTGATTAGCAAATTATATTACATTTTTAGTGACATAGCATGTATCCGTAGCATAAGTTGCTTAGAAACTGTAGGTCTTTAAAATCTATCTATTTTTTTGGATTTCCCGCCAAAATAGAGGGTTTTTTCAAAAGTCGTAGAACAAAAGTTTTCTATCTCGAGCTTCTTAATACAGCTAAAAAGTCTCCAAACCGTTTAACCAAAAAGGAATCCATACCAACCCACAAACTAAGGGACAAACATTTTCATTTTGGAACGTCCCCCAACATCATGTTTTTGGAATAACTTTTGAACGTGGCATCGCATTTAAACATTTGAAGTGTCATTCGACGCGTATTTTCATTAATCCCCACCGGCCCAATTTTTATAATTTTCACTTTTACACTTTCACCACCCTTTCTGCCAAGCCAATTAAAATTTTAAAAATCTCGGTATGCATTCTTTTTAGTTTTTGCGATACTCTTCGATTGGTGCATCATTTGTTACGATCAGACCATCGCAGCAGATTTTCTATTCTGCGGCTATATATAGTAGCCGCCTTCGCACACTCCCCAGGTGCGCATCGCCACTACGTGGACTCCCGTCCACAGTGTTAGCTGCCATAGGAAGGATCGGAAATGGTCTAGTGCGTAGAGCTTTCAAAATCATCTAAATGGCGTGAGGTTGAGCCCAAGAAGAGTCAACATTTCTTTTTTGTGCAAGTTTTTAGAAATGGTGTTTTGTCGTGCAAATACAAAAAAAATTTTAGAACGTGTTAAAATAATAATCAATAAAAGTATGTTTAGTACATTAAAATAACCGTTTGTAGTCTAATTGCGTAAAATAAATATGTGTGTTTGTGCTTCAGTGGTAGCGCCTTCTACTGCGAACCCAGCGGTCGTGCCGGGCACCAACAAACATGTCCAACACGACTTTATTTTATAAAAATTTGATTTTATTTTGAGGTTGCTTGTTCTTGTTTGTAAGGCGCTTTACGTTTAAACAAAAAAAAACCATACATTCAAGAAAAATTGCCTTTAATTTACGGCAATTTACCATTGAAAAAAGAAAGTCACCATAATTTCAAGATATATAGCCGTTGATTTAACACTAACATTTTTTTCATATGATAAGGGTATTTACCCATAAAAAAAGAAAAATCAACCTACACTACTGGCCAAAATAATAAGTACATAGGTATCGTCTTTCTTATTTGCGATATTGCTCGATTATTTTCGAATACAGCCCTGCCAATCGATAATATTTTGAAAGGTTGCAGTGTTGCAAAACATTTAAATAAAAAAAGAAAGCGGGGAACCCAGTTTATATAAGGCTAGGCTTAAATTTGGTGTGGTCAAAATAATAAGTACACTTAAGTTATTTATCAATTTTAAAGGATCAAACAAAGAATTGGGCTAAGGTATGTTGATTTTTATTGACTCCTTAAATATTTAAGTACATCCAAGCCAAAAAATTTACCTAGATGGGCCGCAGAAAGCATTGTACAGCTGAAGAAAGGCAGATTGCTGTGAATCTTCAGAAAGAAGGGAAATCTCTCCGGGAAATAGCAAAAAGCCTTGGACGTTGAGTATGTTTTGTTCAGAATGCGTTAAAATCAAAAGTCCTTGGTGAAAAACGAGGCCAAAAGAGGAAATCGTCACACACAACGGATACCCGTATCGTCAGTCTCGCAAAAAAGGATCCATTCATGTCTTCAAAGGCGATCAGCGGTGAAATTGACAATGAAATATCATCCCGATCGGTTCGTCGTAGACTGGAAGAAGCTAACCTACCAGGACGTATAGCTAGAAATGTTCCATTACTTCGAGGAAACATTTTTCAGATGAGGGAACAGTTTGCCAAAAATCATTTAGCTTGGTCTGGGCCACATGGGTCTTCAAAATGGAATAATGTTTTATGGAGCGACGAGACAAAAATAAATCTTTTTGGAAATGACTCCAGAAGATATGTGCGACGCCCAAAAGGCAAAGAACTTGACGTCGGGTACACAAAGAAGACCGTAAAGCACGGAGGCGGATGTATAATGGTTTGGGGCTGTTTTTCTCGGGCTGGCGTTGGTCCATTACATCGCATATCTGATACCATGACCCGATTTGGTTATAAGGATATATTGGCCGGCACTATGTTACCATATGCTGAAGAAAACATGCCCTTGAGATGGGTCTTTCAACAAGACAACGACCCTAAACACACCTCAAAGTTAGTCAAGGCCTGGTTTACAGAAAATGAGGTAAATGCTATGAGTTGGCCAAGTCAGTCTCCAGACTTAAATCCTATAGAACACTTATGGGGAGAATTAAAACGTCGAATTGGGACGAAAACTTTTCGAAATGCCGAAGAATTGTGGCAATAAGTCCAAAAAACCTGGTACGAGATTCCAGTGCCCACTTGTCGCAAACTTATTGCAAGCATGCCCAAAAGAATCGTAAAAGTCCTACAAAATAAAGGTGGATATACAGGATATGAGCATAAGTTTACACATACTAAGAAAAAAGTGAAAAAAAGTTAATAAGTTTTAAGTTTTTTACATTGTAGAATTGATGTACTTATTATTTTGGCCAACCCTTTTTATGTTTTTTAGACTTAATCGATCAGAGAAAATTCGTTTTAGATTTAGGGAAAATACCCCTGAAGGTAAGACCAATTCATGCTTATTTTTAGTTTTGTTAGCCAATCGCCATTGACCCCCGTTTTAGGGCGATTTTCCTTGCCTCTAGGTCGGTTTTACAATAGAATTTCTATGAGCGTATGCTCCCATGGGAACGAGATGCAAGGGTAAATTTCACCATCGGCTTGCAAAAGTTAGCTTCCTTTCTTCTTACATTTACACAACACGGCCTAAGGTAATAACTCGAACATCCTTACGTTGCACAGTGGTGTAACAGAGACCAAAATCACGATCAAATCAACTAAGCGTGATAGAGGAGCCATTGTAATTTTTTTTATCAAGTTTAATTCGCTTATAAAAAAAAACATAGTTACCGAAAAAAATTTTTTTAATTATGTAAAAGTTAGATTACACTATAATTGTACTATTGTACGATATATTCGCTGAAAATTGGGTAGCAATTAGTACTTTAAAGCAATTTTTAAAATACAAAATATAATTTTTAAAAATAATAGAAAAATAAAAAACATTTTTTAAGTTCATAATACATTTTTAAATGTGAAGGGAGCTAATCATATGGAAAAATATTATAATACGTTTGTACATATGTGTATTAGAGTGTATCTGCATCTGAATGTATATCTTAATCAGAATCTGAATCTGAGCTTGTATCTATGTTTGCATCAGTATCCGTATCTGAGCTTTCATAATTACATGATAACTTCAATAAATCTTGGCCCTCTTTATAAGAAGTCTTATGAAAACGTATTGATTTTGTTCTCGCGAGTGATTTTCCTAGAAAAAAGTTCCCAATACCTTTTGAAATTCTTGTTTTTTGCTGATTGGAAGCAATTTCTGCACTTATAGAAATTCTGTTATAAAATCGCTCTAAAAAAGAGAAAAATCGCCCTAAAACGGGGGTCAATGGCGACTCGCTAACAAAATAAGAGCAACATTTTCCAAAAATAGGCATGTATTGGACTTACATGTAGGGAGATTTTTCCTAAATCTAAGGTGAATTTTCTTAAATCTAGGGGCATTTTTTTGTTTTCAAAGGTGTGTACTATTAGCTTATGAAAAAAATGTTAAAAACCAACGGCGATATTTCTTGAAATTATTTTTCTTATTTTAATGGCAAAATGCTTTAAATAAAAGTCAATTTTTTCTTGAATGATTTTTTTTTTGTTTCTAAGGTAATGCGTCTTAAAAACAAGGGCAAGTGCCCTAAAAACTTAAACAAACTTTCATAAAAAAATAGAGTTTGGTCATGTTTGCAGGTTCTCGGCAAACATTCTCTGCGGGGTACTTTTCTTGCAACTTTTTAGGACTATTTTACTTAGTGACCCTTTTATTATTCGGCCGCTCAACGCATGTTGGTAAACTACTACTTAGAATCATACACTTAAACAAATTTTACCCCATATTTTAGAGTAAAATCGTCATTAAATTTTCTTTTTTTTAAATACAAAGAAGTTATTTCTAAAGCTAAGGAAATTTTTTTAAAATCAAGAAAGTTTTTTAAATTAGAGAAAGCTTAAATGTAGGAAATGGTTACCATGAACTAAAATCACTCTAAAAATAAGAAAAAACGCCCTTAAATTAAAATTAAAAAAAAAATGTTCTTCAGTTCCTTTTCTAAAAATTAATACCCAAACCCTAAAATGATTCTTAACCAAAAAAACAGAAAATGTTTCTAGAAAATATAAACGTTTTCTAAGTAATAGGAATACTTTCTAAATAACAGGAACACGTTGTAATTTTTAATATTAACATTATATGTTGCGTGAGCATCAGCACAATTACATTGAAAAATATTAGGTAATAAACCTAGGAATGGCCAACTAAATACTCCAGTTAATTTCATAATTTTATTTTTTGCTCAATTGCGCTGTGCAAATAACTCACACAAATGAATTGGAAATATACTATCTGTGCATATGTATGTATGTATATGCAAATATCTGT